>NW_016807158.1:320398-322814 GCF_001698545.2 Rhinopithecus bieti | reverse complement strand
TTTTTTTTTTGACGGAGTCTTGCTCTGTCGCCCGGGCTGGAGTGCAGTGGCCGGATCTCAGCTCACTGCAAGCTCCGCCTCCCGGGTTTACGCCATTCTCCTGCCTCAGCCTCCTGAGTAGCTGAGACTACAGGCGTCCGCCACATCGCCCGGCTAGTTTTTTGTATTTTTTAGTAGAGACGGGGTTTCACAGTGTTAGCCAGGATGGTCTTGATCTCCTGACCTCGTGATCCGCCCGTCTCAGCCTCCCAAAATGCTGGGATTACAGGCTTGAGCCACCGCGCCCGGCCGACAGCTCGCTTCTTAAAAGCCAGCATGAGAGAGAGAGATAGTTCAAACAGGACAAGTGTTAGAAACCTACATAACATAATCATGAAGGTGACACACTGTTACACTTGCCATATGCAGTTGGCCAGAAGTAAGTCATAGGTGCTGCCTACAATAAAGGGGAGGGGTCCACCCAAGGAACACAAGAAGGTAAAGGTCATGAAGTTCACCTTAGAACCTTTCTACTACCCTTGGGGTATAGTCTGGTTAATTTTGCCCTACTCAGAGTGATTGCCTTACTCTTATCAAGAGCAAAAGCCTGGACTGGTAAGCAAAGAAAGATATTTGAAGATCTTCTAAAGTTGAGGAAATATACCTAAGAGTAATTATTCTGAGGAGCAAGAGAAAATCTGAGCATGAGTGGCCCTGTTCTCTCTGACCCAGAACAAAAACACTGCAGCAGTGTAACACAGTAGGCAGTGCACAGTAACGGGAGCCTGCTATTCAAATTATCAAGAACACTTACTCTGTCACCACTTTTTTAAACCCCTAATATAAACAAGGAGTTCTCAGTTTCTGCAACCCTTTTGGATTCTGTCAGTCCATGCATTGTCATATCTGAAAGGCTTCCAGAATAGGAGGCTGATATTACTTTCAATTGGCATTGCTTTCAACAACAAAAACTGCAATAACATTTGCACCAACCTAACACATCCTTTCCTCCATTCTCATTTCAGTATCTACCAGACATCATTGCCAGGTTTCTTTTCCCAAATTGGCTCAAAAAGATGTCACCATTATCATCCCTGATCTAGCAGATTCACGTTCTGAATGACAGGCATGGTAAAGTTCTTACGAACCAGACCTTTTGCTCACATAAATTTGAGTTATTTCACTTGGTGATGATGTGATCTTAGGCCAGCTTCTTAACCTGCATAGGCTTCAGTTTCATCACCCGTAAAATGGCAATAATAATTGCCTCTGTGTGGTAATGTTAAGGCCAGGTTTAAATACACAACCCATTTAGTACAGTGCTTGCCAAATGGCTAGCATTTCGCAAATTATAGTGGCTAAAATTAACATTATCATTATTGTCAAGAACAGTAATTAGTTGCCAGGCCAAGAAAAATGTAAAAAACATAGGAGGTTTTTTAAAAAACATAGGGCTGCCAATTTTTAGTTTTTTAATTAAATTCATTTTTTGAAACTATTATTTAATGTCACCGCTATTTTATCAAATAAAAGAAACACATTAAAGCAAAAAATTAGAAGGATATACTCTTGAATTAAAGAGGATTTTTTTTTAAAGGAACAAATTTAGTTACTGAGAAAAAAAAAAAAAAAAACTTCACCATTTAACTTGGCTTTCTCTTATCTTGCCACCTCATGGTGAAAACTTCATCATGGATTTTCAATGATTCATAGCCCAGAGTTTGGCAATGGCTGGATTAGAAGCCCAAGGTCCCATCAGACCAGAGTAATAGTTACTGCTCTCTTGTATCTCAATCTCTAAATGAATGATTGACTTATCTTACATCAACACACGTTTTTCATTAAGATATATGAAATCAGACAGGGTCTAAAACTTCCAAGCCATTTTGATTGATTTACTGTGAACCAAACCAGTGACTTCTTAGCAACTGGCTATCTTATTTTGGTGATAGATAGGGTACAGGGGAGCCATTATACCTTGATAAGTTTGTTTGAAACATGCCGGCCCCCTCCCTATGTCGTGGGGAAAATTTGAGGGGGTGGAAATTGTTATAAAACCTCACACATTTTAAATACAGAAACATTCTGCAGTTTTTCTGGTAAATTACACTTGATTGGGCTAAAAGATAAATGTCACAATTGAGAGCAATTTGTAAAACTGCAACTGGAAATAATTTCTTTGCTCATGTTGTTAAAAAGAAATACACTCTCCTCAATCGTAAATTTAAACAGAGTAGTGATGTATGGCGTCCATTAACTAAAAAATCAGCAAGTCTTTATGACAGTTTATTTACATATATATGCATGTGAGTGTATATGTATTGGCAGTCATGAAATGTTTGTATTTTAATCTACTATTTGTGTCTGGATGGGAAAAGAAAGAACAGAGATGTGCTTTTTAGACCTTGGCTTTCTTGTAGAACCTCTTAGTAATATG
>NW_016807158.1:302161-318725 GCF_001698545.2 Rhinopithecus bieti | reverse complement strand
AAAAAAAAAAAAAAAAAAAAAAAAAAAAAAAAGATTGCTACATTTTTCTGTATATTTTGCAAATTTCTGGATTACTCAGAATAATTTTAGTTGCAAATGAGAGCAACCCAAAACTGGCTTGTGATGGGTTGGGGGGGGCGGGTTGGGGGGAGTGGGGGAAATTCATTTTTTTTATGTAATGGCATCCTGGGGTATTTACCTTTAGGAACAGCAGTATCTAGATCCTCAAATGATGAAATCAGAATTCTCACTCTATCTCACCATTCTGCATTCTTCTCTGTTGGCTCCATTCTCAGGCTCTCTCCAAGAAGCAGCAAAACTGGTAACCAGCAAATCAGGATTATATCCTGTCAGCCTTTAAAACATCAGCTAGAAAAGTATACCTTTTTTCTTAGCAATCCAGTGATTAGTGGGCTCCTGCTAGGTCCAAATGTCCAACCCAGAATAAATCACTAGGCATGGAAATGTGGTAAATTTATTTATTAGAACTAGACCAACTCTTTATCTCTCAGACCTGGAAGTGAAGCCCAGTCTCCCATTCCAAAACCCATGTAATCTATAAATGGAGAAGTGTGTCTCTTAGAGAGAGAGGTTTCTGCAGAGGTACAGTGGGTGGTCAGACATAGATAGTCCCTACTCTTCAGTGATTATTTTATTTGTTTCTGTGCATAACCAATTTAAGCAGTGCATGCCAGAACTCCTACACTTTCAATAATTGACCCTGTAGCGCTAAGATAAAGCATGTTATCTGCCTGGGTTAAAACTGGCAACTTATTTGGCTATATCTACCACGAAATAAGACAGTAATGACAACCCCTTCAAAGAAAATGGATTATGTGGGCCCATGAATGTTTCGTAGTGTTCCCACATGGAATGAGCAGAGATAACATGTCTGCCCTCACAAGTGGAAAACCTTGTTTATATGTCCATTGAGTGAAAATCTAGTTACTTAACATTTACAGCTTTTTAACTCCAAATGAGA
Organism: Rhinopithecus bieti; assembly: GCF_001698545.2. Classification (NCBI taxonomy): domain Eukaryota; kingdom Metazoa; phylum Chordata; class Mammalia; order Primates; family Cercopithecidae; genus Rhinopithecus; species Rhinopithecus bieti. The sequence goes on along the minus strand of NW_016807158.1, from coordinate 317,743 downwards.
AAGAGCAGGATCAATATAGTAGAATAAGCATCCAAATTAGAATTGTATGGACTTGGGTTAAAATACTGTCTCAGATCCTCAATAAATAATAGCTATTATTTTTTAAGCCCACTGGCTATGTCATATTAGAATAGTTGTTTAACCTCTCTAAAACTAAACTTTCTCATCCCTAAAATAGGAAATAATGATATCTGCCTTGCAGATTCATAATAAAAATTAGACATAGCAGAAATTAAGTGCAAGAATCATGTAGACATGAAACAAATAATAGCTGTTATTCTCAGGAATAAGCATAGCCTTTTAATACTGATACGAAAAGCTACTTGTGAAGATCAAGTGATATAATCACCCACTGTGTTTAGTATATTGTCTGCTTTAAGGTAAGGAGTCCACAAATGTTAGCTATTGGTGTTGTTAATAATAATACTCATTTTAATGGTTACTTTGAAGTTGAAATGATTGAATTTACTTTCATTATCTTAGCACCATACCAGGTATAGAGTAAATGTTCAAAATGACTCTGGAGTTTGCTTACTGTATTTATCATTATTTTGCCTAACCATTTGAATAGTAGAATGAATATGTAACTACTACAAGGAGAGTGTCTTGATACAATAATCTCCTGTGCTTATAATCAAGTGTGAAATATCACTACATTTAATACATTAAATAGAATATTTTCTCTGACTTTCTCTGTTTAACCAAAGATACAGAAGCCAAACTGTAATGGGATAAATTGACTTCTGAAACAGCTATTCTTTTTTTTTTTTTTTTTTTCTTTTTTGAGATGGAGTCTCGTTCAGTCGCCCAGCCTGGAGTGCAGTGGTGTGATCTCTGCTCACTGCAACCACTGTCTCCTGGTTTCAAGCGATCCTCCCATTTCAGCCTCCTGAGTACCTGGGATTACAGGCACTCACCAACATGCCCGACTAATTTTTGTATTTTAGTAGAGACGGGGTTTCACCATTTTGACCAGGATGGTCTTGAACTCCTGACCTCAGGTGATCTGCCTGCCTCCACCTCCCACTGTGCTAGGATTACAGACATGAGTCACTGAGCTGAGATTACAGGCACCCGCCATCATGGCTGGCTAATTTTTATATTTTAGTAGAGACAAGGTTTCACCATTTTGGCCAGGCTAGTCTTGAACTCCTGACCTCAGGTGATCTGCCTGCCTCGGCCTCCCAATATGCTAGGATTACAGGCATGAACCACCGCGCCCTGACAGAGACAGTTATTCTTAAACGTCATTTGCATATGTACAGTTTGTATATTGAAAATATTCCCTTCAATACTTTGCTTCAATTTTCTTCACTTTTTATTGGATCTTCATTAGTGAAGGTTCATCTTTACATTTAGGGGTGGGATGGTTGAAAATGAGTTTCCAAATATCTAGATTGTTTGCCAAACCACAGATAGAAGAGTTTCAAAAGCTCTGGCTTTCATTTTCTTGCCTCCTCTTAAGGCCACAGCTCTCCATCTTCTCCATTACAAGTTCATTTCAGCCACCCCTACAATCAGCCTTAAGGGGCTGTTAAACTTCAGTTGGAATGAGGAAGTCAAGACCCTCTCTAGTTTTTTAAAAGAGCAATGCACCTTAGTGGTTTGGGAGCTTCTCTAAACTCATGCCACCATATTGACAGTCTCATTCCAAAGCATAAATATCTTGGAACAATTCTCCGGAAATACAAGCAATTTGAGTGACAAATGTAAAATTACACAACTGGGGGGAAAAGATTGTCAAGCCGAAACATAGAAAGTAATGATTCATTTTAGAAAATAAAATGCTCAAAGAAACATCAGGGAACTTGTTTTCAGCTGCAGTTAGCTTAATGAAATGGTTCTCTAAGTGGATGTTTATTGGAAATCTGTGTTTGGAAGGCTGGAAATAAATTCCATTTTTAAGTTATGCTTTTTTTCTCCCCTCTCCCTCTGCATTTGCTGGCCCATTTTATTCAAAGCTGAACACCAGATATAAATAAGGATTTTTGAACTGCTTTTAAACTGCTGGCATCTGTTAGATTAGAAGGAAGTCTGATTTAGCAAAACTTAGAACAGTACAGAACAATTGCCAAAGCGAGAGAATCTTTTATTTATGTTGTACAACAATGTTATGTAACCAGGCAAGTTGTTCATCTTAATTCTTTATGATGAGTATATGGGGCAATATATCTCTTAATGTTTGGCCAGCTGAGAGCCCATTAGCTGGTGTTATATTATTTAGATATTAAATTGATTTGAGAGGAAATTAATTATGTATGTTCAGCTAAAAACCATCACTACATGCAGTAAGCTCTTATTTAAGATATCTTTATATTTTTAATTTTTTTGGTGGGGGGAAGGTGGTGTTTTTTTCACTTTCTTTACTCATTTCCAGAGTCTCCAGAAACCAAGTAGTTAGAAGTAAAAGTGCCACGATCAAAGGCATCTTGGTTTAAAATCCAGGTTACTGTTTTCTAGGTGTTTGAATTTCAAAAGTTATTAATCTTTCCAAGCATATCGCTTATCTACAACATGGGGATAATGATAATATCTTCCACATGTGTTTATACTGAGGATTAATGCAGATAAAGTGCTTGATACATTGTCTGACACATAGTATGTGTTCAATAAATGCTAATGCTATAAAATTATCACTGCATTCTCATGAATACAAAGTTCTGCAACATGATTGGGGAGTAGCTTTGCTTTCTGTTTGTTTGTTTTTAACATTCTATCTAGGTTCAGTAGAGAAAATATTAGCTAAATCATTTTAGCTATATAGGGACATAATAAGCAAATCTCACAACAGACTGGGAAAGAATTTTTGCCGTGACTCTTTTCTGTATGTTAAATGTCATCAATCACAGCCAGGCAAGAAATGCTAAACAATATGTGTAAGGAGGCAAAAGATGATGACAAATTCAAGACTTTTTGTTTTCTATTATTTTATTTAAAGGAAAGGCCTCTGTCTGTTGAAGTCTAATGAAATTATACTCTGGAAGTGGCAGAAAGAAATCCTATTCTTCAACTTCAGAAAACAAATCCAAGAAGTTAAATGACTTGCCCAAACTAACACAATGAAGGTAGAGTTTATCCTAAAATTCAGCTATTTAAATCCCAACTTTCCGTTCTTTTCCTATCCTTAATCCTAACCTGGCCCCACCAAGTCAATATGAAAGTGGCTGGGTTGGATTCTGCCAATATTACTTTCTATATCAAATAATTTTCTTAACTAAGAGTACATGTTTTATCTAAACTCTTCAAATTTTTAAAAGTTATCTGAGAATAATTCCTTAGAAGAATTTATTTCAGGAGGGAAAGAATGCATTCAATGTAATTATTATTAATATTTTAATAATGAAAACTAATTTAAATTGAAACTTACTATGTGCCAGGCACTGTGAGATGCATTTCACTTATACTGGTCCCGTTTCATCTTCACAACAACTCTGTGAGGTAGGTATTAAGAACACTGGGGTATAGAATGCTTTCCAAGGGTCATGCAATTGGTAATGGTCAGAAACAGGAATCAAACCTGCGTCTATATAATCAAAAGCCACGGCCTTGATGATTCTGCTTGATGGTTAGTGGAATCATCAAGGCCACATCAACTTTTTGTCTTCTTCCCTGTCTCAAGGGACTATAAGACTGTTATTCATACTATCAGTCAGAGGCATATTCAGAAGATGGCATTACTATCGAAATTGACTATAAAGGGGAGCTAAATTGGGACTATAATGTTGGCAGTTGAGATTCAGGAATAAGACTAGGGCAGATGCTTATTTTGGAGGTTATCATAAAGACAGCACTAAGAATAGTGGTACTGCCTCCAGAGTTCTCCATCCCTGAAGCTCCTCCCAGTTTCCCTTGAATCTCCTCAAACAGCAGAATTAAGCTTGACTTTTGCATTATCTGGGTCAAAACTGGCAATCAGTAGATTCCAGAAAAGCTTATTTTAAATGAGCTACTCTGGTCCATGGTACATTTTAAACAATCACTTTTCGTAAGTGAAGTGTATTCAAACACGATGCAATTAGTAAAAACAAAATCATTTTAAGTGGTATTGGCTAGAACTCCAGCATGAAAACAACCACAATAACAGCAACAAAACCCTCCAGCATTAATGTCTGCACAATTAGACTTTAGTAGGAGGTAGAAATTACCTCTAGCACACAGGTTTCCCTCTGAAGACCTTATCAGGTTCCAAGGTTACAGCCAATAAAGAGGTAGAATGTCAGGTCACCCTTCAAGTGGCAGAGATCTTAAACACTTCCAGTAAAGGTTTAAAAGGATAGTCTATGACAATGTTAAGTAAATGTCAAGAAACATCTGAAAATGGCTCTACTCTACAGATCTTTAGATGATTGCCCAGGTGCAAGAGGCTGAGGACTTCGTGTATCTTACTGATTGCTGTATTTTCAGCTCTAAGCACACAGATTTCAAAATAAATTTGATTTGACTTCTCAGTCCCAGCAAAACCAGTTAGCCATGTGGCTAGAGGTCTTTTCATACAGGTACCTCTATAATAATTATAATTAATATAGATGCACCTGCTGCGATGTGCCAGTCACTCTTCTAAGTGATTTACATCTGCTAATTCATCTCCACGACAACCCAGTGAGGAAGGTACTATTACTAGCCCTGTCTTAAGGTAGGAAACTGAAGCACAGAAAGATTAGAAACATGCCCAAGGTTGAAATGTTAGGAAAGGGTGGAACTGGGATTCAAAACTAGGATGCCTGCAGAGCCCACACTACTTACCACTATGCTTGCTGTACTAACCTTTGCCATATTCATGGCAGTCACTATTTTTTCAGGACTTACTGTGTGCCAATTTAAATTATACTGAGAACTTTTCGTGTTATTTCATTAGAGCAATACGACAATTCCGTAGGGTAGATGCTATTATCAGCCCCGATTTATAGATAAGGAGACTGAGGCTCAGAGATGATGTGTAATTTTCTCAGTCATGTTGAGTCGGACTGAAATTCAAACTCAGATCATCTCACAAAACCCACATACCTAACTCCCCTCAGAATACTTCTCGAGAAGCACTCTTTTTCATCAGTAAAACTTTAAGTGCTCTAAACCACTAGGAACTTATTTCCAGCTGAAAATAAATAAGGAAAATAAGATTTGACTGCCAACATAGAACTTTTTTTCTTTTTTTTTTTTTTTTGAGACGAAGTTTCACTCTGTAGCCCACGCTAGAGTGCAGTGGTGCGGTCTTGGCTCACCGCAACCTCTACCTCCTGGATTCAAGCGCTTCTCCTGCCTCAGCTGGGATTACAGGCATGCGCCACAGCACCCAGCTAATTTTTTGTATTTTTAGTAGAGACTGGTTTCACCATATTGGCCAGGCTGGTCTTGAACTCCTGACCTCAGGTGATCTGCCCACCTGCCTCCCAAAGTGCTAGGATTATAGGCGTGAGCCACCGCGCCTGGCCAGAACTTCTTATCGTTACACTTAAATTGTATTCTCCTGTAAAATGTTTGAACTACTAATACATTTTTTAAAAATTTAACACATTTTACTTTAAAATATAGTTGTCTCCTCTTATCCATTGGGGATACATTCCAAGACCTTCAGTTCATGCCTGAAACTGCATTCATTTCTATGCAGCTTACGTAGTACCAAACCCCATATACACTATATATTTTTTCCTATGTATAAGTACCTATGATAAAGGTCAATTTATAAATTAGACACAGTAAATTAGACTAACAATAATTAATAATAGAATAGGATAATTATAACAATATACTGTAATAAAGGTTATGTGAATGTGGTCTCTCGCTCTCAAAATGTCTTATTGTACTGTTCTCTCCCTTCATCTTGTGATCTGTTGATCTGATAACCAAGGTGGCTATTAAGTGACTAACAAATATGCTGGACAAAAGGATGGAGTGAGATTTTATCACACTACTCAGAATGATATGCAATTTAAAACTTATAAATAGCTCATTTCTTAATTTTCCATTTAAAATGTTTGGATCATGGTTGATCTTGTGTAACTGAAACCACAGAAATACCATGGATAAGGAGGAACTGATGTAGATTTAGATTTATATAAAAATTTCAGAGCTTTTATATATATTACAACAAATTTTCCTTATTACTAACACCATACATCAGTATGGCACTTTCGATATAATTTAATGAATCAATACTGATACTATTAACTGAATTCCATACTTTATCCCGATTCCTTTAGTTGTACTTAATGTTCTTTTTCCGTTCTAAGATCCCACCCAGAATATCACATTACATTTAGTCATAAAGTCTCCTTAGCTGTAACTTCCCTTAGCTGCACCTATTTCTCAGACTTCCCTTGTTTTTGATGACCTTGACTATTTTAAGGAGTAGTCACGTGCTTTGTAGACTGTTCCTCAATTGAGATTCCTTTGAGTTTATGTCATAATTAGACTGGGGTTATAGGTTAGGAAGGAAGACCAGAGAGGTAAAGTGCCTTTTTCATCATATCATATCTACAGTATATGCTATTAACATAACTTGTCTGTATGAACGTTAATCTTGATCTTCTGACTGAGGTACTATTAGGTTGCTACACTGTAAAGTTACTCTTTTGTCCTCCTCTCCACACTCTAGTCTTTGGAAGGAAGTTACTATAAGAAGTATACATTTTAAGAGGTAGAAAGTTATGTAGGAGAGATTTGTGGATTCACCCCCAATAGAGATTTAACTATTTACTCAATAATTTATTTATATCAATATAGACTCACATATATTCATTTTATACTTTTGTTACAATCCAATACTACTTTATTTTGTGAATCACATCATTCCAGCTTTGATCTTTGAGAGTTCTTTTAGGTGACCGTTGTGTCCTTTTGATGTACCCCCATCGCTGTATTTTACTTTTGTTTCTGAGAAGTTCCTTAAATTTTGACAATATAAGGCGCTCCAACTTCATCTTGTATATTTTCTGCCAGAACCTTAGAATCAATCATTTCGGCAAAGAGCCCTAAGTCATTTTATTATAAAATGGTATTAAAAACCAGCATTTGTATGTTAGGTGTGCTGGTTGCTACTGGATATCATTGCTTCTAGGCTTTCTTAGCTGACAGAGCAAGGAAATAACTGCATGTGTATACATATGTGTTTATTAACATATGTATGTACACATATCTGTATGTATAAAATATTCATATGTACTATGTTAATCCAAACATGAGTTTAGACTTCTCTCCTTGTATGTCTATAACTTCTTACTCTAACAAAGAAAAACTTGGCTTGCACCATTTCCATTCATTTATTTAATTTTTCCATCAGGGTACATGTATGGCAATATCATATTGCTAACAGCCCATGGGCAACAATTTTTTCAACTAAATTACAGTGCTTTTATACAGGTACTTTTGCCTTTAGTCTTAAGATTTCACCCATTACAGAGTTACTTTTGTTGGCACTGTTTCCCATTACTTCCTTCAGTAAAGTTTCATATGTTTGTAATACAGTTAGATTCCTTTGTCACAGTTTGCACTCTATCCTGGGTTCCCTGAGCTCCTTAATGACTTTTTTAATGTGCATACATCAGGCCTTTTGCTTGCTGTGAAGTCCTGTTGGTTTTAACAATTGCATAACACCATGTATCTACTATTACAGGACTATACAGAATAGTTTCTCTGTCTGAAAAAGTCTTCTGTACTCAATCCCCTTCTGACCTTTCTGTTATCCTTATAGATTTTCCTTTTCCTGAATATCATATAAACGGAATAATACAGTAGGTAGCCTTCTAGACTGGCTTCTGGAACTTAGCAATATAAATTTAAGACTCACATACATCTTTGCATAACTTGATAATTCCTTTCCTTTGTATTGCTAAATAATATTCTGGTGTAAGGGTATACAAAAGTTTGTGCATCAATCTGTTTAAGGACATCTTCGTTGCTTCCAGTTTTTGGTGATTTTTATTAAAGCTACTATAAATATTTGCATGCAGACATCTGTGTGGACATGAATTTTCAAGTTAGTTGTGTAAATACCTAAGAGCACTATTCCTAGATCATATGGTTAGACTATATTTAGCTTTGAAAGAGACTGCCAAATTGTCTTCTAAAGGGGTGGTGTCATTTTGCATCTGCACCAGTAATGAATGAGAATTCTTATTGCTCCACATCTTACCAGAAAATGGTACTGTCAGTTTTATCTTGTTAATTTTAGCCATTCTACTATGTGGATAGTGGTATCTCATCATTGTTTTAATTTGCATTTATCTAATGATAAACGACATTGAGCATCTTTTCATATGCTTATTTGGCATTTGTATATCTTTTCTGGTGAGGTATTTTGCCAGACTTTTTGCCATTTTTTAATTGGGTTCTTTGTTTTCTTATCTTTGTGTTTTAATGCAGCCAACAGACACATGAAAAAATGCTCATCATCACTAGCCATCAGACAAACGCAAATGAAAACCACAATGAGATACCATCTCACACCAGTTAGAATGGCAATCATTAAAAAGTCAGGAAACAACAGGTGCTGGAGAGGATGTGGAAATATGGGAATACTTTTACACTGTTGGTGGGACTGTAAACTAGTTCAACCATTGTGGAAGACACTGTGATGATTCCTCAAGGATCTGGAACTAGAAATACCATTTGACCCAGCCATCCCATTACTGAGTATATACCCAAAGGATTATAAATCATGCTACTATAAAGACACATGCACACATATGTATATTGCAGCACTATTCACAATAGCAAAGACTTTGAACCAACCCAAATGTCCATCAATGATAGACTAGATTAAGAAAATGTGGCACATATACACCATGGAATATTATGCAGCCATAAAAAAGGATGAGTTCACGACCTTTGTAGGGACATGGATGCAGCTGGAAACCATCATTCTGAGCAAACTATTGCAACGACAGAAAACCAAATACCACATGTTCTCACTCCTAGGTGAGAATTGAACAAGGAGAACACTTGGACACAGGGTGGGGAACATAACACACTGGGGCCTGTCTTGGGGTTTTGGGATGGGGGAGGGATAACATTAGGAGAAATACCTAATGTAAATGATGAGTTAATGGGTGCAGTAAACGAACACGGCATATGTATATCTATGTAACAAACCTGCACAGTGTGCACATATACCCCAGAACTTAAAGTATAAAAATAAAATAAAATAAAGTTTTTTGTATATTTGGGATACAATATGTAATTAGACATGTGTTTTGTCAACTTTTTTTTTTTTTTTTCCAAATCTGGGGCTTATCTTTTTATTCTTGTAGTAGTGTCTGTCACAGAGCAGAATTTTAAGATTTTAATATAATCCGTGCTGTGGGTTGTCCTAATACCCAATATCTATGAGTGTGATCTTGTTTAGACATAGATTCTTTACAGAGGTAGTCAAGTTGAGATAAGGTCACAGTGGATTAGGGGAAGTTTTAAATCCAATGACTGACATCATTACTTTAAAAAAAGGGGTCGGACGGGGTGGCTCACACCTGTAATCCCAGCACTTTGGGAGGCTGAGGCGGGTGGATCACGAGGTCAAGAGATTGAGACCATCCTGGCCAACATGGCAAAACTCCGTCTCTATTAAAATACAAAAATTAGCCAGGCCTGGTGGCAGGTGCCTGTAATTCCAGCTAATCAGGAGGCTGAGGCAGGAGAATTGCTTGAATTCGGGAGACGGAGGTCACAGTGAGCTGAGATCGTGCTACTGCACTCCAGCCTGGCAACAGAGCAAGACTCTGTTTCAGAAAAAAAAAAAAAAAAAGGAGAGGGGTATTTGGATACAGACAGACAGGAAACAAGTCCATGTAACCCTGGAGGCAGAGATTGGAGTGATGTATCTATGAGCCAAAAACACCAGAGGGTTCCCAGGAGCTAGAAAAAGAGGCAAGGAAGGGTGCCTCCTAGCAGCTTCAGAGTGAGGATAGGACTGCCAACACCTTGATTTTGGACTTCTAGCCTCCAAAAATATGAGATAATCGATTGCTGTTATTTAAGCCACTTGGTTTGTGATGCTTCATTATGGCAGCCTTAGGAAACAAATCCAGTTCAAATTATGATTGTTTTGCTTTTTTTCTATTCTTTAAAGCACTATTTTTTTTTGTTGTTTGTAAAAACTCACCACCAAACCCAAGGTTACTTAGATTTTCTCCGATTTTTCCCTAGAAATTGTATAGATATTTGTTTTACACTTATATCTATCATCTATTTCGCATTAATTTTTACATCAAGTGTAAAGTCTGTGTCTTGGAAACGTGTTTTGCATGTGGACATCCAGTTGTTCCAACATCATTTGCTGAAATGACTATCCTTTCTTGATTGAATTGCCTTTGTGCCTTTGTTAAAAGTAAGTTGACTGTATTTGTGTGGGTCTGAGCAACACTTTTTAATACTTGGTTATTTTTCCATATATGATATAATCCATTAAAGTTATTTCATAATTTTTTTATGTTTGCAATAGCAGATTTTATTACTCTTCCTTTCCTGTAGATCATTCATCAATAAAAACCACTTCAATTTCTGTAGGCTCTACAAAAAAAAGGTGATATAAATTTCTAACATCAACTAAAATGATTCATAATCATTTTCTTTTTACCCCTAGGCGATGAGGAAGATAAACTCCCCTTTGGAGTCACAGATTTAGAAAAATACATATTACGAATTTTAAAAGTTGGGAGGTGTGCTTTCTATATCAGCTGTGGAAGAATTTTGCATTCAGACTAAACAAGACAAGAGAGGGAATTATTATGAAATATGAGTTTCTGCTCTACAGCTGACTTACTTTATGACTTCATGAAAATGCATAGTGGTTTGAGCACAGGGGCAGGGGTTGGGACTCTTCCTATCCCCGCCGACCATGCACACAAACTGCTATGAGATACACACATTATAAAGCAAGCTCTAAGAGGATGAGGACTTCATCTACCCCAAGCACAGGGTTTCTCACACACAGTCACAGCTCAGCAAATATTTGGTAAGTGAAATGATGGCAAAAGCTTGAATAAACTACATTTAGTGAATAACGTAAGGGTGGACCAGGGGCTGAATCTGGGTCACAGATGTGTTTTAAGTTTCTCACACTTAAGAAGATAAAAAACAGTGTTTCTTAAAATCTGTACTCATTTCCCACACTTTTACTTTATTTTTAAAAGACAGGGTCTCTCTCCATCATCCAGGCTACAGTACAGTGACATAATCATAGCTCACTGCAGCCTCAATATTCTGGACTCAAGTGATTCTCTCACCTCAGCCCTTCCAGGTAGCTGGGACTACAGGAGCATGCCATTGCACCATGCTAATTTTTTAGTTTTTATTATTTTTTTTTTTTTGAGATGGGTTCTCATTTTGTTGCCTAGGCTGGTCTCAAACTTTTGGCTTCAAGTGATCCTTCTGCCTCAACCTCCCAGAGTGCTGGGATTACAGGTGTGAACCACCATGACCATTCTCCAACACTTTTAAATGGGAAAAATTCTCATGAAAATCCAGAGAATCCAGCAACACAGAGCCTTTATTCCCATTGACTACAACTGAGTAATTGTGCCATTTTAGAGAGGACAGGTCCTCTACCATTTGCCAGAATTGCTACCACTCCTACTTGTCAAACGCATGGCCAGCTTTACTCATTGTCTTCGTCTGTATTGTCCCCACATACACATTTGAGTTTGCAACCTTCATTACATAGACTTGGATATCTAAGTATTTAGATAGATTTCTGGGGTTTCGAAGAACAAACAAATTATCTCATAACAATAATTTTAATAATAAGAAAATGTCTAATTTGTTTAGAATTAGAGCTATGCAAGGCCTAATGTTAAGTACTTGGCATAAATGTAAGTTTTATTATTTACAATAATCCTAGATAGTAGCTACATATGCTGTTCCTTTTTGTAGGTGAGACACAACCATTTTGCTCACAAGTATAGCTAATATAAGGCAGAATAGGCATAAAGGCTCAGGTCAAAACTCCTAACCATTTAATTATTATTTAAACCACTTTGTCATTTTCTAGAGAGCAGGAGAAATTCATTGCTGATGATAAGACGAGAAGGGGTTGAATATGCATAGATATTAAGGTATTTTCTCATGTAAAGGATGGTTTCATGTTATTAATATGATAAGTAAATGTCCCTCGTTGTGTTACAATTAACATACATAGAGAATGGAGGGCTGAGATTAACATATTAACATACAAGCCTAATAGTGAATTTAGATCAAGAGAACAAGGCTATGGTTACAAAGAGTAACCAGATGCTGGGATTGATATTAGCAGACATCAGACATAGCCCTATCAGAAATTATGTCAACTGCATAAAGCTACCTAACCAATGGCATCCATCCAATGACTACTTGATGTGTCAGTATAAAGACTGGCCACCTATGCCCAATGCTTGACTATGCTGAAGTACTATTCTAGCTCCAGAGCTCCATGTTGTGTAAACTGAGGAATCTTAGGGCCAGTATCACAGTTAAACTCCCCTCTCTACTCAATTATGCATCCTTCTCTTTTAAGGGTTTTGTCCCAAGAGCACACCTTTTTGAAAAACTATGCACATGATACTTCAAATCTAGGTGTGTTTTCTGGGCAACTAGTTACAGTTTTCTTCCATGTAAGAATGCCATCATGCAGCCCAGGTGAAGTAATGTGCCTCCATAAATAAATTTCAATATTTTTATTATTTATTTAGCAATAATGACTAACATCTACAGAATAATCAGAATTTCTAAGATGCCAATGAATTAATGTTCTGAAAGTTGTCAAATCTGCTCATTTAAATAATCCTAGTTACTGAATCAGAACCCATCAGCTAGCATGTGTTACATCATTGACTTGACTATAGGGAATAAGATCAAATGACTTCAAGTTTTTAAATGTTTCAAAACTAAAAGTTCTGTATCCATACTGTACACAGCTGTAGAAACAGTTCTACAATTCCGTTCCTAATCCTGTATGACCAATATTACATCACTTTGACAACTTCACAACAATAAGGGCTGTGTTTTCTATATCAAGATTATTAACTCAGCTTTTATTGGATACCTGCTAGAGTTTGTCATTGTTTTTAAATACAGCAGAATATATTAAAATTATTTTGTGACTAGCCAAATATTTGTAACTTGTATAAGAAACTTATTTACTTGGAATGAACTTATCCTGATTCACGTAGTTTAGGTGATAGAACCATGAATCCCTATAGTGATGTTCTATTTCTGCATTAAATGCCATATTTCCCTGAAGTTCTCATAACTTATAAGTGAATCTCTGCTTGGGGATACCTCTAAACTATACTGCCCTCAAAATGAGAATTTCTGGATGAATGAATTTCTTTTTGAAAGATTTGTTGAGAAGGCTGCTGTCCAAACAACAAACATGTTTTTTATTCTGTGAGAGCAAAAAATACATCAGAGCTTTGCAGCCATTTTGCTGTGAATGAGGTACTAGGGAACCTAGATATTGATTTCCTCAACCCCAGGGCTGCTCACCAGCTCTGAGCTGTTACCAGCTCTGAGCTGGTTGCCTGTCCTCGCCTGATTGCTTTTGATTATTTGCCCAATGTGTCATACTAATGACATTTATGATGCACCAGAAAACATTGTAGCAAACTTTACATTATACAAACACAAGGATTAACATTGAGTTAAAATTCCTGCATGCATAGCCCTGCAAAAAAAAAAAAAAAAATTGATTTCTAAGTTGCCTCTGATGAAAAATTTATTTTAGAATTATTTTGTTATAGACTCAATTATAAAACTTAGTCATCAGGCAAGGAAAAAAAGAAGAAGAACCATGGTAATATAATTTACTTTCTAACTAGGAGGGTGGTTTAAATCAGTGTTACACAATTTCTAGTATTTCCCAAACATAGTTAATTGTGAAACCCTTTACACTGACTCATTGGAAAGTGGTGGTTGAAGTAAAGCCTGTTTTGCTGCAATAAACAAAAAACTAAAAGAAATTGATTGTTGATTTCATGATGATCCAAGTGGTGATACAATAAAGAACAGAAAGCATCTCCACAATGTGGATATAAGTACTGCATGCCAGATAGAAATAAATGATTGAATCATTGTTTTGTAGAATTTTAAACCTAGAAGAATTATTTAGAGACCTTAAGACCCACACACATCGTTTTCCAGATTTGAAAACAGAGGTTCTAACTGAAAACAAAGACTTGCCTATGTTCATGTAGCAAATTGATGGAAGAGCCAGCTATCAAGGCAGAGACCTTGTTTATCTTATCCACATTTATTTATTAAGCATAATACATTAATAAACAAAATAAGTAGACAATGTAATTTAAAACCATATTTTACCAAGAAAAGAGAATCAAAGGGATGATTTGTTAGAATTTGAGAAAAGTGAATTAGGACTTAGGAAAATGAATTAGGACTTATGACTTTTCCTTTATACTTGTAAAAGAAATATGATATGCCTAAGTCTTGGTGCAAAGCTGCTAAGATTTCCAGACAAAATATAGGAAGTGAGATTAATTGATTAATTTTGTAAGGCCAAAATCTCAGTGACAACAGAAGAAAGTATTCTTTTAAAACCTATATGCTATGGCTTGACTCTTTGTTCCCTCCAAAACTCATGTTGAAATTTAGTTGCCATTGTAGCAGTTTTAAGGGGAGGGATTTTAAGAGGCAATTGGGCAATGAAGTCTTTGCTCTCATAGGTGGGATTACTGCCATTATAAAGGGACAAGTTTGGGCCCCTTATGTCTCTTGGCCCTTCCATTTTCTGCCATGTGATGATGTAGCAAGAAGGCTCTTGAGAGATGCCAGTACCTGTCAAGACAGATGCTAGACTGGACTTCCCAGCCTCCAGAACTGTGAGCCAATAAATTTATGTTCATTATAAATTAATCAATCTGTGGCATGCTACAGCAACACAAAATAAACTAAGACAATATACATAGTATAGTACACATTTTAATGTTATATATTTTACTATGTAACATATTTCAAGAGGGTATATATTTGTTATTCCTTTCATATATTTACATTGTAAAATATGTAAGACAATATTTTAAATATTTTATTTTGAAATGTTGCATGTATAAAACAGAACGTTATATAAAATAACATAAAATATAAAACTTGTGTGCCCTTATTACATACTGCATTTTGCAATATTTATATATTTCTAGTTTTTTATTATAGAAAATTTTAACAGAGATAACACAGAATAATTAACTCCCAAATACTCATCACCTAGCTTCAATAATTACCAACTCAAAACCCATTTTGTTATATCTGTACTTTACCTCTCTCTTTCATATCATTTTGAAATTAATCCCAAACCTTATATATGTTTCCTTTTTGTTAACATAACAATATCATTCCCACACCTCTTAATAATATGTTCTTAGTATCAGACATTCAGTTAGCATTAAGATTTTTAATTGTCTCATCAATATCATTATCATTTTTTTGAAAGTTTGGTTGATCTGGAATAAAAATAGGTGCTGGAGAGGATGTGGAGAAATAGGAACACTTTTACACTGTTGGTGAGACGGTAAACTAGTTCAACCATTGTGGAAAACAGTGTGGCGATTCCTCAAGGATCTAGAACTAGAAATACCATTCAACCCAGCCATCCCATTACTGGGG
>NW_016807158.1:296336-301998 GCF_001698545.2 Rhinopithecus bieti | reverse complement strand
GATTAAGAAAATGTGGCACATATACACCATGGAATACTATGCAGCCATATAAAAGGATGAGTTTGTGTCCTTTGTAGGGACATGGATGCATCTGGAAACCATCATTCTTAGCAAACTATCACAAGAACAGAAAACCAAATACCTCATGTTCTCACTCATAGGTGGGAATTGACCAATGAGATCACTTGGACACAGGAAGGGGAACATCACACACTGGGTCCTATTGTGGGGAGGGGGGAGAGGGGAGGGATAGCATTAGGAGATATACCTAATGTAAATGACGAGTTAATGGGTGCAGCACACCAACATGGCTCATGTATACATATGTAACAAACCTGCACGTTGTGCACATGTACCCTAGAACTTAAAGTTTAATAAAAAGTAAATAAATAAATAAATAAATAAATAAATAAATAAAATAAGATCCACATATTGAGATCAATTGCTATTACTCTAATTGTGATGTTTAATCTATAGGCTTTCTTTCATTATTTTCAGGGTTTTTTTTTTGCAATGGATTTGTGGAATAAATAAGATTGTAGAATTACCCTCAGTTTGGATTTTCCTGATTGCATGGTTATTGTATTATCGTATTGTTTAACATGTTTCTCTGCACTCTGTATGTCCTGACACCTGCTCATTGCATCTTGAGTCCTGATTAGATACAGATTCCATTTTTCCCTGCTGAGACTACTATATGTATATATAAATGCACACATATATATGACTATATATATTCACACACATATGTATATATATAATACAATATATTATATAAAATAATATTTCATAAGACTCCAATTTTGTGATATTAGCAGCTATTGATTATCAATAGCCAGATCATTGGGAACTGCAAAATACTGGTACTTTATTTCTGCCATTTCTTCTTCATTAACTAAGTGGAATCCTTCATTAACTAACTGAAATAAACTTGCTCTCATCTATAGTTTAGCCACCCAAAAACGCAGTTTGTCTAGGAAAGACAGGATTGATACATGATTCTTTACCTTTAGCGGTTTTAAATCAATGAGTTGATTTTCTAGTATTTTTCAACAGTAACAAATTTTTATGTCTTTTGTCATTTCATTATGAACTCAAGATTTAAATATACTTGATATATTGTAATATATTACAAATATTATCTTTATTGATTATTACATTGTCCCATCTTCACTTCTCTGTGTATATCACTAAATATATGTAAATTTTTCTTCAATTAAAAAAAAGCGCCATATTTGACAAGTTCTAGCCACTTCAAATTTCCTCTTGTCCTTTTAAATAAACTGGTGATGCTTGATATCTGATAATACCTTCTTATCTGTTAAAACAAAATGTCTCAGGCTTATCTTGGACACTTTCTACCTCATACCTGAAAACAGTCATTTCCCCAAGGACCAGTGGGTTCTAATAGAAAGTAACAAATTTTAAGGCCACAATATGAGTTCTATAGGGACTCATTGCTACTGCATTAGTTATTGTTTCTAAACCATTTTAGTATACAAAGTTTAAGAATATTTTAAATAAAATACAATCATGAATTTACACTAACTACAAATTCAATTTTAAAATACAAGTTTTATTTAAGCTCAATTATCTTAAATCTGAATCTCCTTTCTTTAAAGTCAAGAATGCCAGTCCTCAAAACCCAAGGAATGATGGAATTAAAATATTACATAACTATACATTTGTTTTATCCCATAATACAAGCGCAACAGTCAGAATAAGACTACCAAGATTACAACTAACGTTATAACTACTAAAACACTTTAAGAGTTTTATTTATTTATTTATTGCAGTTCAGCTTGTCCTTTGGTTGTATCCCACTAAGAATATTTATGTGTTGCATTTTCTTGAAATAGTTTCTTTCCTTCTGTTTTTTGCCACCACCTAGATAAAAAGTTGATGTATGTATTGTTAAGGAAGTTTTCTATTTGATTTTGTTTTATAATTAGGCAAATGATTTATATGATTTTTAAGCCAAACCTACAGAACAAAGCATATTCAGAGAAGTGTAGCTTCTCATGTCCCATCTAACCCATTCTGTAAAATAGATTTTTATTACTCTATCACCTTTTTAACAATGAATGAAGCATACCGTGCACACTTTTTCCCCCTTGCTTGTTTGCCTAACAATATATCCAAAAGAATTATCCCAATGTGATTGTGTTATTTTACATCCCCACTAGCAACATTTGCAAGGTTCAATTGACCCACATCTTAGCACATATTTAGTGTTGTCAAATTTTTTAATTTTAATTACCCTAATGACTATAAAATTGTGTAACACTGTGGTTTTTGTTTTTATTTTACTGAAACCTAATGATGTCGAGCTCATTTTGATGTACTTTTCAACCATTCATGCATTTCCTTATATGAATGAAATATTTATGTATTTTCTTTTGTGAAGGGTCTGTTCAAGACATTTACCCATTTTATAGAGTTGTCTTTTATTACAGATTTATAATAATCATTTAATTATTACTGAATCAGGCATGTATAATGTGGATATTTTCTGCAAGTTTTGACTGGCCTACTCATTTTCTTACTGATGGCTTTTGAAGAGTTGATACATTTTGTTTAATGACATTTATCAGGTATTTTTTTTCTTTTATGGTCTGTGCTTTCGGCTCCTTTCTAAAAGATCTTTGCCTACCTCAACTTTACAAAGTGACTCTCCTGGATTTCATTCTAGAAGCTTTGTACTCTTAGCTCTTATGTTTATATCTATGACCCATCTGAAATTAGTTTTTGTATATGGTGTGAAGTAGGAGTTAAGATCATTTGATCACATTTGTTGAAAGTACTTTTCCTTTCCTCATTAAATTTCATTGGCATCTTTGTCCAAATTAATCCACTGTACATTATAAAACTTATTTCTAGTCTCTCAATTCTAGCCTATTAAGTTGAATATCCTTACATCAAAACCATATAGTCTTGGTTATTGTAGTTTTTTATTAATTCTTGAAAGCAGGTAACCTACGTCACTGAACTTTGTTCAGTGTTTTTTTCTTTTTCGCTAACCCTGGTAATTTGCATTTTCAAATAATTTTAGACTCAGATTGTCAGTTACTACACACAAAAAAAGGATGGCCGAGATGTTTATTACTATTACATTGATTCATTAGATAAATGTGGAGAAAACTGATATCTTTAAAATATTGAATCTTCCAAAATTCCATATATTTTCTCATTTATGTAGATATTTAATTTTTATTCAAATTTTATCTTTCTTTTTTTTTTTTTTCTGAGACAGAGTCTCACTTTGTCCCCCACACTGAAGTGCAGAGGCGCAGTCTTGGTTCACATCAACTTCTGCGTCCTGGGTTCAAGCGATTCTCGTGCCTCAGTCGGAAACCACCACACCCGGCTAATTGTTATATTTTTAGTAGAGAGAGGGTTTCTCCATGTTGCCCAGGATGCTTTCAAACTCCCAACCTCAAGTTATCTGCCTGCCTCGGTCTCCCAAAGTGCTGGGATTATAGTCGTGAGTCATCGCACCTGGCCAAATTTTATCTTTCTTGATATCAAGAGTTTTACACTTGTTTTTCTTGCATTTGTATTTGTCTGGTACTATTTTTATTTTTTACCTTTCTGAATCTCTTTTTAATTGTGCCTTTCGATATGAAGATAGGGTTGAATTTTGTACTGATAGCCAATACGATTTTTTTTTTTTATTTTAGTAGGTGAGTTATGTTCATGCACATTTACTATTAACTGTATTACTATATTTAAAAAAATTAAATGTAATTAGTATTAATATATTTGGGGGGGGTGGTTCCAAGATGGCTGAATAGAAAGAGCTCCAGCCTCCAGTTCCCAGCGTGACACAGAAGACGGGCGATTTCTGCATTTCTACTGAGGTACTGGGTTCATCTCGCTGGGGAGTGTCAGACAGTGGGTGCAGGAGAGTGAGTGCAGCCCACTGAATGAGAGCCAAAGCAGGGCGAGACATGGCATCACCTGGGAAGCACAAGAGGGAAGGGAATTCCCTTTCCTAGCCAAGGGAAACCTTGACACACAACACCTGGAAAATCCTGTCACTCTGACTCTAATACAGTGCTTTACCAAGGGTCTCAGCAAACAGCACACCAGGAGATTATATCCTATACCTGGCTAGGAGGGTCACAGGCCCATGGAGCCTACCTCAATGGAGCACAGCAGTCTGAGATCTAACTGCAAGGCAGCAGCAAGGCTGGGGGAGGGGCGCCCACCATTGCTGAGGCTTGAGTAGGTAAACAAACCAGCAGGGAAGCTCGAACTGGGTGGAGCCCACCCCAGTTCAAGGAGGCCTGCCTGCCTCTGTAGACTCCACCTCTCAGGACAGGGCATAGCCAAACAAAAGGCAGCAGAAACCTCTGCAGATTTAAATGTCCCTGTCTGACAGCTTTGAAGAGAGTAGTGATTCTCCCAGCACGGAGTTTGAGATCTGAGAATGGACAGACTGCCTCCTCAAGTGGTCCCTGCCCCCCAAGTACCCTAACTGGGAGACATCCCCCAGTAGGGGCAGACTGACACCTCACACCTCACATGAGATGAAGCTTCCAGAGGAATGATCAGGCAGCAACATTTGCTGTTCAGCAATATTCACTCTTCTGCAGTCTCCACTGCTGATACCCAGGCAAACAGGGTCTGGAGTGGACCTCCAGCAAACTCCAACAGACCTGCAGCGAGGGTCCTGACTGTTAGAAGGAAAACTAACAAACAGAAAGGACATCCACACCAAAATGCCATCTGTGTGTCACCATGATCAAAGACCACAGGTAGAAAAAACCACAAAGATGGGTAAAAAGCAGTGCAGAAAAGCTGAAGATTCTAAAAATCGGAGTGCCTCTCCCCCTCCAAGGGAACGCAGCTCCTCGCCAGCAACAGAACAAAGCTGGATGGAGAATGACATTGATGAGTTGAGAGAAGAAGGTTTCAGATGATCAAACTTCTCCAAGCTAAAGGAAGAAGTTTGATCCCATCGCAAAGAAGCTAAAACCTTGAAAAAAGATTTGATGAATGGCTAACTAGAATAACCAATGGAGAGAAGTCCCAAAATGACCTGATACAGCTGAAAACCATGACATGAGAACTACGTGACAAATGCACAAGCTTCAGTAACCAACTCGATCAACTGGAAGAAAGAGTATCAGTGACTGAAGATCAAATGTATGAAATGAAGTTAGAAGAGAAGTTTAGAGAAAAAAGAGTAAAACGAAATCAACAAAGGCTCCAAGAAATATTGGACTATGTGAAAAGACCAAATCTACGTCTTATTAGTGTACCTGAAAGTGACGGAGAGAATGGAACCAAGTTGGAAAACACTCTACAGAATATTATCCAGGAGAAATTGCCCAATCTAGCAAGGCAGGCCAACATTCAAATTCAGGAAATACAGAGAAGGCCACAAAGATACTCCTCGAGAAGAGCAACTCCAAGACACATAATTATCAGATTCACCAAAGTTGAAATGAGGGAAAAAATGTTAATGGCAGCCAGAGAGAAAGGTCGGGTTACTCACAAAGGGAAGCCCATCAGACTAACAGCAGATCTCTCTGCAGAAACACTACAAGCCAGAAGAGAGTGGGGGCCAATATTCAACATTCTTAAAGAAAAGAATTTTCAACCCAGAATTTCATATCCAGCCAAACTAAGTTTCATAAGTGAAGGAGAAATAAAT
>NW_016807158.1:275621-294267 GCF_001698545.2 Rhinopithecus bieti | reverse complement strand
CCATCTGATCTTTGACAAACCTGACAAAAACAAGAAATGAGGAAAGGGTTCCCTATTTAATAAATGATGCTGGGAAAATTGGCTAGACATATGTAGAAAGCTGAAACTAGATCCCTTCCTTACACCTTATACAAAAATTAATTCAAGATGGATTAGTGACTTAAATGTTAGACCTAAAACCATAAAAACTCAGAAGAAAACCTAGACAATACCATTCAGGACATAGGCATGGATGGGTAAGGACTTCATGTCTAAAACACCAAAAGCAATGGCAACAAAAGCCAAAATTGATAAATGGGATCTAATTAAACTAAAGAGCTTCTGCACAGCAGAAGAAACTACCATCAGAGTGAACAGGCAACCCACAGAATGGGAGAAAATTTTCACAATCTACTCATTTGACAAAGCGCTAATATCCAGAACCTACAAAGAACTCAAACAAATTTACAAGAAAGAAACAAACAACCCCAACAAAAGTGAGCGAAGGATATGAATAGACACTTCTCAAAAGAAGACAGTTATGCAGCCAATGGACACATGAAAAAATGCTCATCATCACTGGCCATCAGACAAATGCAAATCAAAGCCACAATGAGATATCATCTTACACCAGTTAGAATGGTGATCATTAAAAAGTCCGGAAACAACTGGTGCTGGAGAGGATGTGGAGAAATAGGAACACTTTTTACACTGTTGGTGGGACTGTAAACTAGTTCAACCATTGTGGAAGACAGTGTGGCGATTCCTCAAGGATCCTGAACTAGAAATATCATTTGACCCAGCTATCCCATTACTGGGGATACACCCAAATGATTATAAATCATGATGCTATAAAGACACATGCACATGTATGTTTATTGTGGCACTATTCACAATAGCAAAGACTTGGAACCCACCCAAATGTCCATCAATGACAGACTGGATTAAGAAAATGTGGCACATATACACCATGGAATACTATGCAGCCATAAAAAAGGATGAGTTCATGTCCTTCATAGGGACATGGATGCAGCTGGAAACCATCATTCTCAGCAAATTATCACAAGAACAGAAAACCAAATACTGCATGTTCTCACTCATAGGTGGGAATTGAACAATGAGATCACTTGGACACAGGGTGGGGAACATCACACACTGGGGCCTGTTGTGGTGTGGGGGGAGGGAGGAGGGAGATATACCTAATGTAAATGACAAGTTAAAGGGTGCAGCACCTTTAACCATGTTAAAGGGTACACCTTTAACATGGCACATGTATACATATGCAACAAAACTGCACGTTGTGCACATGTACCCTAGGACATAAAGTACATTAAAAAACAGACATTAAAAGCCTTAAAAAATGAAATAAAAATAAAAAGCACAGAAGCTGGAAAAAAAAGTATTAATATATTTGGTCTCAATTTCCTCTTCTTAAAATAGTATGTAAGTGTATACAAGTCTTCCATATAATTAACTTGTAAATATGTGCTTCATTTCATTTAAGGCAAAACTGCATTTTTTTTCCCTAGTAGTAATAGTAGTAAAGGTTCTAATAGTAAGGTCAGCTAATCACGTCGTTATTTGTTCAAGCTGATCACTAGCTTGTTTGTTTGTAAAGCTATTGATGGAAACAGGCTTCAACAGTATTACTATCGTGGGATTTAGAGAGCACAACAAGTATCTCCTCTACCTCTTTTAAGCTTGATAATCACAGGTAATATTAGAGATAGCTCACCCTTGAAGTTGTAGATTCAAATCAGACGTCAAATCTCAGCTCTACCACTGACTAGCTGTGTGAACTGGAAGAGTTACTCTACTTCTCTGAACTTCAGAACCTGACAATGACAGTATCATAACTACTTATAATGTCAGAAATCAGTAACATTTGTAAAGCACCCCAAAAAAGTAGGAGTGATAAAATGTTAGATACACTTTGGTTTAGAGGTAGTGCTGGAAGGTTGTTTCTGATACTTACCTTCTGACCACTGACAGTAAAAACAGTGAAGTCAATACTGCTACCTTAAGTTCATTGTATTACCTGAATATGATTGTAAGACCCCCAGTTATATGGACACTAAACCTGTGTGACAATGTTCTACTTCAGACTGTCACCCAGAAGATTTAGAAGCTTATATTGCTTTTATATTACCAACTAGATAGAAACTAATCATTTTTAAACTCTTATAGAGAACTTATGGTCCCCTGGGATCACATCTGTAGGCTCTAGGCTGGGAATCACAGGTTTGCTGTGTCTTATTCTCTGTGTCTCTCTCTAGCAACAGCAACATGGAAATGTGACAGCTATGAACGGGCAGCCATCTGTGAGCTTTGATGGAAAGCGCTGTGTGGTCTGGTATGTCTTTATACAGAAACATTAATTAATAGAATTCACTCTGGGTTCACCAACATTTAATTAACTGGATTAATTGAATTTCCACTGATTACGAAAAGTATAACAGCACCAAGTTGAAGGGACTACTTTAATGTTGCAATTATAAATCCTCCATTTCATGATGGTGCTTGTCCTCTAAAACCCCAAGGATATATTTAGGGACAAGTGAGTCTGTTGGAAATGACCATCTTTGTTGTATGTCCTTTTATTCATTCCCTAGCACTTATGATGCCTCTGTTGAAGCTTTGTAATTACACTCAGCGACTATTATCAGAGTGTGATAGAATTGGTGAAAATGATATCCTGCTTTATTTTCACCTCCTTAATCGATCTCCCACTTGGAAATATGCAGGCAAAGGGGCACTTTCTTTTAAAAACAATAAAGTGCATTATTTATTTTTTATGATTAAGAAAACAAAACAGGCCACTTATAGAAAATTGGCAAAATACAGCAAAATAAATAAAATAAACCATTATAGGTAATATATATATTAAACATTTAGTATATACAAGCAATGTCCTAATGCCTTATTTTCAAAATCTTATAAATCAAATGTTCACAGCAATTCTATGAAAGCATTATTATGGTTATTACTATTGTTATTATTCATTTGTATAGTAAAGGAAATTGAGGTTCTGAGAGGTGAAATAACTTTTCCAAAGTCATGCGGCTAAAAACAAAATTTATTTATAATCTCACTTTCTAGAGACATGTGTTTTTAATATTTTAATAGTTTTTTCTCCATGCATACATATTGTTTGTATCATGACTATGCTAGGCAAGTTAAACACTTCATTTCTGTTTATCTTTATGACAAAATTTTGAGGTGAGGTTAATCATTCCTATTATAGAGATAATGAAACTGAAATAATTCAAGGTGATTAATTTGCTCAATGTCATACAACTATTAAGTGTGAGAGCCTAGATTAAAACCCAAGTACTTCTGACTGCAACGAATATAGCCTATCAAATATATATTGCTGCCCCATTTGTTTCAACAATATTAAAATTATATCAGTGCTGTGATTTAGGCCTTAGACTTCCAGACACCAAGACTATGTTCTGTTCATTGGCCCACTCTCCCACTTAAAGATTCACATTCTGTTGGACACAATTATCCCTACATAGTATAGAAAAGACATCAAAATTTTGTAAACAAAGTTTCAATGCATTTAAGTTATAAACACACATACACACACATATATATATATAGCATAGCACCTGATAGAGTAGGAACATAGTAGAGATTTGGAAAATATTTGTCGAATGAATACATGAGTAAGAAAGTACTAATAATTAATCCATCTCCTATTGTGGATATGTAGATTTGTTTTAAATTTATATCTATTACAAACCACACTGTCCATGAATGATGGCAGATTGAATGCATAAAACTATTTCCACTATCTCCTGAAACTTCACTGAAAATTCAAGTCATGGGAATTTTAAAGCATAAACATAGGCACAAAGGATAGAGAGAATAGGATAGGAGAGGATAGGAGCAAATTTTTGAAAGTTGGAAAGCAAAAGGATGAGTAGTCACTGAGTTAGTAGATATGACAATGTAAAATTATAAGCTAGAAGTGAAAAACAAATGGAAAATCAAACCAATTTTCAATGTAGAACCCACCAGGGATTCAGAAATCAGTAGTACCAGGTACCTTGGCAAGTAGAAATTAAGATTCTGCTATAGAGAGAAAGATTGCTTGAAAGACCCAACTCTGTATTTCCACATGACTGCCCTTCCTACCCTAAGGAGAAGATTGTAGGTCAATTTTCGATAGAAGAAAAAAGAGACTGTCTTGAGACTGGAGGATGCAAGACACATTATGATGTGCCATAATGAACACACAACTGGTCACTTGAGGGCAGGCCATGGGTAACAGCTACTCACCAGCATAGTCTATCAGTGAGAAGGAGGAAAGGAATTTGTCTGTGGCCTCATTCCTGTCCAGCCTTTCATTGGTCAGGACAAGAGAGGCCCCTGACCTGGGTCTAGTTTTTTTAAAGGCCCTGCAGAACTTATACATACACACACACACACACACACACACACACACACACACACTTATTACAAAATACAGGGACACCTCTGTCACTCAGGATCTAGCACATCCTGGCACAAAGCAACCCTTAACTCCAAACAGTTACTCTCATGACAAATACTACACAGGCCCCAGGGAAATGCTTCCCCACATCTCTTACCCTGTGTATGATTTTTTTGCAGATGCCCATGGAGGGCCACTGCTAATGCAAAGATGAATATTCTGTAGGGTATGACATGATTCCACCAGTGGGAACGCTTAGGTCAGAGAAAAGACAAATAGTGAACTTGTTAAATCCTTCTTCTCAGATAGCAGAAGTACAGCAGACTCTTGCATGACAAACTATTCTTTCATGAAGTACTGAGTGTCCATTTCCTTTGGGTACCTATTCTATGTACTGGAAGTGCCCACATGCTTAGCATTCCAATAATGAAATACTAGTTAATACAGTACTTACAATAATGACTTATGGAGTTTGAAGGACATTTTACAGTATAAGCAATAAATATATTACTCTTAGGTTTGTATGAATATTATGTCAGTCTTAATATAACATATGTGAAGTGTGATGTCAATTGGTTACATTGGTAACTAGATGAAGTTTGAACACTTGTTTCAGAATAGTTTTTTAAACAACAATGTTTAATGAGTTAATTATATTTTTTAAAAATGAAATAAATATTTTAAATTTTACTTAAGTCAATTTGATTTAATAATCCCCTTAATTACAATGGCATTAATTCATATTTGCTTTTTCAGTTTAATAGAAAATATAAAACTAACTTTATACTAGTAACTTAAAATAAAACACTTTTGAAAATATCAGTAAAATAATTTTACTTTTCATTTTGTTACATTTATTTTAAATCACTTCTCGGATGAAAATACACTGGATTCTCGAACAGTTGAGTAAATCATATTTCATGTTTCAATCTTTTATAGTACTATTATCAGTTCAACCTAAATTATATGAAAATCTTGATTATAATAATATAACTAGTGATTTTCCAGAAGTAGGCAAAAATAATGATTATACTAATTTATGAATTACGTATATGTTTATTTCTAATACTTATCGAAACATCACCAGTCCATCAACAGAATATCTACACATGCTTCCTAAGTTACTAAATGTAGTCATCCTTAGTATTTTACCAATGTTTATTCATATAAATAACGCAGCTTGATTCATCTCTTTATGTCTTATTTTGAATGCATACTTGTCAAAATAGGAGATACAACTATTTTTAATTTGTATTTGGTTAATTTGGCATAACTTGTTAATATTTCTATATATGATCTTTATAGTCTTGCCAGACTCCGTAATTTTTCATAATGGACCTGGTCAAAAATTGTCACATAGGGCATTGATTTTCTTCTATTCCTTGCTTCTATTGCCAAGTCCTTCCAGGAAGCTGCAGAGGAAGTCAGACCTTATGGCCTAAGGCATTCCGTTTCATTTCAGGAGGAAGCAATGTGAAGAGTCATAGTTTAATAGGTATAGTTGGGGCAGTCATGGATACTGGAGCTTCCAGAGCTCCCTCTGGAGCAGGTACCACCGAAGCCCAGTCCTCAAGCTGGGGAAGGCTCACACAGCAGGTGGCCAGAATCTCTCCATGGCACAAGCAGCTAAGACCTATGGTTGGACAGAGCCAAGTGAATCCAGGAAGACATATAAACTGGGTCTGATTATACTTGGTAAAGACCTTCTGTTACTCAGTGAACAATTACGAATACCACATCACCCTCAACATGTCAATCCTAACCCAACTCTACTTAATCCAAAGGCCCTGGGAAGTAGAATATAATAGCTGCCTCCCAATCCTCTGTGTGCCACATGTCTACTCAACTATCCCCCACTCACACCCAACAGAAGTGTACATTAGCTCCATGTGGCATTTAGTCATTTGAGGTTGAGTACTCAGGTCATTTCAGTTCAGCATGGAGCCCTCCAGTTTGGCTGTGACAGGAGAGAGATGAGCTGAGAGCTGTATCCAACAGCAGCCATGTTTCCTTAGCACACGGGCTAAGCTCCTGAGTCATAAAAGCAAGACCACTGGAGAAGGAAAAAATAAAAGATTTGCTCAGAGCTCATTTGCTTTTGTCATTTCTTTCCAAAACTACAGGGAAGAACCTTGACCTGGACATCTATGTACGGTCATTTACCAGGCCACCTGGCAGAGGTGCTCCAAGTGCCACATTCTCAGGCCTGTTTGACATACAGTTTCCCTGAACTCTTCATTGCTCTAGCAGTCTCTGTGTGTGGTCAGTCGAATTAAAGTGAGAGAGCAGCACAGTGAAATAACGAATCATTTGAAGGCAGGAAGCAGTAACACACTCTCTTAAAAGCCACTACTAACTACTCTAGTGAGAATGTATGAGCCATTATCAGACTGAGAGGGCACCAGATGCCTCAAGGTGACTGATGGTCCCCTACCTATCTTAGCCATTATTCTTCGAGACAAGCATAGAACCCAAATGCTCAGCAGTCTCAGGATATATACATATATATCCTGTCCATATGGATGGGTTCGTGATTTAATGCTAACAAACATATCTCTAGGAGAAAAATAGATGTACTAATCGACAAAGATTTAAGCTGAGGAAAGAATCATCAATCTTCTCTGCTGTAACAATCACTTTGCCCTCCTTTTCTGTAACACGATATTTTAAAACACATTTTTTATTGCCTATGCTTACTTTTCGGTTTTTACACATTATAATTCCTAGTTGAATTTCTTCTGACTATACTGCAGAGTACTGTAGGTGCATCGATTTCAAGAGTCTATTCTAAGAAATTAATGTGAATTTAATTACTCTGTCACCATATAGGTCTATCTATCTATGTATGGGCATGTAGGTGCAGATATTTTTAATTTAGAGGTTAGAATGTTTTTGGGTTTTTTTTTTCCTAATACAATGCATTCTTCTTTCAGCAAATATTTATTAAGCATTTAATAGTTTGAGGAACTCTAGTTGAGCCTTAACACATAGTAGGTAATGAAATATATTTTCTAGAAAGAACAAAAACAATGAATGGCAACAAAGAATTCATATAGGATGTGAATGCTTCCTGAAAGGCACTTGTTATTTTGACAAACCTGCTTTTGCAAAGCCATGTTGACTGCAGGGACCTTGATGCCATCAACATTTTTTTCTTTATTGTAAATTAATGGGCAGAGGAGACATTTACTGTATTCCTTGGCCCCATTCCATCCCCGACTCCACTCAGAAGATAGAGTAGAATTCAAGAATGTGTTGGACAGCAGGGATGAAGTAAGAGTCTGAGGTCTCTTTTGTATGTAAAACTGGATCATTAAAAATTATTCTTACATTTTGACACATTAAAATATCTTTTCCTCAAAGTGGTCAAGTCAAATAATAGAGCTTGATCAGCTAAAGAGTGCTGTTTGATGCCTGAGGTCTTTATCTCTCCTATGTATTTGTAAGCAAACATTGAGAAAATAGTACAGGAAGTAATCAACACAAGAAATATTAGCAGAGATTGGTGTTCTTGAAGCTCAGAAGAGAAGGACATTACTGGAGAACACAGTGTTCCAAGGAGAGTTGTTAAAACGGTGAGATCTGGGCTGGATCTGAAGAATGAAAAAGAGAAATGAGGTGAGCAAAGGCACTGGGGTTTGTTTGAGGGGCTGGATTGAAGTGTTCATGTTGGATAGTAGTGAAAGATAGGGAGAGAAAGAAAACTGATACAGGATTGCAGAACAGCTAAGCTAAAGAGATAGCACTTTGCCCTGGTGACAGAAAGGATTCCTTGTAACTTTGGGAGCCAGTTGTACTGAATATTTGAAGAAAGTATTTGCTGAAAATATTATAAGATGGACCTAATAAAATAATCAAAAATTACCTTTTATTTGTTTCTACTCCCACTAACAACAATAGCTAACATTGATTGAGTTCTTAATATTCCAAGTGCTGTGTTCAGTCTTCCTATCTCACTTATCTTTACAACTACTCTATAGGCTCCATGTTTTACTGTTTAGGGAACAAACAAAAGGTTCAGCAATTTGCACAAATTATGGAAGATGACGCTGGTGGAGCAAAAGTGTGATCCCAAGAATTGTGACTCCAACATCCACACCTTAACCATGAAGCTAGTCTGCCTCTCCAAGCAGCCTTATAAGAAAACAGCTTCCCTTGTAGCTTACCTAAAGTGATAGGCTAAGCTGACTGGACCAACCAGAGTAGTCTGTTTTTTCTAATGGTATATCAGACTACTTCTCTTAACCCCAATGTCACAGAAAGGACAAACATTTGAAATCATAAACATTTGAAATCATAGACTATTCATTACTTATGCAGCCCTGGACAAGTTAGTCTCTCTCTAACTATTCTTATCTGAGAAAATGAAGATAAGAATCCTGCTTTCATGGTTGTTGTGAGATTTCAAGAAATACATGTAAAGCATTTAGAAAGGTATCAGGCACACAGTGAGCACTTAATAAGTGTCTGCAATTATCTTCATTTCTTTGGGGGAAATACAGTCAATTAGCAATACAGTTTTAAATTAGCTTCCTATGTAGTTTGGATAGAGGGAGAGAATGTGATTACTCTATCTTAGTCAGCTAGACATTTCGATTTTTCCTTACAATATCAGACTTTTGAGTTTTCAGGGATAACAATCATTATTTGCACTGTGGTAATTTTACCAAAGAAAATGAAATGCCACTTTTAGAGACCTTTCTAAGTGGCCAGATGCCCTTTCCCAAGTGACAATCACCATGTGTGACTTTTTAAACCTACTTGAAACTGTCAAAATGGTCATGATTTACATTAATAGAAAAATCAGTTCTTAATTACAAAATGATAGATACTCTTTAAAATTTAACTCAAACTACCTTTTTAGTTCATGATATTGGACTACATCTTCCTTCCATCCTCTCTGGCTCCATCAGTTGGGTTATTCGACTTCACCCAAAGGTTAATTTATCTTGATCTTTTCTGCACATATCCTCTTATTCATCTCCTGGTGGTCTCTTAGAAAGTTTTCCACAGTAGTTATTTCAAAATGCATCTTCATAAACTCTTAAGCTCACTTTCCATGATTATCAGGTGTTTTGGTTATTTCACATTAACTAAGAAAAAAGACAGACATCAGGTGGAAGTTTCTTTCATCTTCCTTTTTTTTTTTCAAATTCTCTCTAAATAAAAATTCCAATCTTCCCTTAAATATTTTTCTGTTACAAGTCTGGATATTTCAGTTCTGTTCTCCATACCAACTCTTCATATTTGCTTCCTCAGTCTCCCAGTTGTGTTTCAATCTCTTCCTCTCGATTTGATTCATGTATGATTGGCAGCAACTCTGATGTATAAGTAAAATCAGGCCAGATGGCAAGAAGGTGACAAATGAACTCTGAAATCTCAGTGGTTTGCAGAAACTAAAGTATTTCTCATTCACTATATAAAGAGTGTTAGCAGGGGCTCTGCTCCCCATGGTCACTCAGGGACATAGACTGGCCAAGACTCTAGCGCCTTGACATGCTACCATCTCACACATGGTTTCAGGAGTTGCCAGGGCCAGGGAAGAGAGGCATTAGAGTACGGCTGGCACTGGTTGATATGCATGACACCAGAACACTGTAGCACAGCCCCCACCCCCTCATTTATTGCTGAGAAGAGCTTTTTTTGGTTTGTTGCTCTTCTGTCACCATCTTGAAGTTGTTAGTTTTGGACAAAGAAGCCTCACATTTTACCTTACACTAGGTCTCACGAATTGTGTAATCAGTCCTAAAGATTGCACTGGAAATCATGTGACCATGAATTCTATCCGGACCCTGTTGGCTGGTTAGACTCAGGGTATGGCCTTGATTTTTGCAAGGGTGGCTGAGAAATTTAGTTTTTTATGCACTATTTTCTGGTGAACACATAGTGTGTTTTCTTCCACAAGAAATTCCCTAAGCAATACCACCAATTCCATGCAAAAGTACTATGCTTAAAGTTAAATAGCATGGTAAACAAACATTCTTCATACGCGCAGCATGTTGAGTGATTCCCATTAGATCAGCAGGTGCTACATGATATGGATGAACACAGAAAGATGTGACATGCCTGCCCTCTAGAAGCTGATATTCCAGAATAGTGCATTTCACACTTTAATACAAATCTTCTAAGTAAAATGCAGATTCTGATCACAGATATGAGAAGGGGCCTGTGGTTCTGCACTTTTATTATTACTTTCAATTGAAATGAAAAATTATATATTCATGGTGGGCAACATATTTTGATATATATGTATACATTGTGAAATGATTAATCAAGCTGGTTAATATACTCATCACCTCACATATGTATCATTTTTTATGACGAGAACATTTAAAATCTACTCTTAGTACCAGGTGTATTGACTGATGTCTGTAATCCCAGCATTTTGGGAGGCCAAGGTGGGTGGGTTCCTTGATCCCAGGAATTTGAGACCAGCCTGGAAAACATGATGAAACTCTGTCTCTACTAAAAATACAAAAAAAAAATACATAATAATAATAACTGGGCATGGTGGCATGTGCCTGTAGTTCCAGCTACTAGAGAGGCTGAGGTGGGATCACTTGAGCTCTGGAGGTCGAGGCCGCAGGGAGCCAAGATCATGCCACTGCACTCCAACCTAGGTGACAGGGTGAAACCCTGTCTCAAAAAACAAACAAACAAAAATCTACTCTTAGCAATTTTCAGCTATACAATATATTAGTATTAACTGTAGTCACCATGCTGTACAGTCAATTTCCAGAGCTTATTTCTCCTATTGAAGTGAAACTTTGATCCCTTCAGCCAACATCTCCCCACTCTCTATCTCCTTTACTCTCACCCTCAGCCCTTGGTAAGCATCGGTCTATTCGCTACTTCTATGAGATCAACTTTTTAAGATTCCACATATAAGTGAGATCATACAATATGTCTTTCTATGCCTGGCTTACTTCACTTAACATAATGCCCCTCAGGCTCATCTATGTGCCACAGACAACTGCATTTTTTTTCTTTTTTTAAGGTTGAATAGTATTCCATTGTGTATATATACCACATTTTTCTTTATCCATTCATCTATTGATGGACATTTAGTTTGATTCCATATTTTGGTTATTATGAATAATGCTGCAATAACATGAGAGTGCAGATATTTTTTCAACATGTTGATTCTATTTCCTCTAGCTATATATACAGAAGTGGAATTGCTGGACCGTATGATAGTTCTATTTTATTTTTTAAGAATAAATATTATTAAAATATCCATTCTAGCTAAAGCAATCTATAAATTCAATGCAATCTCTATCAAAATTCAAATAACATTTTACAGAAATAGAAAAAAAATTCTAAAATTCATATGGAACCCCCCCAAAAAAACAAATAGCCAAGTGAATCTTTAGCAATTCTGCATTTTTAACAAGCTCTCAGGTAATTCTGATGTTACTAGTTCATAGAACTGGACTTTAGGTAACAAGGTTCTACATAATGCCATAAAATAAATAATATATAAGGTAACAAATTAATGCAATCATACCTTCAAAGGCATTTCTGCTGACAATTCATCCAGTTAAAAAAAAAAGAAGAAAATGTTTGTTCTTATTACTTTTAAAAAAGTGAAGCTTTTTCTGCTTAAGATGTCTATCTTTCAGCAAATCTGTTTTCCTTTTGCATTTCCAATATGTTTGCCTTCTTAATTTGAGAAGGGAAGAAAGAGCTCTTCTCATTTGCAGGTTTATTCTTGGTTTGCTTCCATAATTGGTAGTATCAGAGGATTGTGATTAACGCTTCATTTGTGAAAACCTGCTCACCTTAGAATATGCCATTTGGCAAAATCTTTTCCTGCATCTGCTCTCCGACAATAGCCTCTTTGTGCTGTTTAGCCCAATGAAAATGGCTACTGTGGGATCCCTGTAGGTGGTGTTGGCAGCAAATGGACTGGAAGGTATGCTCATCTGGAACTGCAAGAGAGAGGACAGATACCACATTCATAGGAAGTGGCACAATTCGGAGGCTATGCAACAGCCAGGGTATTCTGAGGAATGTCTCTCTTCTTTCTGTCCCATCCCTCACTTCCCAAAGAGTTGCAGCATTTCATTACCTAACTAGTTTTATGGTTTACAAAACTGAGAAAAGTCAAATAATTTGTCTCAATAGCAGAGTGTAGCATAATAGCATAAGGAAATAAAATGGAAAGAATTCTAGAAATTCTCCCAGGAAGCCCCTATTTTTAAGCATAGAGAAGAATCTATGAACATCAAAAGCCAACAGTATCTACACTCTTGTTCTGATGGCCATTTCAAAGTGCCTATTTTCCAATTGGATATTTTAATACCCTGGCCATATGTACTTGTGTTATGCTATAAGACATTGTACAGTTTACCAAAGCATTTTAAATTATGTTATATCACTTTATAGTCAGGAAAACATTTGAAGAAGGCAGGAACCATGAGACCTTCATCATAGATGAAGAAACAGAGATGCCAAGATAGTTACTTAGCCATGGGCACAGCTCTACAAAGCAATGGTGCTGGAAATGAAGCGCAGGTATGATTCCTAATCCCAGTGTTTTTTAAGAATTAAAGTGCATGTCTAGCCTTTCATTTTTAATCTCACTCTGTCTTTCACTTTATGTGTGTTACATAAGCAGCATTGTTAAATCTGTCTTGTTTAGCTTAATACATTTAAATAAGCCACTGATTTTTATTTTTCTATTTTACAAGAGGGGATATCAGAAAGAGCAAAATCTGTTTCAATTGTACTAGAAATCTCTTACAGTTATTTATTTACTTTATAAATGTAATAAAGATTTGCTACTGTTGAAAGGAAGATCCAAGTATGTCAGAGCCACATGTATCTGATAAATAACATATGGGTGGAATTGAATACCTTGGGATATGCTTTATAATAAAATGACTACATGTAGTGAGCGGAGATATGGAGAGAAGGGGGCCTGCAGAGTTAATAACAGTATAATTAGATGGTCACAAATAATAATTGGCAACTGGTGTAAGTACTTGTGCTCTTTTTTTTTTTTTTTGTTAATATTTTTTTTTTTTTCTTTTGAGACGGAGTCTCGCTCTGTTGCCCGGGGCCCGGGCTGGAGTTATTTTTAAAAAGTAAGTGATTTACATGGGGTTTTGAAGGAACTTTTATTTTTTTCCCAAATTTTTTATCACTAAATTTTTTAAAATACAGAACAATATAAAGAATATAATATCCTTATGTGTAACATGTATATTCAATAATTATTAAGATTTTGCCATAGCAGTTTTCATTATTTTTCTGTATCATTTCAAAGTAAGTTGCCAGCTCATCCCTGGGCACTATAAATTAAGGTCAAGTTTCCTATATAAAATTGTTACAGTACCTAAAATAATTAACATTTGACGTTTCTTTTTATTCATATCTGAGATTCTGACCTTTAATAAGATAAATTTATATAATTCACTCATATTGCTTTTCAGCTGTCTTTTATCATCTCTCACCTTACTATTTGGGTCTGAATTTTATATTTATCTATTGTTAGTGTTTAATTCTAATTTTTATTGTATAGCTTATGATTTCTTTTGCTTTTTGATCTTAAAAGGTAACTAAATTTGGAAGGTTGTAGCTGCATATTAAATTGTTAGCTAATTAATATACTCTACAGCAATTCTTTTTTTTCTTTTTTGAGATGGAGCCTGGCTCTGTCATCCAGGCTGGAGTGCAATGGCATGATCTCAGCTCACTGCAACCTCCTCCTCCCGGGCTCATGTGATTCTCCTGCCTCAACCTTCCGAATAGCTGGGACTACAGGCACGCACCACCACGCCCAGCTAATTTTTGTATTTTTTAGTAGAGATGGGTTTCACCATTTTGGCCAGGATATTTTCGATCTCTTGACCTCATGATCTGCCCGCCTCAGCCTCCCAAAGTGCTGGGATTACAGGCATGAGCCACCGTGGCCTACCTCTACAATAATTCTTAAATTAATACTTATACATATGGACATACCTAATCGGAAAGAATAACTTCCAGTTCCCTTTCATATAAAATGAAGAATTATGAACACTTTAGTTTCACTCTCTGTAGATTTTTCTTATTCATGACTAACTTACCTGCATGTCCTAGTTTGCTTGCTCTTTCAGGGTGTGTGTGTGTGTGTGTGTGTGTGTGTGTATGTAGCAATCATGCCAGTTGGATCTTTTTATTGGAAATGGCCCATCCTCACATATATCTACCAAGTGGCATTTTTTAATGTAGCTGAAAAGAGAGAAATTTTGGAAACAATGAAGACACTAATTAAAAATAGTAAAGTATGGCACATCCATACAATGGAATGTGAGGCTGAATCTACATATGGAATGGAGGGCAATGAAAATGGCAACTGTGTGGATGTAACAGATATGTTAATTAGCTTGATTGTGGTGATAATTTTACAATGTATATCAAAACATTAAGTTGTACATCTTAAATATACACAATTTTATATATTGTCATACTTGAATTAAATTATTAAAATATACTCAAAACTCATAATTTCTTAATTATTTTACCACATTTACTATTATCTTGAGGTTATTTACCTCTCTTGTATCTACATGATGGAAATATTTTAAAATGGTGGACTGCTGCTTTCTCTTCCTATCTCCACATTCAGCAATGTCAGATATGTAGTTTGAAATTGGCCATGGTAAGAATATTTACACCACAGGAGCCAGCAAACAGTACAAATAAGGGTCTGCATATTGCTTTTGGTTTCTTGGTCTTTTGGGTCTTTATTGCTTAAACTTAATGAAATGAAGGAAACATTAGTAATGTAGGATAAACTTTAAAATGTTTTGTAACAGTTAACCATGCAGAGCACAAAAGAGAAAATAGCCTTTTAGTATTCAGTAAAGAAGCCTTTGATAAACCAGTGGTATTCTGACATATGTATTTCTTGTTTCAATTTCACTGTCCTCATTCACATGAATGAAAAGATCAACCCACATTAATGTTGGAACTGCACCTGGGGACTAAACTGTTAAACATTTACCAACACACCATAAACAATCCCTCAGTCATACACCATGCAGCTAAAAATGTTACTTCTTCTTCACACTCAATGTGCAAGGAAATAGAAACCTGATGCAGAGTTGGGGCGGTTCCAAGATGGCCAAATAGGAACAGCTCCAGGCTACAGCTCCCAGTGTGAGTGACACAGAAGACAGACGATTTCTTCTGAGGTACCGGGTTCATCTCACTGGGGTGTGTTGGACAGTGGGTGCAGGACAGTAGGTGCAGCCCACCAAATGAGAGCTGAAGCAAGGTGAGGCATCAACTCACCAGGGAAGCGCAAGGGGTAAGTGAATTCACTTTCCTAGCCAAGGGAAACCGTGACACACAACACCTGGAAAATTGGATTACTTCCACCCTAATAATGTGCTTTTCCAAGGGTCTTAGAAAAAGGCAGGCACACTAGGAGATTATATCCCGTGCCTGGCTCAGAGAGTCCCACACTGACAGGGCCTCCCTCATTGCTAGCACAGCAGTCTGAGATCTAACTGCAAGGCAGCAGTGAGGCTGGGAAAGGGGCGCCCACCATTGCTGAGACTTGAGTAGATAAACAAAGCGGCTGGGAAGCTTGAACTGGATGGAGCCCACTGCAGCTCAAGGAGGCCTGCCTACCTCTGCAGACGCCACCTCTCAGGACAGGGCATAGCCAAACAAAAGGCAGCAGAAACCTCTGCAGATTTAAATGTCCCTGTCTGACAGCTTTGAAGAGAGTAGTGGTTCTCCCAGCATGAAGTTTGAGATCTAAGAACGGACAGACTGCCTCCTCAAGTGGGTCCCGAACCCCCAAGTAGCCTAACCGGGAGACATCCCCCAGTAGGGGCAGACTGACACCTCACAGGGCTGGGTACCCATCTGAGACGAAGCTTCCAGAGGAACGATCAGGCAGCAATATTTGCTGTTCAGCAATATTCACTCTTCTGCAGCCTCTGCTGCTGATACCCAGGCAAACAGGGTCTGGAGTGGACCTCCAGCAAACTCCAACAGATCTTCAGTTGTGGGTCCTGAGTGTTAGAAGGAAAACTAACAAACAGAAAGGACATCCACACCAAAACCACATTTGTACGTCACCATCATCAAAGACCAAAATTAGAAAAAAACACAAAGATGGGGAAAAACAGAGCAGAAAAGCTGAAAATTCTAAAAATCGGAGAACCTCTCCCCCTCCAAAGGAATGCAGCTCCTAACCAGCAGTGAAACAAAGTTGGATGGAGAATGACTTTGAGAAGTTGAGAGAAGAAGGCTTCAGACAATCAAACTTCTCCAAGCTAAAGGAGGAAGTTCGAACCCATCACAAAGAAGCTAAAAACCATGAAAAAAGATCAGATGAAAGGCTAACTAGAATAACCAATGTAGAGAATTCCTTACATGACCTGATAGAGCTGAAACCATGGCACAAGAACTACATGACAAATGCACAAGCTTCAGTAACTGATGTGATCAACTGGAAAAAAGGGTATCAGTAATTGAAGATCAAATGAATGAAATGAAGTGAGAAGAGAAGTTTAGAGAAAAAAGAGTAAAAAGAAATGAACAAAGCCTCCAAGAAATATGGAACTATGTGAAAAGACTGAATCTACATCTGATTGGTACACCTGAAAGTGATGGGGAGACTGGAACCAAGTTGGAAAACACTGCAGGATATTATCCAGGAGAACTTCCCCAACCTAGCAAGGCAGGCCAACATTCAAATTCAGGAAATACATAGAATGCCACAAAGATACTCCTCAAGAAGAGCAACTCCAAGACACATAATTGTCAGATTCACCAAAGTTGAAATGAAGGAAAAATGTTAAGGGCAGCCAGGGAGAAAGATAAGGTTATCCACAAAGGGAAGCCCATCAGACTAACAGCAGATCTCTTGGCAGAAACTCTACAAGCCAGAAGAGAGTGGGGGCCAATATTCAACATTCTTAAAAAAAGAATTTTCAACCCAGAATTTCATATCCAGCCAAACTAAGTTTCATAAGTGAAGGAGAAAAAAAATCCTTTACAGATAAGCAAATGCTGAGAGATTTTTGTCACAATCTGCCCTGCCCTATAAGAGCTCCTGAAGGAAGACTAAACATGGAAAGGAACAACCAGTACCAGCCACTGCAAAAACATGCCAAAATGTAAAGACCATCGATGCTAGGAAGAAACTGCATCAACTAACGAGCAAAATAACCAGCTAACATCATAATGACAGGATCAAGCTCACACATAATAATATTAACCTTAAATGTAAATGGGCTAAATGCTCCAATTAAAAGACACAGACTGGCAAATTGGATAAAGAGTCAAGACACATCAGGGTGCTGTATTCAGGAGACCCATCTCACATGCAGAGACACACATAGACTCAAAATAAAGGGGTGGAGGAAGATCTACCAAGCAAATGGAAAACAAAAAAAGGCAGGGGTTGCAATCCTAGTCTCTGATAAAACAGACTTTAAACCGACAAAGATCAAAAGAGACAAAGAAAGCACATAATGATAAAGGGATCAATTCAACAAGAAGAGCTAACTATCCTAAACATAGATGCACCCAATACAGGAGCACAGAAATTCATAAAGCAAGTCCTTAGAGACTTACAAAGAGACTTAGACTCCCACACAATAATAATGGGAGACTTTAACACCCCACTGTCAACATTAGACAGATCAATGGGACAGAAAGTTAACATGGATATCCAGGAATTGAACTCAGCTCTGCACCAAGCAGACCTAGTAGACAACTACAGAACTCTCCACCCCAAGTCAACAGAATATATATTCTTCTCAGCACCACATCACACGTATTCTAAAATTGACCACGTAGTTGGAATTAAAGCACTCCTCAGCAAATGTAAAAGAATAGAAATTATAACAAACTATCTCTCAGACCACAGTGCAATCAAACTAGAACTCAGGATTAAGAAACTCACTCAAAACCGCTTAACTACATGGAAACTGAACAACTTGCTCCTGAATGACTGTTGGGTACATAACGAAATGAAGGCAGAAATAAAGATGTTCTTTGAAACCAATAAGAACAAAGATACAACATACCAGAATCTCTGGGACACATTTAAAGCAGTGTGTAGAGGAAAATTTCTAGCACTAAATGCCCACAAGAGAAAGCAGGAAAGATCTAAAATTGACACCCTAACATCACAATTAAAAGAACTAGAGAAGCAAGAGCAAACACGAAATAAAAGAGGACACAAACAAATGGAAGAACATTCCATGCTCATGGATA
>NW_016807158.1:270645-275173 GCF_001698545.2 Rhinopithecus bieti | reverse complement strand
ACCATCTGATCTTTGACAAATCTGACAAAAACAAGAAATGGGAAAAGGATTCCCTATTTAATAAATGGTGCTGGGAAAACTGGCTAGCCATATGTAGAAAGTTGAAACTGGATCCCTTCCTTGCACCTTATACAAAAATTAATTCAAGATGGATTAGAGACTTAAATGTTAGACCTAAAACCATAAAAACCCTAGAGGAAAACCTAGACACTACCATTCAGGACATAGGCATGGGCAAGGACTTCATGTCTAAAATACCAAAAGCAATGACAACAAAAGCCAAAATTGAAAAATGGGATCTAATTAAACTAAAGAGCTTCTGCACAGCAAAAGAAACTACTATCAAAGTGAATAGGCAACCTACAGAATGGGAGAAAATTTTGCAATCTACTCATCTGACAAGGGTCTAATATCCAGAACCTACAAAGAACTCAAACAAATTTACAAGAAAAAAACAAACAACCCCAACAAAAGTGGTCAAAGGATATGAACAGACACTTCTCAAAAGAAGACAGTTATGCAGCCAACAGACACATGATAAAATGCTCATCATCACTGGCCATCAGACAAATGCAAATCAAAACCACAATGAGATACCATCTCACACCAGTTAGAATGGCGATCATTACAAAGTCAGGAAACAACAGGTGCTGGAGAGGATGTGGGGAAATAGGAACACTTTTTCACTGTTGATGGGACTGTAAACTAGTTCAACCATTGTGGAAAACAGTGTGGCAATTCCTCAAGGATCTAGAACTAGAAATACCATTTGACCCAGCCATCCCATTAATGGGTATAAACCTAAGGGATTATAAATCATGCTGCTATTAAGACACATGCACACATATGTTTATTGCAGTACTATTCACAATAGCAAAGACTTGGAACCAACCCAAACGTCCATCACTGACAGACTGAATTAAGAAAATGTGGCACATACACACCATGGAATACAACTTAAAAGGTATGTGAAGGACCTCTTCAAGGAGATAGCAGCCATAAAAAAGAATGAGTTCATGTCCTTTGTAGGGACATGGATGCCGCTGGAAACCATCATTCTCAGCAAACTATCGCAAGAACAGAAAACCAAACACCACATGTTCTCACTCATAGGTGGGAATTGAACAATGAGAACACTTGGACACAGGAAGGGAACATCACACACTGGGGCCTGTTGTTGGGTGGAGGGAGGGGTAGGGATAGCATTAGGAGATATACCTAATGTAAATGACGAGTTAAAGGGTGCAGCACACCAACATGGCACATGTATACATATGTAACACACGTGCATTTCATGCTCATGTACCCTACAACTTAAAGTATATAAAAAAAGAAACCTGATGCAGAACTACTTCAAGAAGGTTGCTACACAGTGATAGAAAAAAG
Organism: Rhinopithecus bieti; assembly: GCF_001698545.2. Lineage (NCBI taxonomy): Eukaryota > Metazoa > Chordata > Mammalia > Primates > Cercopithecidae > Rhinopithecus > Rhinopithecus bieti. Next base: position 273,787 of record NW_016807158.1, on the reverse strand, counting down.
GGTGAAAACAAAAGCACTAAGACAGTTCCTGTTAAGATCCATTGCCTGCAGTTTTTGCAACGGTGAATTCCATATTTACTGAACTTAGGCCTAGATCTAAGAGTTAGGGCTACTCCACAGAGCAGGGTGCATTTCTGCTAGAAAAGTATACCTAAGAAAATACCATGTTTCCCAGCTTGTTTGAATGAACTCCATTTTTTTCAGTTTCTAAAGCCATTTCATAAAAACAGAGTTCTGCAAAAGCCACCAACAATGTTTGCTCCTCTTTGCTAATGTGTATTTATGCAAATGATGTCTCATTCCATCCTTTCTCCCTCATTTACCTCAATTCCGTTTAACTCTGAAGAATTTAGTCTTACTCTCACAAATCATCACAGTTCTAAAAGGTCATTTAATTCAAGAAGAAATCAGATTCCACCAGGATATTTCCTACACTTCTGTAATCCACCTGGGTCAGGAGTGATAGAAGAAAATGGTTTCTAGTTGGAAGAAAGTGCTTTAATTGTCAGGTGGCAGGAGACACGACGTCAGAGTTCTTTACAGAAAGTTGGAAGGCTAGTGTGGACTCAGAGCAATTTCTTGTGTTTGTCCAGTTTAATAGGTGCTTTCATGCACATCACCACATTGGGTCCTACAATGGTCCTTTGAGAATGTCAGTCCAGCAACATTTATTAAGAACCACTGAACCAGGGGTTACTCTAGAAGTTGAACACACAAAATTGGATAAGACATTGCCATCATATAGAAAAGGGTGCTCCTGAGCAGTGCATTTTAAAATGGCTTTGCACATGGAGGAAGTCAGGCAGCTAGAAAGCTGTTGAATAAGAACTGCCTGTGGACCCAGAGAGCAAGCCCTATCTTGTAGATGAGCTTGTGCTGTTCCTGAGCCTGTTGGCCCTCAGATCCTTCTGTTACCCTTTTTCTGACATACTCTGTAACAAAGGGTGAGGGAGGACTGACCCTTGAAATCTTTGCTTACCAGGCTGCCAGGTCATTAGGCTTCTTACTGGATTTGAATAACAGAGAAACTGGTACAAGACTGGGGGGTGGAGAAAAAGGAGAATCTAGAGTATTTCTCTCCTCTCTGTGTCATGAATATCTTCCCCAGCATGGCTAAATCTCTTCCATGACTCCACCTCACTCCAGAAAGCTCTTCCAAGGTTCACACTTCTATCAGGTGACCTTGTCTCTGGGCTCCAGGAACACCTGTTCCCTATGTCTTTCCAGCCGAGGAATGGTATTACTTTCCTGGTAGTGCTCATCTCTAGGTAACCTCACTGAGAACTGTCTGATGAGATTTCTGTGTTATTATTTAGATCCTAATATGGAGATCATCAAAATTCTAGAGCCATAGATCTCACTGTAACAGCAATAAAAGTTAACAATAATAGCAGCTAACATTTGCTGGAACTCCATTAGGTGTCACGTGCTATTCTGAAGACTGGAGATTATCAGGGTAGGCATTATTGTTACTCCACTTTACAGATGAAGAGACTGTGGCACTGTATATTTATCTTATATTATCCTCAAATTTATAGTAAGTTTTATTTAGAGTTCCAGTCAAGTCTCAGTTGGGCTACTGGGAAGCAAGGGAAGGGTTATTTTTCAACGTTTCTACAAAGCATTATAGAAATATCTATGTTCTCAAAAGGCCAACATAGTGGTGCCTTCTATATTAAAGAAGATAAATCAAAGGCATTCAAATCTCAGAGACCAAGCCATTGTAGTCCACGTCAGCCACCATTTTCCACACACTGAATTGCCTTGCTTTACTAAAACTCTCAGGACCTGAGTTTTATTTTGTTAATGAAGGCAGAAATATGAAATGTATTATGTCTACATCAATTGGGATATGTAAAGAATCATAAAATAACTCACAATCTAGACTAGAAAAGGAGGGTTTCCCAGAGCAAGGTTAATAACATGCCTTCATATGCACTCACAGTACTCATATATTCTTTGGTATTGTACTAATAATAAAACAGGATAGTTCCCTGGCCCCCCTTGCAAGATGTGCAACAGGGGTGTGGCTTGTCTGTTTGGCTGCTGTGCACTCAAACCCCTTACAGGAGGGGGAGCATGCAAATGGGCAGATGCAGGAACCGGGACAAGTGCTTTTGGGCTCCAGTCCCATGGTAGTGTCTAGGGGTAGATGCCTGTGACTCCCGAAGTCTCAGTGGATATGTTACAGTGCTCTTTTAGCTCTGCCATCCACAGAAGGCTTAAGTGTTAACTAGCTCAGTGCCCTCTTGGTACCCAGGTTCCTGTCTGGCATCCAGGAAAAATCAGGTCACACGGACAAATTGAAGGATGGTGATTGCAGGGGATTTTATTGCTGGATGGAGGTGGCTCTCAGCGGGATGGATAGGGAACCAGAAAGGGGATTGAGTAGGAAGACGATCTTCCCCTGGAGTTTGGTGGTCCCATGGCTGATCTTCTCTCTGACCATCCCTAGCCAAACTCCTCAACATTCAGACATTCCTTCTCTTCTCTGCTTCCCTGCTGCACTGCTCTTCTGTTACTCTGCTCTTCTGCTCATGGAGGTTTGGGGTGTATATGGGTATGGCATAGGAGGGCATTGTGGATCAAAAGGCAACATTTGGGTGTGAAGAAAAGAAATGCCTGTTCCCATTTAGGGCCACAGGTTTCCAGGCTTGAGGGTGGGGCCTTTGCTGGGGAACCACCCTCTTCCACCTAATATCTCCCTGCCTCCAGTCCATATCACTAAAAAGATGGGAATTTCCCTGATAATGTCAACTGAATAAATTGATGTCTACCCCTCCCATTCCCAAATCTTGTCTCAAGTAATGCATAGTTGCGTGAAGTTAAAAAGTAATCCCACCAGGCCGGGTATGGTGGCTCACGCATGTAATCCCAGCACTTTGGGAGGCTGAGGCAGGTGGACTGCCTGAGGTCAGGTGTTTGAGACCAGCCTGGCCAACATAGTGAAACCCCGTCTCTACTAAATATACAAAAAAATTAGCCAAGTGTGGTGGTGGGCACCTGTAGTCCCAGCTATTCAGGAGGCTGAGGCAGAAGAATCCCTTGAACCCAGGAGGCAGAGGTTGCAGTGAGCTGAAATCACGCCACTGCACTCTAGCACTCCAGCCTGGGTGACTCCGCCAAAAAAAAAAAAAAAAAA
>NW_016807158.1:216880-266408 GCF_001698545.2 Rhinopithecus bieti | reverse complement strand
GAAGGGAAGGGAAGGGAAGGGAAGGGAAGGGAAGGGAGGGAGAGAGGAAGGAAGGAAGGAAAGAAAAGCAACCCCACCAATGATTAAAGGTGCTTACTCATAAAATCACCTGAGTTTCTCAAAGCTGAGCACAACTCTGGATGATAAGCATGCCACCAGAGTCTGGGTGTCAGAATATAAAGCAGCTCAACTTTTTACCAGAGCAGTACTTTATGTTTATTACCTCTTCAAATGTGTGTGAAATATATACCACTGCCTTTTGTCAATACAATTTTCATCACCACCAAAAGCCAATTTAATAAGCTGAGTTCATCAGACCTATCCCTTTGACTACTTCCTTTCCCAAAGGGAAATATAATCCATTTTAACCATTTGGATATTTTAAAGATTCTTTTATGTGCAGTCTCAGTTCATTATGAATGGAATACATTTTATTCTTCTGTTCCATTTAGTCTGGCTACACGCTAGATTGGATTTAAGATGCAATGTCTCATTGTATTTTTAGTCAGGAAATAGTTTTCCTGAGTGCTCCTTAAACTACTTGCACTTGACATTTTCTGCCTGCAGTTGCCACATATCAAAACCTATCAGCACTCAACAGCTTTTGAAGCTAAGTGTCGAACAATGACCCAGAATTTACGTTAGCACAAAGTGGCCCTCTGGATAAGCCACACCAGAAGATACACATTTCCCAACACGCATCATTATGTTATTCTCCACTTGATTTTGCCTGTATTGCTATAACACTGAAAGAATAATGCTGGGAACAGTATGACTTTTTTGGTCACTGTTAATAGAAAACAAGGAGATATTATAATTTAGGATATTTGTACCATAAGCAGAAAAGCCTGAAAAATGAAAAAAATATGTGCTGACTTTTTGTTGTTTATTGTTATTGTGTTTGGTTTTAAGATTATGTTTATATGTGCAATCCAATTAGACATCTGACTTAAAAAGTTAACTCAGTTAGGGCAACCACTGTCATTGTTACCGGAATTATTAACTACTGCCTGTTGAGCACTTTCTACTTGCTTAGCATAGTACTAAACACTTTAATGCATTATCAAAGTTAATTTTTACTCCATCTCTAAAATTATTATTTGCCCCATTTTACATATGCAAAAATTGAGACTCAAAATATGTTGGTCAAGATCTCATTTCTATTTAATCCAAGAACTGAAATGAAAAACAAGGCCTTTTGCTTCCAAGCCCTAGGTTCCATACCATTATTACCTCCCTTTAATAAGTCAATATAGCAAAGTAGCTGTGTTAGTAATTGATATTGACTAGGAAGAAATCTGTTAATGATTATTATAAAATTTAGGAAAACCATTCAAAGCCTATTATATACATTTTTTAACCAAATTTACTAAGGAGGAAGTTATCTATTAATGAGAAAACAGTTTTATAGGCAACATAAATTCTATTTCTAGAGAAACCATTTTAGGTAGCACTCTTTCTTGCAATTTCTTCCTGGATAGCTGATTACACGATAGAAGCCAATTGAAACTGCCTGCTCCACCTTCTGAAAGACTCTGGACATGTGTCCCAATAAACTTTAGTACATAGCTTATGCTATGGAAATACTGGGCCCAGATTATTTTTGTTGCCCACAATAATAGCAGTTGAGAACAGAGAGACATTTGGCTTCTCCACCGGCAGATGCCCCTTAAAAATACCTTGATTTCTTCTTCACTTACCCCCAAGGACCCTATTTTGTTTTATTAGACATAAGAGGATGAAAGCACTGATGTCTGGATATTGATTTAAACTCATCAAGCCATAGCAATTGTCCCCTCGGTAAAACTAAGCCTTTCAAAGTCATAATTTGCCAAGTTTTTGTCTGAAGGGAGAAATACAAAACTATCTTTGTGCTGAGAAGTTCTCTCGATGGTATGAGATGATTTGTGCTCCCCTCCCTTCCTCATACAAGTAAATTAAAACACTAAAATGTAATCTAGAAAGCACTGCTGTGTCCAATAAGGATATAACATGCAGGTGGCCCAATCCAATTTGGAGAGACCACCATGATGTGGCGCTGGAGCTCACCATCCTCAGCAGGAGATGTGCGTACACCGAGTTTGAGATTTACTTTGATCGATTTTTGTTTGTATACAGATCATTTATAGTCTGGGGTCTGCTGAGAAAAGATACTTATTCTAATTTCTTGGCATGTTCTTTTTCACTCCAAATAAATATTAATAGCTCTTGGCTCCTGTCTGTGAAATGCTGAGATAATTTAAAAGTGGCTAGAAAATGTCCATATGATCAAAAAAATTATCAAAAAATTATCTGTATCCATAATACATCTCCTTACCCTTCTGCAGTCCATTTGAAAGCACTTGTCACAAGAGTTTATATTGCATTATCTCAAATATCCCTCTTATATCGAGATACGAGGCTATTTTTTCCATACATATAAGGACCTGTTAGGACCAGGAGAATAGGGCTTCAACTCTCCACACTGAAAACTTGGTTAACTTGTTTGTTTATAACTTCTTTTTGATCTGATGCATTCCTTCTTGAAAGACATAAAGCCCTCATGGCTAAACCAAAATTGAGAAGTCCACTCAATACAGTGTCTTTACATCTGAACATGTAGTATTGAGAGGACTTCTCAATTTTGGTTTAGCCAAAATCTAGCCACTCACATCTACTAACACACTTCTATGTTAGTGTATGTTACCTCCAAATGCTTGCTTCCCTGCCTAGCAAGACAGAAAAAAAATGCAAACTAAATTTGAAAACTTCAACTGATTTATAATTATTTCAATACATACTTAGTAGAAATGGCACGGTCTTTGGCCCTGGGAATGTAATAGAGATAAACATGTTCTTTACCTCATAAAACTTACATGCTACTAGCAAGAAAACAAACCAAAAAGAGCTCATTAATAAATACAAAATTGGCTGGGCGCAGTGGCTCATGCCTATAATCCCAGAACTTTGGGAGGCCGAGGTGGGTGGATCACGAGGTCAAGAAAGTAGAAAGCTGGGCCTGTAGTCCCAGCTACTTGGGAGGCTGAGGTAGCAGAATTGTTTTAGCTCGGAAGGCGGAGGTTGCAGTGAGCTGAGATCGCACCACCGCACTCCAGCCTGGTGACAGAGTGAGACTCCATCTCTAAATAAATGAATGAATAAATGAATAAATAAATACAAAATTAACACAGTTTGTATTTGAACATACTGTATGAGAACATATGGTATTTTGTTTTCTGATCCTGTATTAGTTTGCTTAGAATAATGGCCTCCAGCTCCATCCGTGTTGCTGCAAGGAACATAATCTTATTCTTTTTTACGGCTGCATAGTACTCCATGGTAGATATGTATCACATTTTCTTTGTCCAGTCTACCATTGATGGGCATTTAGGTTGATTTCATGTCTTTGCTATTGTGAATAGTGCTGTCATGAACATACACATGCATGTGTCTTTATGGTATAATGATTTTCATTCCTTTGGGTATATGTCCAATAATGGGAATCCTAGGTCAAATGGTAATTCTATTTGAACTTCTTTGAGAAATCACCAAACTGCTTTCTACAATGGCTGAATTAATTTACATTCCCACCAGTGGTGAATATGCATTTCCTTTTCTCCACAAAGAATTTGGACTAACAGAGAAATCAGACCTAGTAAAATAAGCAATTACAACAGAGAGAGTTATACTTGTTTAAGGTATGTATAAGGTGACAGGGAATCACTGTGGACACTGTGGATGTCATTGTGGGGGGAAGGAATCCCATTCCTTTCCTTTCACAACTCCCAGACTAGCCTGGGACATGTCCAAAAGACATGTCCAAAAATGCAGAGGCATTCCTGTTTTCCTACCTACAAAGCCAATGCAATGTCTAAAACTAATGAAGGGACTTTCAACTCTTAGAAGCCAGGGTCCAAGTTGTAAATCACATAAACTTAACTATTCTATTCTCCCAGACAACTGACAGTTCAATTTGTGAAGGGTGAGTTTTAGGAGTCCCTTGATTCTGGAACAAAACTTATTTGTAAATATCAAGATTCCTGTCCACCCAGTTCAGGTCCTCAAAACTTAGAATAATTCTTGCCAAATAAGTCTTGTACCATGTACACTAAAAGAACAGCATTAAAATAACATGAAGTATTTTATAATAATGCTTATTGAATGCCTACTCTGAACCTGCCATTTATGGAGAATTTACCACATATAAGGCATTGTTCTAAATGCTTTATACTATTAATTTATTAAATCCTAAATCAACCTTGTGTGTTTGTATTTATTTATATCAGCCCATTCCATAGATGAGGAAACTGATGCCTAGAGTGGTTGAGTAACATCCTGGGGGCCCATAACTAATAAAAGAAGAAGCTAAGATTAGAAAAAAAGTGTGCCTGGCTTCAACTTCATAATATAAAGGAATAATTAGGGAAAGCAAAGTATTTGTAGGTTCTGTTTCATTCAATACACCGAGACAAGGCTACCGCTTATTGCATGAGTAAGCATTTCTGAAAAGTCATGGAGTTCAAGTGTCCTGGAGATGATAATACCAAAACCAGAATAATTTCTGTAATTGACAAATTTAGCCATGACACTTTCCTAAAAGCAATAATTAAAGTTTCTTGTAAGCAATAATTAAAGTTTAATTTTAAACTTTTAAAAACATGCACAAAATTAGTTTTTAAAATAAGGGAAATCTATAAAATCAAAGGGCCATCTTTTTCCTTTCTAAGTGCAAGTAAACCATGTATTTCTTGCTGTTGTTTTTTGTCGTTTTGGATTGGCTAAAAGGCCCAAAGTATATATATTTTTCTCAGGCATAATTCCGAAAGAAAGAGAGAAAAATTTTCCCTAACAGGGCAAATTGCTTTGGGAATGTTTCTTTTCAACTAAAGTGCTACAACATCCCTCCCCTTCTTCTTACTGCCCAAAAACTATAAGAGAAAAAAAAAAAAAAAAGAGGCATGAACGAATCCTGAGCCAAATATCCAGATAACTGGGGAGGTAGAGAGAAAATGAGAGTTGTCTGAGAGGACAGAATTTTATTTTATTCAAGAATAACAAAAGTAATTTTTAGTTGTGTTCAGTGCCTTAGAGTTTACAGAATATTTTCATATCTATGCACTATTTTACAAGAGACTTAAAATAACCCTGTGGAAAATTAGAGGAGGATTAGACCCACTTTTCTAATACGAAAGTTAAAGTTAAAAGACATTAAATAGTTTACCCAAGACCATACCAGTTTAACATAGAACCAAAACTTAAACTTCGGTCTGGTAACCTTATTCCCTCTCCTTTACCTTGCCTGCCTCTACAGTGATGAACTTTGGCAATCTATGTTAATTAGGTTTTTCTGGTCTTTTTTTTAACCTTTCTGTGTCAAAGGGATGGGAGGGAAAGTATTAAAACAAAAACTAGGAAAACTTTATTTGCAGTTAGAGAAAAATTACTGGCAATGGCCTGTTCAGAATTCTGTTTAAAATTAGAATTGTCAGCTTTCCACTCCTGGCATGACAGGGAAACTGACACCACATGAACCCTCCAAAAATATATGAAAATATATTTACAGACATTGGACAACAGCACACAATTGGAAGACTCAAATTTGTTTTTTGAGACAGGGTCTTCCTCTGTCGCACAGGTTGGACTGCAGTGATGTGATCATAGCTCACTGCAGCCTCGATCTTTGAGCTCAAGCGATTCTCCCATCTCAGTCTACCAAGTACCTAGGACTACAGGCATGTGTTATCATACCTGGCTAATTTTTTTAATTTTTAGTAAAGAAGAGGTCTTGGTATGTTGCCCAGGCTGGTCTCCAACTCCTGAACTCAGGTGATGGTCATACCTCAGCTTCCCAAAGTGCTGAGATTACAGGTGCAAGTCACTGCACTCAGCCACAGTATTATTAAAGTGTCAATTCACCCCTAAATTGATCAACACGATTTCAATTACAAAGCCAGCAGGTTTGTTTGTATAAATAAACAAGTTGATACTAGAATTCATATGAAAAGGCAAAGAACCTATAGTATCCAAGATAATTTTGAAGACAAAGAACAAAGTTGGATAATTATACTACCTCATTTCAAGAATTACTATAAAGCTATTGTTTTGTCTTATATGTGTTTATAGTTTTGCATTTTATAGTAATGAAACAATGTGGCATTGGAGTTGGTATAGATTAACTGAATATAATAGTGGGTATAGAAGAAGTCCTGCACATATAGAGTTGATTGATTCTTGACAGTGGTATCAAAATTAATTAATAGGGAAAGAATCAGCTTTTAACATGTGGTGAAAGAACAATTACGTATCCATATGAAAAAATAGTAACCTCAACCTCCTACCACACACTGTCAAAATGGGTCATAGACCCATAGGCAATGATTTATTAGAGAAGACCAGAAAAAAAAGCATTAATTATAAAAGAAAAAAATAGAAACTGATGCATTAGAGTTTTAAAAATTAAAGCAGCTGTTTTTCTAAGAGCATAAATAAGAGACTGCAAATGTAAGCCAAGAACTGGGAGAAAGCATTTGCAGTACGAGTTGGGCCGTAATCCCAAAAGACACAGTCACAAACACCATAATCTCAAATGTTGAAATTCTAAAACCTCAAAATCTCTTAAGGCCTAAAATCCTAAAAATCACAAGGCTATTCTGCTATTGTTGGAAGAAACATTCTGTGTGTGTTTTTAGGTCTATTTGGTCTATATTGTTATTCAGGTCCACTGTTTCTTTATTGACGTTTTGTCTGTGTTATTATTATTTTTTCTCTTGTGTGCTTCTTTTTTTTTTTTTTTAATACTTTAAGTTCTAGGGTACATGTGCACAACGTGCAGATTTGTTACGTATGTATACTTGTGCCATGTTGGTGTGCTGCACCCATCAATTCGTCAGCACCCATCAACTTGTCATTTACATCAGGTATAACTCCCAGTGCCATCCCTCCCCGCGCCCCCCCATAATAGGCCCCGGTGTGTGATGTACCTAACTTCCCGTGTCCAAGTGATCTCATTGTTTAATTCCTACCTATGAGTGAGAACATGCGGTGTTTGGTTTTCTGTTCTTGCGGTAGTTTCTGAGAATGATGGTTTCCAGCCGCATCCATGCCCCTACAAAGGACACATTCATTGTTGAAAATAGGGTATTGAATTCTCCTATTATTATTGTATTGCTGATAATTTCCCTCTTTAATTATGTGAATATTTGCTTTGTACATTAAGATATTTTGATGTTTAGTACATATTTATTTACACTTGTTACATCAGCTTGATGAATTGACTATTTTATTGTTATATAATGACCTCTTTTTTCTCTTGTGACAGTTCTTAAAGTCAATTTTATATGATATAATTAAAGCCACTTCTGCTCCCTTTTGGCTGCTATTTGCATAAAATATCTTTTTTCATCCCTTCACTTTCAGCCTATGTGTGTCCTTAAAGCCACATGAAGTATCTTGTAGGAAGTATATTATTGGATCTTGTTTTTAAATTCATTCTGTCTTATGATTGGAGAATGTAAACCATTTTCAATTAATTATTGATAGGTAAGATTTACTATCGCTATTTCCTTGTTTTCTGATTGTTCTACAGTTCTTTTCTTCCTTTATTTCTCTTTTGCTGTCTTCCTTTGTGACTTGATAATTTTTTATATTGATATGCTTTGATGCCTTTGTCTTTATCTTTTGTATATCTACTGGAGGTTTTAAAAAAATATTTTTTATACTTTAAGTTCTGGGACACATGTGCAGAATGTGCAGGTTTGTTACATAGATATACACATGCCATGGTGGTTTGCTGCACCCATCAACCCGTCATCTACCTTAGGTATTACTCCTAATGCTATCCCTCCCCTAGGCACCCATCCCCTGACAGGCCCTGGTGTGTGATGTTTCCCTCCCTGTGTCCCTGTATTCTCATTGTTCAACTCCTACTTATGAGTGAGAACATGTGGTGTTGGTTTTCTGTTCCTGTGCTAGTTTGTTGAGAATGATGGTTTCCAGCTTCATCCACGTCTCTGCAAAGGACATGAACTCATCCATTTTATGGCTGCATAGTATTCCATGGTGTATATGTGCCACATTTTCTTTATCCAGTCTATCATTGATGGGCATTTGGGTTGGTTCCAAGCTTTTGCTATTGTGAATAGTGCTGCAATAAACATACATGTGCATGCGTCTTTATAGTAGAATGATTTATAATCCCTTTGGTGTATACCCAGTAATGGGATTGCTGGGTCAAATGATAATTCTAGTTCAAGATCCTTAAGGAATCGCCACACAGTCTTCTAAAACGGTTGAACTAATTTACACTCCCACCAACAATGTAAAACTGTTCCTGTTTCCCCACATCATGTCCAGCATCTGTTGTTTCCTGACTTTTTAATGGTTGCCAATCTGACTGGCATAAGATAGTATCTAATTGTGGTTTGATTTGCATTTCTCTAATGATCAGTGATGATGAGCTTTTTTTCATGTTTCTTGGCTACATAAATGTCTTCTTTTGAGAAGTGTCTGTTTATATCCTTCACCCACTTTTTGATGGAGTTGTTTGTTTCTTGTAAATTTATTTAAGTTCCTTGTAGATTCTCAATATTAGCCCTTTGTCAGATGGATAGATTGCAAACATTTTCTCCCATTCTGTAGGTTGCCTGTTCACTCTGAAGACAGTTTCTTTTTCTTTGCAGAAGCTCTTTAGTTTAATTAGATTCTATTGTCAATTTTGGCTTTTGTTGCCATTGCTTTTGGGGTTTTAGTCATGAAGATTTTGCCTATGCCTACGTCCTGAATGGTATTGCCTAGGTTTTATTCTAGAGATTTTATGATTTTAGGTCTTACATTTAAGCCTTTAATCAATCTTGAGTTAATTTTTATATAAGGTGTAAGGAAGGGGTCCAGTTTCAGTTTTCTGCATATGGCTAGCCAATTTTCCCAGCAGCACTTACTAAATAGGGAATCCTTTCCCCATTCCTTGTTTTTGTCAGGTTTATCAAAGATCAGATGGTTTTAGATGTGTAGCATTATTTCTGAGGCCTCTGTTCTGTTCCATTGGTCTATATATCTGTTTTGTTGCCAGTACCATGGTGTTTTTGTTACTGTAGCCTTGTAGTATGGTTTGAAGTCAGGTAGCGTGATGCCTCCAGCTTTGTTCTTTCTTTTTGCTTAGGATTATCTTGGCTATAAGTGGTCTTCTTTGGTTCCATATTAAATTTAAAGTAGCTTTTTCTAATTCTATGAAGAAAGTCAATGGTCGCTTGATGGGGATAGCATTGAATCTATAAATTACTTTAGGCAGTATGGTCATTTTTATAATACTGATTCCTCCTATCCTTGACCATGGAGTGTTTGTGTTCTCTCTTATTTCCTTGAGCATTGGTTTGTAGTTCTCCTTGAAGAGATCATTCACATCCCTTGTAAGTTGTATTCCTGGTTATTTTATTCTCTTTGTAGCAATTGTGAATGGGAGTTCACTCATGATTTGGCTCGCTGTCTACTATTGATGTATAGGAATGCTTGTGATTTTTGCACATTGATTTTGTATCCTGAGACTGCTGAAGTTGCTTGTCCACTTAAGGAGATTTTGGGCTTAGATGATAGGGTTTTCTAAATATACAATCATGTCATCTGCAAACAGACAATTTGACTTCCTCTCTTCCTATTTGAATACCATTTATTTCCTTCTCTTGCCTCATTGCCTTGGCCAGAACTTCCAATACTATGTTGAACAGGAGTGGTGAGAAAAAGCATCCTTGTCTTGTGCCAGTTTTCAAAGGGAATGCTTCTAGTTTTTGCCCATTCAGTATAATATTGGCTGTGGGGTTGTCATAAATAGCTCTTATTATATTGGGATACATTCCATTAATACATAGTTTATTGAGAGTTTTTAGTATGAAAGGGTGTTGAATTTTATCAAAGGCCTTTTCTGCATCTATTGAGATAATCATGTGGCTTTTGTCATTGGTTCTGTTTATATGATGGATTATGTTTATTGATTTGTGTATGTTGAAGCAGCCTTGCATCACAGGAATGAAGCCCACTTGATCATGGTGGATAAGTTTTTTCTTGTGCTGCTGGATTCAGTTTGCCAATCTTTTATTGAGGATTTTTGAATTGATGTTCATCAGGGATACTGGCCTGAAATTTCCTTTTTTTTATTGTGTCTCTGCCAGGTTTTGGTGTCAGGATGATGTTGGCCTCATAAAATGAGTTAGGGAGGAGTTTCTCTTTTTCTATTGTTTGGAAGAGTTTCAGAATGAATGGTACCAGCTCCTCTTTTTACCTCTAGTAGAACTGGGCTGTGAATCTGTCTGGTTCTGAGCTATATTTTGTTGGTAGACTATTAATTACTGCCTCAATTTCAGAACCTTGTTATTAGTTTGTTCAGGGATTTGACTTCTTCCTGGTTTAGTCTTGGGAGAGTGTATGTCTCCAGGAATTTATCCATTTCTTCAAGATTTTCTAGTTTATTTGCGTAGAGATGTTTATAATACTTTCTGATGGTAGTTTGTATTCCTGTGAAATCAGCAGTCCTTTCCCATTTTATTTTTTGTCAATTTGATTCTTCTCTCTTTTCTTCTTTATTAGGCTGGTTAGTTGTCTATCTATTTTGTTAATCTTTTCAAAAAAACAGCTCCTGGATTCATTGACTTTTTTGAAAGGTTTTTCATGTCTCTATCTCCTTCAGTTCTGCTCTGATCTTAGTTATTTCTTGTATTCTGCCAGCTTATGAATTTGTTTGCTCTTGCTGCTCTAGTTCTTTTAATTGTGATGCTATGATGTCGATTTTAGATCTTTCCCACTTTCTCCTGTGGGCATTTAGTGCTATAAATTTCCCTCTAAACACTGCCTTAGCTTTGTCCCAGAGATTCTGGTACGTTGTTATTTTGTTCTTATGGGTTTCAAAGAGCTTATTTATTTCTGCCTTAATTTTGTTATTTACCCAGTAGTCATTCAAGACCAGGTTGTTCAGTTTCTAAGTATCTGTGCACTTTTGAATGACTTTCTTAATCCTGAGTTCTAATTTGATTGCACTGTGGTCTAAGAGACTGTTTGTTATGATTTCTGTTCTTTTGCATTTGCTGAGGAGTGTTTTACTTCCAATTATGTGGTCAATTTTACAATAAGTGTGATGTGGTGCTGAGAAAAATGTATATTCTGTTGATTTGAGGTGGAGAGTTCTATAGATGTCTATTAGGTCCACTTGGTCCAGAGCTGAGTTCAAGTCCTGAATATCCTTGTAAATTTTCTGTCTCATTGATCTAATATTTACAGTGGGATGTTAAAGTCTCCCACTATTACTGTGCGGGAGTCTAAGTCTCTTTGTAGGCCTCTAAGAACTTGCTTTATGAATCTAGGTGCTCCTGTATTGGGTGCATATATATTTAGTATAGTTAGTTCTTCTTGTTGCATTGATCCCTTTACGATTATGTAATGCCCTTCTTTGTCTTTTTTTATGTTTGTTGGTTTAAAGTCTGTTTTATCAGAGACTAGGATTGGAACACCCTCCTGTTTTTTTGTTTTTCATTTGCTTGGTAAGTCTTCCTCCATCCCTTTATTTTGAGCCTATGTGTGTCTTTGCATGTGAGATGGGTCTCCTAAATACAGCATACTGATGGGTCTTGAGTCTATCCAATTTGCCAGTTTGTGTCTTTTAATTGGGGCATTTAACCTGTTTACATTTAAGGTTAATATTGTTATGTGTGAATTTGATCCTGTCATTATGATGCTAGCTGGTTATTTTGCCCCTTAGTTTATGCAGTTTCTTCATAGTGTCAATGGTCTTTACAATTTGGTATGTTTTTGCAGTGGCTGGAACTGGTTTTTCTTTTCCATATTTAGTGCTTCCTTCAGGAGCTCTTTTAGGGCAGGTCTGGTGGTGACAAAATCTCTCAGCGTTTGCTTGTCTGTAAAGGATTTTACTTCTGTTTCTCTTATGAAGCTTAGTTTGGCTAGATATGAAATTCTTGGTTGAAAATTCTTTTCTTTGAGAATGTTGAAATTGGCCCCCACTCTATTGTGGCTTGCAGGGTTTCTTTTTTATTATTATTATACTTTAAGTTCTAGGGTACATGTGCATAATGTGCAGGTTTGTTACATATGTATACTTGTGCCATGTTGGTGTGCTGCACCCAACAACTCGTCAGCTCCTATCAACTCGTCATTTACATCAGGTATAATCTGCTGCCTTTCTGATTGGCTTCTCTTTGTGGGTAACCTTGCCTTTCTCTCTGGCTTGCCTTAACATTTTTTCCTTCATTTCAACCTTAGTGAATCTGATGATCACGTGTCCTGGGGTTGCTCTTCTCAAGGAATATCTTTGTGGTGTTCTGTGTATTTCCTGAATTTGAATGTTGGTCTGTCTGGCTAGGTTGGGGAAGTTCTCCTGGATAATATCCTGAAGAGCATTTTCCAAATTGATTCCATTCTTCCCGTCACTTTCAGGTACACCAATCAAACGTTAGTTTGGTCTTTTCCCATAGTCCCATATTTCCAGGAGGTTTTGTTCATTCCTTTTCATTCTTTTTTCTCTA
Source organism: Rhinopithecus bieti (assembly GCF_001698545.2). NCBI lineage: Eukaryota > Metazoa > Chordata > Mammalia > Primates > Cercopithecidae > Rhinopithecus > Rhinopithecus bieti. Next base: position 253,908 of record NW_016807158.1, on the reverse strand, counting down.
ATCTTGTCTTCACACTTTATTTCATTAAGTTGATCTTCAATCTCTGATATCTTTTCTTCTGCTTGATTGATTTGGCTATTTATACTTGTGTATGCTTCACGAAGTTCTCATGCCGTGTTATTCAGCTACATCAGGTCATTTATGTTCTTCTCTAAACTGGTTATTCTAGTTAGCAATTCTTCTAACCTTTTTTCAAGGCTCTTAGCTTCCTTGCATTGGGTTAGAACATGCTTTTTTAGCTCAGAGATGTTTGTTATTACCCACATTCTGAAGCCTACTTCTGTCAATTTGTCAAACTCATTCTCCATCCAGTTTTGTTCCCTTGCTGGCAAGGAGTTGTAATCCTTTGAAGAAGAAGAGTCAATCTGGTTTTGGCATTTTCAGCCTTTTTGCACTGGTTTATCCTCATCTTTGTGGATTTATCTACCTTTGGTCTTTGATTATGGTGACTTCCAATTGGGTTTTTGTATGCATATCCTTTTTGTTGATGTTGATGCTATTCCTTTCTGTTTGTTAGTTTTCCTTCTAACAGTCAAGCCCCATCTGCTGCAGGTCTGCTGGAGTTTGCTGGAGGTCCACTTCAGACACTGTTTGCCTGGGTATTACCAGGAGAGGCTGCAGAACAGCAAAGATTGCTGCCTGTTCCTTCCTCTGGAAACTTCATCCCATAGGGGCACCTACCAGATGCCAGCTGGAGCTCTCCTGTATGAGGTATCTGTCAACCCCTGCTGGGAGGTGTCTCCCAGTAAGGAGGCATGGAGGTCAGGGACCCACTTGAGGAGGCAGTCTGTCCCTTAGCAGAGCATGAGTGCTATGCTGGGAGATCCACTGCTCTCTTCACAGCCAGCAGGCAGGAATGTTTAAGTCTGCTGAAGCTGTGCCCACAGCCACCTCCTCCCCTAGGTGCTCTGCCCCTGAGAGATGGGAGTTTTATCTGTAAGCCCCTGACTGGGGCTGCTGCCTTTCTTTCAGAGATGCCCTGCCAAGAGAGGAGGAATCTAGAGAGGCCATCTGGCTACACAGCTTTGCCAACCTGTGGTGGGCTCCTCCCAGTTCAAACTTCCCAGTGGCTTTGTTTACACTGAGAGGGGAAAACCACCTACTCAAGCCTCAGTAATGGTGGACAACACTTTCCCCACCAAGTTTGAGCATCCCAGGTCTACTTCAGACTTCTTTGCTAGCAGTGAGAATTTCAAGTCAGTGGATCTTAGCTTGCCGATCTCCATGGTTTTGGGATCCGCTGAGCTAGACCACTTGGCTCCCTGGCTTCAGTCCCCTTTATGGGGAGTGATCAGTTCTGTCTCGCTGGTGTTCCAGGTGCCCCTGGGGTATAAAAAAAAAAACCCAAAAAACTCCTGCAGCTAGCTCAGTGTCTGCCCAAACGGCTGCCCAGTTTTGTACTTGAAACCCAGCGCCCTGGTGGTGTAGGCATCCAAGGGAATCTCCTGGTCTATGGGTTGCAAACACCATGGGAAAAGTGTAGTATCTGGGCTGGAATGCACCCTTCCTCATAGCACAGTCCTTCATGACTTCCCTTGGCTAGGGGAGGGAGTTCCCCAACCCCTTGTGCTTCCTGGGTGAACCAACACCCTACCCTGCTTCGGCTCACCCTCCATGGGCTGCATCCACTATCTAACCAGTACCAATGAGAAGAGCTGGGTACCTCAGTTGGAAATGCAGAAATCACCCACTTTTGTGTTGATCTCGCTGGGAGCTGCAGACAGGAGCTGTTCCTATTTGACCATCTTACCAGCTACTAAAAAATTATTTTTTGGTTACCGTGAGGCTTACATAAACATATTGTAGTTATATGTATCTGTTTTAAGTAGAAAATAAGCTTCTTTTTCATCACATAAAACACTCTACACTTTTAATTCTCCCCCTCCTTATTAATGTCACAATTTACCTCTATTTATACTGTGTATCAATATATTATTGTTGCTATAGTCTTTTAAAAATACATTTGTCTTTTAACTTGTATACTATAGTTAAAAGTGGTTTACACACCATCCTTACAATATCATTACACAATTACAATATCCTGATGATTATTCTGAGTATGACTATATATTTCTAGCAGTGAACTTAATACTCCCATAGGTTTTTACAATAATTAGCATCTTTTATTATAATTTGAAGAACTTCCTCAGCATTTTTTGTAAGGAACGTCTAGTGATGTCAAACTTCCTCAGCATTTCTTTTTGAGGAAATCTTTATCTTTCCTCCATTTCTGAAGAACAGCTTTGCCAAGCATGGTATTCTTGTTTGTCAGGTTTTTTTTTTTTTTTTTTTCACCACCTTGGATATATCAGTTCACTCTTTATTGGAGTGCAGTTTCTACTAAGAAATATGCTGATAATGTCATAAAAATGTCCTTGTGTGTCATAAGTTGCTTTACTCTTCCTGCTTTCAAAATTCTCTTTGTCTTTTGAAATTTTGGTTATAATGTATCTTGGTGTTATGTTCTTGGGTTGGGGACTTCTGAGCTATGTAAACCTGGACATTCTAACCTTCCCAATATTTGTGAAGATTTTGTCTATTATTTTTTAAATAAGCTTTTATCTCCTTTATCTTTCTTTCTTATACCATGAGTTTCTAATTGTGTATTGATCCACACGATAGTGTCCTATAAATTCCATGAATTTTCTTCACCTTCCTTCATTCTTTTCTTTTTTCTCCTCTCACTGAATAATTTCAAATGACTTATTTTTGAGTTAACAGATTCTTTCTTTCCTCTGCTTGAGTCTGATGTTGAAGGCTTTTTTGCATTTTTATGTCACTCAATGCATTATTCGGCTTCTTCTGTTTAGTTCTTTTTAATCATTTATATCTCTTTAACTTCTAATTTTTTTATGTATTGTTTTTCCTGGTATTATTGAGTTGTCTATTTGTGTTCTCTTTCAGCTGACTGTTTACTTAAAATAATTATTTTGAAAGTCTCTGTCAGGCACTTCATAGATCTCCATTCCTTTAATGTCAGTTACTAAAAAAGTATTGTGTTTATCAGTTACTGAAAACTTATTGTGTTTTCTGTTTCCTTGAAACAGAAAATTCAAAATGTGAAAATTCAACAACGCATTCTTGAATGACTATTTGACTCATAGAAGAAAGAAAAGGGAAAATTTAAAATACCTTGAGACAAACATAAATGGAGACCCAACTACAAAACCTATGGGATACAGCAAAAGCAGTTCTAAGAGGCAAGTTTAAACCAACCAATGCCTATGCAAGGAAGAAAGAGCTCAAATAACCTAGCATAACACCTTAAGAAACTAAAAAAGAGTAACAAACTAAGCTAAAAAGAAGCAGAATGAAGAAAATAGTAAAGATTAGAGCAGAAATAAATGACATTAAGACAAAACACAATAGAAAAGATCAACAAAACTGAGATGGTTTTTGAAAAGGTAGGCAATATTGACAAACCTCTGGCTAGACTAACCAAGAAGAAAAGAAGACACCTCCACACACGCACCAACCAATTTTTCAGCAAACACCAGCCGGGTGTCCTGTAATAATTAAATTCAATTCTGACACTATCTATCTGAAGATAGTGTCAGATCCTACAGGTTAAGGACTCAATCCCACTAGACTTCCCCCACTTCAGATTCCATTCACAAGTTTCAGGTTATAACTTGTGTTTCTGACCTACCAGCTATAAATTGTGGTTCCCAAGACTTGCTCCTCAGGTCCATTTGATTTGCTAGAGTGGCTCATAGAAGTCAGGTAAACACATTCACTAGCTTATTATAAAGGCTACTTCAAAGGATACAGATGAACAGCCAGAGGGAATAGATGCATAGTGTGTGTGTGTGTGTGTGTGTGTGTGTGTGTGTGTGTGTGTGTGTGTGTATAATAGCAAGGTCTGGAAGAGTATCAAGCACACAAGCTTCTGTCCCTATAAAGTTAAGATGTGCCACCCTCCCAACACATGGATGTGTTCTTGTTCACCAACATGGAAGCTTCTCAAATCCTGTCCTCATATAGTACACACAAATCAAAATATTATACACTTTATATTTATTTAATTTTATTTGTCAATTATATCTCAATAAGACTGGAGGAAAATAAAATGTAATTTATTCTTCAAAAAGGGAGAACATCTGTTTCAAAAATAAATAAAACATGTATATAATGATTCCTTTTATTCAAAATTTTACATTGAAATCTGAAGTAACATATTGAAAATAGTGACAAAAATGAAGAACATGCTGCAGTCACTCTGTTTTACTCTCTGTTGATGCTGCTTCACTCTTTCATATTAGCGTACCCCATTAGACACCACTGATGTGGATGACCTTAGTATCCTTGTTTCAGGCACAGATACACTCTTATTTGCTTCCTGGATATAATGTTTGCATCTCTGACTTGCAGTGTGTGCACTTGGACCATCTTGCAACATACTACCTTGTAGTTACTTGTAGAGATATTATATTTTTATTGACCTTGTGAAATGAAACATGTTTAAAAAAAAATAAATCACACTTCTGCATGCACACACAATCACATGCACATAGATGCATGCAAGTTCATTAGACATATAACCTATTGGTTTTTATACTCCTGTGACCAATTTCTGACAAATTACTGTTTTACCTGTTAGGAAGTTAATAATATTTGACATAAGCTTGAAGTAAATTTGCCTGAGAAACTTTGATATTTAATATGGCATCACCTGTCATAGGTAGATACATATTTTTTAAAGATCTCGCCCTATATATATTGAGTAAACAGTTGCTACCACTTTTTGAGTCTTTATTCTGTGACAGTTACATTTCCTACCACACGCTATTTGATTTTCAATCATAGTAAGAATTATTCTCAAAATAGTTGAAACACTAGCCCAATATCACACAGCAATTAATCCATGGTTATGGGATTTTAACTGACACTTGTCTGGGTCCAATGCCTATGTACTATTCTCTATGCCGTTGTGTTCATCTTTTAATGGCAGTATATGTGAATCAAGGTGTTGATGTAAATAATCAACTAAACCAAGCTTTACTGCGTGGAATTGAATTAGATACTAATTTTAGTCATACTTATCTACATATTTCAAGTGAGTGGCTCATATTATTAAAATAGTCCAATTTTTATAAGGTTTTAAACAGGTTGGATTATAGCTGCTCATTATCCCCTAAAATGTGTATGGAGTAGAAGAGGCAATTTAAAGTGAACTACAGAACTTAAGAATTGACTAGCAGACTGGAGGCAAGATGGCTGACTAGATGCAGCCAGTACGTGCCTCTGACACACAGCCAAATCAAAGTAGTAAGTAGATATTCACACTGCAAGGAAATTTTCTAAGAGAGAACAGTGGGATTCAACAGAGAAGTGACAGCACTGAAAGCAAGTAAGGAAAGAGAAGTGAGACAGCTTGCTCAGCCAGGATTGGCTGGGAGCTTGGAGAGGCTTCCAGACATGAGAAAAGGGTAAGAGAGGAATCTCTAGGGCTTCACATTCCCACCATGGTCTTTTATAATCTTAGTTATGAGAGAACCCCTTGACCCACAGAAGCCTCAAGACTAACATATGAAGCTGCCTAGAGGTTGCACAGAGACATTGCTCCAGATAGGGAACTAACACACAGTCCCACAGGTATCTAAGCCCAGAGCAGCTGCATCTTAGTGCCATTCCAAGAGCCTAGTCTACAAATATGTGTCTTCTGCCCTGGGCCTGGGATGACATTGTTCCTGTAGGGCCAAGAAGGAAGATAAGAAGCTGGACATTCCCAAGCACTCTAAGAAAAAAAATCCCACTGCTGCCAGCGTAGGCTCTATGGGACCAAAGCACAAGAAAACTGCACTTCCCACAACTATCTGCTCATGCTACTCCAGCTGAGAGGGGTTTTACCCTACCCAAAGGCAAGCCCTCAACTGGCACCATTCTGAGAGCTTAGCCTCCAAAGATCTGTATGCTGCCCTGAGGCATGGCTGAAACTGTTGCTGCTGCCACAGGGTCATAAAGGAAGAGATGAGGCTACACACTCTCACATATGCAAGGACAAATCTTACTGCTGCTACTGTGTACTGCTCTGAGACCACAGTGTGAGCAAACTTCACTCTCCACAACTACCTGCCTATGTTGATCTAGCTGAGAGGAGCTCACACCTGAGCATTCCACCAGTGACCTTGGGACCACTCCACCTCTTCCTACCACAGCCAGCACGTGAATGCGCTACTAAGTGGCCTGAGGACAAGTTTATCAGTCTAGTTCCTTCCCCCAAATACTCAAGCATCCAACCCATGAACCTAAAATTACCCAGCTAAGTCTACCACCATTGGCACCTGATCCCTCCTGTTGTGGTCTGAGGTCTGGCTGACTCAACCTGCCAATACCACCACAGCTGAAACCCATAAGCACTGGCCTGCCCAACCTGTCACAGTCACCACCAACATAGCATGCACTGCATGGGTTGCAGTAGGTTGTGCCAAGACTCCCACTGCCATCACCCACATCACACCAGCTGCCCAGTGGCTCAAGGACATGTCCACATGCCCAGCCCACCACTGCCATGACCAGCACCCATGCAAGCCACCTGAAGGCCTAAGAATCAGGCTTTCAGGTTGGGCATGGTGGTTCATGCCTGTAATCCCAGCACTTTGGGAGGCTGTGGTGGGCAGATCACTTGAGCCCAGGAGTTCTAGATCAGTCTAAACAACATGGTGAAACCCCATCTCTACAAAACTTACAAAAATTATCTGGGTGTGGTGGCATGTGCCTGTATTCCAGCTACCCAGGAGGCAGAGGTAGGAGCATCACTTGAGCCTGGGATGCAGATGATGCAGTGAGCTTTCATCATTGCACTCCAGCCTGGGTGACAGAGTGAGACCCTGCCTAAAAAAAAAAAAAGAAAAAATATATATATATCCTTCCTATATCCACTCACACTGGTGCCAGTGTAAGCTGGGGCCCAAGAACAGGCATGCTGTGTCTAACACTGCCACCACTAGGGCTCAAAGACTGGCCTACCAGCATCCTAGTCCCCAGCAAAACTTCATCACACCCTCCCCTAATAACAGCACCCTAAATCACAAAGGAAGTCACAGATAACACTGAGGCTGTTGACAGCTAAAGAAATCATACAGAGATCACACTACTGCAGGCAGCTAAAATCAAAACCAAAGCACCCTACCTAACCAACAATATATATACATCTTCAGGGAAAAGTACTCCACTATGAAAAGAAATCCAAAAAATTGGAAGAAGTGACTGTTACACCAGATGTGCAAATATCAGTATAAGGACACAGAAAACAAGAAAAGGCAAAAAAATGACATCCCCAGAGAAATACAATAATTCTCTAGCAATAGATCTTAATCAAAAAGAAATTTTTGAAATCTCAGATTAATACTTCAAAATATTATTTTAAAGAAGCTTGGTGAGATACAAGAGAATTCTGAACAACAATACAAAAAAGTCAGAAAAACAATTCAGTACATGAATGAGAAATTTACTAAAGAGATAGATTTTTTTTCTGTAATATCAGCTACTCAGGAGGCTGAGGGGTGAGAATTGCTTGAACCTAGATTGCAGTGAGCTAAGACTGAGCCACTGCACTCCAACCTGGGCAACAGAATGAGACTCCATCTCAAAAGAGAGAGAGAGAGAGAGAGAGATTTTTTAAAACAATCAGGTAGAAATTCTGACACTGGATAATTCATTGAGGGAAGTGCGAAATAAATTTAAAGGCTTCAACAATACATAAAATCAATCTAAGAAAGAACTTGAAGACAGTTTTTTTAAAAAACATAATTTAGACAAATTTTTAGAAAAGAAAAGAATGAGCAAAGCATTTGTGACATTTGGGACAACATAATGCAACCAAATATTTGAATTATCAGTATTGCTGTGGTCAAAGAGAAAATGAAAAGATTAGAACATTTATTTAACAAATTATTTGATAAAAATTTCCCAAGTCTAACAAGAGATTTAGACTTTTCCATACAGGAGGCTCAGCAATCCCCACACAGATAAAATGCCAAAAGATCTTCTCTACAGCACATTGTAGTCAGACTCTCTAAGGTCAAAGATAAAGAGTGAATCCTAAAAACAGCAAGAGAAAAGTGTCTAGTCACCTACAAAGGAAATTCCATTCTGATTAATACAGATTTCTCAGCAGAAACCTTATAAGCCTGAAGAGAATGAGATAATATATTCAAAGTGCTGAAAGAATAAACTACCAGCCAAGAATACTACATTCAGCAAAATTATCCTTCATAAATGCAGAAGAAATAGTCTTTCCAAGATAGACACATCTTGAGGAAATTCATTACCACTAGACCTTCCCAACAAGAAATGTTCTAAAGAGACCTAAGCCTAGAAGCAAAAAGATGACATTTACTATCATGAAAACACATGAAAATGTAACACGCTGAGGAAGCAATCACACAAAGGAAGAAGAGAATTGATTCAAATGATAACACTAAAGAAATCCACCAAACCACAGTTATAAACAAGAGAACGGAGAGAAACAAAGAATATATGAAACAATCAGTAAACAATTAAAAATGTAACAAAACATAGTCTCGTATGTCAATAATAATCTTGAATATAAATAGATTAAATTAGCCACTGAATATATATAAAACACGGTTGGATAAAATTTTTAAAAACAAGATTTAGCTGTATGCTGCTTACAAGAAACTCATTTTATCAGTAAAGATACATATAGACTGAAAGTAAAGAAACGGAAAAAGATATTCCATGCAAATGAATACCAAAAGTGAGCAAGAGTAGCTATATTTGTATCAGATAAAACCAACTTTAAGTCAAAAACAGTAGAAAAGACAAAGAAAGTACTATAATGATAAAGGGATCAATCCAGAAAAGAATAAAACAATTTTAATATATATGCATCCAACACTAGAATACCCAGATTTATAAAACAAATATTAATATATTTAAAGCACTAGATAGACTGCAATACAATAATAGTGGGGGATTTTAACAGCCTACTTTCAATGTTAGACAGATCATCTAGACAAAAAATTAATAAAGAAATGTTGGAATTAAACTGTAATTCAGACCAAATGAACTTACAAGACATATACAGAACATTCTATGCAATGACTGCAGAGTATATATTCTTTTTATTGGCACATTGAACGTTCTCCAAGATAGACCATGTGTTATAGGCCACAAAACAAGTCTCAACAAATTTTTAAAAACCAGTATTACATCAAGTATTTTCTCAGAACACAATGGAATAAAGCTGCAAATCAATACCAGGAGGAATTTTAGAAACTATACAAATATATGGGAATTAAACAACATGCTCCTCAATAACCATTGAGTCAACAAAGAAATTAAAATTAAAACAAAAAGTTTATTAAAACAAATGAAAATTAAAACACAATGTATCAAAACTTGTGAGATACAACAAAAGTAGTAGTAAGAGGGAAATTTATAGCAAAAAATGCCTACGTAAAAAAATTAGAAAGATTACAAATTAACAGTATAAACAATGTACTTTAAGGAATTAGAAAAACAAGATCAAATCATACCCAAAATTAGCAAAAGAAAAGAAATAATAAATATAAGAGCAAAATTAAATGAAACAGAGACCAAAAAGCAACAGAAAGAATAAATGAAATGAAAAATTAGTTCTTTCAAAAGATAAACCAAATTGATAAACCACTATGTAGATGAACCAAGGAAAAAAAGAACATCCAAATAAGCAAAATCAGAAATGACAAAGGAAGCAATACAGCTGATACCACAGAAATACAAATAATCAGAGACTATTATAAACAGCTATATGCTGAAAAAACTGAAAACCTAGGCGGAATGGATAAATTCCTGGAAACATACAACATACCAAGATTGAATCAGGTAGAAAGAGAAAACCTAAATAGACATAATGAGTAGCAAGAGTGAATCAGCAAAAAGTCTCTCAAGAAGGAAAATCCCAGGACCAGAGGGACTCACAGCTCAATTCCACCACACATACAAAGAACTAATACCAAATCTCCTGAAATTATTCCAAAAAATTTAAGAGGAAAGTATTCTCCTTCACTCATTCTACAAGGCCAGCATAACCATTATACCAAAATAAGACAAGGACACAACAACAACAACAATAAATTATAGGCCAATATCCCTGATGAACATAAAGCAAAAATCGTCAACAAAATAATAGCAAACTGAATCCAACAGTTATCAGAAAGATAACACATCATGAACAAATGGGATTCATCCCAGGAATGCAAGGGTGGTAGACATCTGCAAACTGATAAATGCAATACATCTCATCAACAGAATAAAGGACAAAAACCAAATGATTTATGTTAATATATCATAATTGTAAGATTCTAATATTATATATCATAAGTTATTGAATAAGTCTCCTGTTTTGGAACATTTAGGCTGTTTTTAACTTTTCTTATAGTATAAACCATGCTTAAGTAAACATTTTGCCTATATAACTTGGCATACTCTTCCATATATTTCTTAAAAGTATAATAGCTGGATCAAAAAACAGACCTGATTTTATGAGACTGTATACATAATGTAAAATGTTCTTACCCATGCAGAGTCCTACTTGTAATGCATGAAAGTGATGCTCCTGCCAAGCTGAGTATTACTATGTTCTCAAAATCTATGCCAGTTAAATAGTTACAGATAGTACTTCATTGTTGTTCTCCAATATGCAAGTTTTCTTACTGATAATATTTAACATGTTTTCATATTTATTAAGCACTTATACTTCCTCCTTAGTGAATTGCCTGTTTGTCCTTATTTCATTTTTCTTCTATCGGGATGAATAATCATTACCTTTTACTGATTTTTAAGAATTCTTGATAATGAGGATTTACCTGTGCTGTGCAATTCCAAATCTCATTCTCAAGTTAGAGTCTCCTTTTAAACGTCATATTGGACTTTTATACAAAATTGCTTCTTTTAACTGATAAAACTATCTAAACTTTACATGTGGTTTCTGCCTATGATGTTACTCCAAATTTAAGCAAATACTCACCAATATTTTACTCCAGCACTTTTCTGTTTTGTTTTGACATTTAAATTTTTACTTATCCATCTGGAATTAATTCCACTTTCAGGTATAAGCAAAGAAATATCAGTCTTTGTATTTCAAAATGTACTTATTCCATTCTCACTAAGCCTTGGAGATATAAATGGGAATAGGACAGCCCCTCTCTTCAAGCTCAAGGAAGTAGATAAAGACATGCTCTTGTCTTTCTGTTTGCTAGTCTACTGATTCATGACCACAGACTCATTTATTGAGGCACCTGATGCCTTGACACAAGAGACTCCAAACTGACCTATAATTGGAATCAAACTCTTGAAGCCCACAAACTCAAAATGTTCCTCCCTCTCTAGAAATCCTGCAAGAAGAATGAACAAGCTGAGAATAAACTCAGGATGGCAGAAAGACGGAAAATTCTGTGCTCGCACAGCACGTCTTTCTCATCATCTTAACTTATAAAATCCAAGTAAAAGAAAACACTCTATAGTTGGCATTGCTTACTTCCAAGCTAGTAATAACCTTTTCATTTCAGCATCACACGTAAACAGATTGCAATATCTACAAGTGAAGTGCTTTGAAGGAAAACAACACATTAACATAATCTGAAAATAATTGCTGAATGCTGGGCTATTAGAGTATTTGACTTGTGAAACTTCAAGATTGATGCAGCTGCAAAATTGCAACCGCCACCACCCTGCACCCCCCCACCCCACCCCACACATACACATACACGTACACATTTAGCCACACTTTATACACTTCTCACTTGCATCACAAATACACTCTGGGGCAGGCATTTTATCCCAACTTTCAGATACATAAACTGAGTCCCAGCCACAAATGAGCATTAAGGCAAATTGCAGAATAGCTAGGATTCTGCTCATCCTAGGCTTGTGTAAACAGTGACAAAACAAAGAAAGTTAAAGACCGTTTCTCTACGAGTTCTCACTCTAGTCTCCTTTCTGCTTCTCACCAGTCTGTGACCTAGGGCAAATTACTCAGCCTCTGAAATTCTGTTTATTCATCTGTGAAGCAAAGGGATTGAGTTATGTATTCTTAAAGTACCCCCAGCACTAACATTCTATGAGTTAACTTTACAGTGTTAATATTAATAATTCCTCTAAATGTAAAAACTCAGGATTCCACAAAAGACTCAGAGAAAGTAAAGCTCACATTTGAATTGCAAACAGTCAGCATTTGGTGATCTTAATCTCATATCTATTTGGTTGCTAAGATGTGTAAGATTGACAGCACTGATACCTTCTTCTCAAGAGACAGTTTGAGGAGCAGGTTCACTAACATTGCCCATTGCATTAGCAACATCATTTAAGGAAAATACTATCCCTTCTCCTATTCTTGGCCCAAGATAATGCACTAAATTGTTTTAGAATGGGAAAGGAATTATTGACTAAAGATAGCCTAACAGGCCTGTTCCATTTTAGGGGCTTTAAAACTAATAGCAGCTAAGAATAAGATTTAGAAGGGCTATAATTGCAAAATGAGCATCAGAAACCTGGATCTCTTCCTAGAGCCCAGCTATTTCTACACTGTCAGAGTAAATTATTGACAAAACCATCTGGTCCTTTTCAAGAGAACACTATACTCTCAGTTCTGGACAGGTGATATGTTTTAGTCTGTCAAGGGAGAAAGAAGCTGATTTTAGCCTCAAAGCATTGATAATTCCTCTGGACTTGCACTTCCTATGTGTGAACTCTGCTTATCTTTACATGCCAGAATGGAAGAACATCCATTTTAGGCCTAAGAGAGATGAAATTAAAAGCAAATAAATTAATTGTGAGCATCCTAGACTATGGCCTTAAACACTGCTTGATCTGGATAAAGTAATATGTCTACATTCTTTGAAGTGGATATGATCAGTGTTCCCCCTTCATCTGATTTTAGAGTGTTAAAGCTTCTATGTATGTATCAGAAGGGGAAATAGCCGGTCCTGTGGGGAAAAGAGAAGTTTTCCTTTTTCTCCTTCTTAAACAACAGATCTCCCTGGGTAGACATGGGGTAAGACCACAAAGTTCTACATATAAGAAGCTTCTGCTCAGAAGGTTAGTGCTTGTTTATTTCTGCTTAGCTAATATTGCCCAGTGGTGGCGAAGCTAGATCTGTGTCTATGGCCAAGCCTGGCCCTCAAGCTGCCACTTCAATTTAGAAAGCTGAGTTGGAAAAAATAAAAATGGTACCGCCGTATGATCTTTTATTCCCACCTCTTTGAAAGCTTTGTAGTGAGGAAATGAGCCTCAAGGGGAATGCGTCTTTCCAGTTCACTCACATTAGTAGTCATCTGGAGTGTAGCATTTATATGGCCTTTCAGAGACTATTCCTGAAAATTGCTGTTTCCTCAAAAATAGGGCAGATACTATCAACTTGGGCTTCCTCTTTGGATTTGATTCAAATTTCACTCTATCTCACAAAGATTCTGGAGTTTTAATAAGGGTTTGTGGTAGCTATTTTATTATCCATGGAGTTTTCTTTTTTTTTATTTTAGCTATTTGTGCTATAGTTTTTGAGTTTTGGAGTTTCAGAGCAGTGAGTTGGTTGAGGGTTCATTCTTTCCTGCCTCTTACTAGCAGTTTTTACCCCCTTTGAGTAAATAATACCACCTCTGTTTGAAAGGATTCTAGAAAATATTCTATATGATACTGTAGTGGTAGATAATATAAGATGTCAATAATAGGGGTAACTGTTTGTTGGGATACATTGAAACTCTCTGCACTATCTCTTCAGTATTTTTGAAAATCTAAAATTTCTAAAACTGAAAGTCTATTTTTTAAAAAGACACGGTTTACTCCTAGCAGAACTATTGAGGGAAAGACGCTTTACTATTTTGATTCAAATGGTTCCCATGTTTTAGGTCAGAGTCACTGTGTATTTTTAGCAGAAAAAAAAAAGAACCTGAACAGGCAGGCAGTAACATCTTCTAAAGAACAAGGTCTTAGAACATTAAGAGGCAGTAAACAGGCAATTTATCCTGAGGTCCTCTATGTCAGCAAGGAATCCATGATCAGTTAAAGACATCAGAAAAGTTAAGTGGCAACAAACAAGAGAAATAAAAACATTGTCAGTAATGATAAACAGATTAGTGAATGTGACTGAAATCTTCCCATCACATTTTGCCATTGCCCTACCATTTCCCCTATGCAGAAGCCCATCAAAACATAATCAGTGAGTCTAAGAATAAAACCACAATATTCCCCTCTAACTCCGGACTCTTCCTTTGTTCCCAGTCCGAGAGAATAGAATCATGACCAATCCAAGCAGCAAGCAAGGAATTTTGGAGCCAACCTTATAGTCCCTTTTCCTATGCTATAACCAAATCTGTCCATTTACCTCTTAAATATAATGATCAAAACCTTCAATTTCTCCCACCCCCAGTAGCATTACAGTCATCAACAACAGAACCATTCTATACCTAACTACCATTGTCTTTCACTTAAATTAATGCAATAAATTCTTAATTGTACAAATACGTTAAGACAAGAGGTTATTGGATTTTTTTCTCTTATAAATTGCAGACTTTTTTTTTTTACAGTTCACTAGTCTATATAGTTTATCTTTGTATCCTTTCCAATAATGGTATAATTGTGTAGAGATTTTAGAGAGTTCTAATTTGTTCAGGTATTTCTAGAAAATTTGACTCCATGAAAAGGCATTATCACAATGTTGATTTTGTGTGTAAGCCTTGTATGTATATGTTAAAATGTTGAAATTTTTCAACAAATGGAGAGATGTCATTGTACATCTGCATTTATAAAAGATAAAATTTCTTGAGATCTTGGCTTTTGGGGTGACTATATATGCAGTGTTGATGCACTTCAATTTTTGATAGATCTCAAAAGGTTTAGGTTTTTTGTCATAGAATTTCAGACGACTGCAGTTGTAAATCTGGGTACACACAATTACCAAACATAGTGATATATGTATTTATACATGTCCTTTTTTGACCTATTTCTATGTGAATTTGGTTTATCTGCTCATAATTCTTATACCCATGCAACTGTTGTTAGTATACTTGAGTGCTTGCAAAAATACATAAGCTATTATTGCCTATTTTATTGTGAAAATACCCTATGAAGTGTTCAGTTCTGTTTTTATATGTTTCTCAAATAAACTCCCTTTTAGAAATGTAAGTAAATGTCTTCTAAAGAATTTTTTAATAGTTTTTTTCAGAATTATATTTTTGGGACTTCATTCTTTTGAGATTTCAATATTTGCCATTATGGCTATGAGAATTGTGTCTTTTGGGATTATGATTGGTTCCCATTTGAAGTAAACTTTAAAGTCCAAATTTGACAATCAAATCCCAAGTATACCTCCTAGTGGAGGTACACAGAGGCAGAAATCACTCATAATTATACGACTTCATTTTTTTTTTTTTACAAATCCTGTGCCTAGCAGGATAATTGCTTCTTGAAACCATGAAGAGACACTCATACAGCAAACCTCAAAGGACAAAAACATATTATCTTCCCATTCCACATGTACAACCACCTTCAATTAAAGAAGAAAAACTATAGAGAAATTAAAAAGAATTCTCTATAGTTAACTTTATATTATGCATTATATAATCGCATACATTGAAGACTAAAATCCATGGGACCTATAACAATTTCTGAATATGTTCTTTCTGATAAGTAAACCCATGAAGAAATAATAATCTAACGTGAAATCACAGGGCCATTAATGTACCACAGTAATAAGAATACTGCACATCAAATCACCTAAATTTAAAAGCTACTGCTTAGCCTTCATTCACTTGATAAATATTTATTTAGGATATTTATTGATTTACATCAATATTTATTCAGTGAACAATTATTAAGCTCCTATAATGTGCCAAAGAGGGCTCACAAGAGGAATAAAAATGAGGAATCTCAGCCTATTGGAGGGTTAACCATGCCATAAAATAAATAGTGCCCTGGTAGGTAAAAGCACAAGCTTTAGACATATATTGAACTCTGCTTACTACTTTTGTAACCTTGGACAAATTATTTAAATCTTCTGAATCTTACTTTTGTCATCTGTAAAATGGACATGTTTATAAATGCATCACATAAGATAAAGCCTGAAGACTCCTTAGCATGTAGTAGTTTCTCAATCATGATAGTCTTTAACACTTAATTTTATTTTGTTATTTATTCAATGCCAGAAAACATAAATGAGGCATAGACTATCAGTCTAGATGACATGAGAAAAGATTTCACCAAAGAGTGGTATTTGGCCTGGGTCTTAAAGGATGAGTGGGAATTCATCAGGCAGGTAAGAGGCAAGAAAGGCATAGGGCTCCAAGTTTCAAAATCACACAAAGTTTAGGGAAAACTAGGAGGTACTGTCAGTGTGATAGTGAACAGGAAGATAGCTAGCCTGTGGTGAGACCAAAAAGACAGGTTGAGAGTTGATTGAGGATATTATGAAGCCCAGACACAGAGACTGGAAAATAAGGGTATTCACTCATTTCTTCTTCTTTTGAGGAGCCTCCACTCATGATTCACCCTAATTTTTCATGTATGATTTCTCTTACATAAATATACATGTCCACACACGTATATATATATAGCACACACAATTTATGGCAAACTGCCATACGCACAATGAATCAGAGTTGAGGGGACCACTAGCACAGAGTTGAGATGATTCTGTGGCTGGACTCCCATATGTGAGATTCCTGTGCTCCAGGAAGGCAGGCAAAATTTGAATATGTGGCAGCAGTTCGGACTAGGAGAAGCCTGCAGGCTTCCAGGTCTAGGTTGAGAATTTCCTGAAAGGGAGCATCCTGGCTTGTGAGATTTGGTCCTAGAAAATGCCTAGTGAATCTACTTATTGATCATGATAAGGACATATTCTGTGTAATGATAGTAGCAGGCAATTATTGAGCACTTGATACAAACCAGTCAATGGGATAAACATTTGGGATATTTAGGTAATTTAACTCTAACAACACAGAGAGTAGGTGGAATATACCACAATTTACAAAAGAGGAAATTGAAGCCAAAAGATAAAGTGAATTTCCCAAGCTCACAAAGTGGCAGAGCTAGGATTCAAACTCTCGCCTGTCTGATTTCAGAGCCAAAAGTTTCATTCACTCAGATTCTCTGGGAGGGGTGTATTAGTCTGTTCTCACACTGCTAGGAAGAAATACCCAAGACTGGGTAATTTATAAAGGAAAGAGGTTTACTTCACTCACAGTTCCACATGGTTGAGGAGGCCTCAAGAAACTTACAATCATGGCAGAAGGGAAAGCAAACACATCCTTCTTCACATGGTGACAGGAAGGAGAATTGCCAAGTGAAGAGGGAGAAGTCCCTTATAAAACCATCAGATCTCGTGAGAACTCACTCATTATCACAAGAACAGCTTGGAGGGAACAACCCCCATGATTCATTCACTTCCCACTGGGTCCCTCCCACAATATGTGGCAAATATGGGAACTATAATTGAAGATGAGATTTGGGTGGGGATATAGCCAAACCGTATTATTCTACCCTTTTCCCCTCCCAAATCTCATGTCCTCACATTTCAAAACACAATCATGCCTTTTCAACAGTCCTCCAAAATCTAGCTCATTCTAGCATTAACCCAAAAGTCCAAGTCCCAGGTCTCATCTGAGGCAAAACAGGTCCCTTGTACCTATGAGCCTGTAAAATTGAAAGCAGGTTAGTTACTTCCTAGATAAAATATGGGCAGAGCCATTGGGTTAGTGTACCCATTCCAAATAGGGGAAATTGGCCAAAACAAAGGGGTTACATGCCCCATGCAAGTCTAAAATCCATTAGGGCAGTCATTAAATCTTAAAGTTCCAAAATGATCTCCTTTGACTCCATGTCTCACATCGAGGTCATGCTGGTACAAGAGGTGGGCTCTCATGGCCTTGGGCAGCTCTACCCCTATGGCTTTGCAGGGTACAATCCCCCTCCCAGGTGCTTTCATGGGCTGACATTGAATGTCTGTGGCTTTTCCAGGTGCATGGTGTAAGCCGTCAGTGGATTTACCATTCTGGGGTCTGGGGGTGGTGACCTTCTTCTCACACCTCCACTAGGCAATGCCACAGTGCGGATGATATGTGGAGGCTCCAACTCCACCTTTCCCTTCTGCACTGCCCTAGCAGAGGTTCTCCATGAGGGCCCCACCCCTGCAGGAAACTGATGCCTGGACATCCAGGCATTTCCATGCATCCTCTGAAATCTAGGCAGATGTTACCAAACCTCAGTTCTTGACTTCTGTATACCCTCATGCCCAAGACAACATGTAAGTCACAAAGGCTTGGGGCTTGCACTTTCTAAAGCAACAGCCTGAGCTATACATTGGCCCTTTTTAGCCATCACTGAAGTTGAAGCAGCTGGGACACAGGATACCATGTCCCAAGGCTGCATAGAGCAGGCAGCCCCTGAGCCCAGCTCAGGAAACCATTTCTCCCTCCTAGGCCTTTAGGCCTGTGATGGGAGGGGCTGCTGTGAAGGTTTCTGACATGGCCTGGAGATATTTTCCCATTGCCTTGTTGATTAATATTTGGCCTCTCTTTACTTATGCAAATGTCTGCAGCAGGCTTGAATTTCTTTCCAGAAAATAGGTTTTGCTTTTCTAGCCCATCTTCAGGCTGCAAATTTTCCAAACTTTTATCCTCTGCTTCCTCTTGAATGCTTTGCTGCTTAGAAATTCTTCGGCCAGATACCCTAAATCATCTCTCTCAAGTTCCTAGTTCCACAGATCTCTAGCGAAGGGACAAAATTCTGCCAGTCTCATTGCTAAACCATAACAAGAGTCACCTTTATTCCAGTTCCCAGTAAGTTTCTCATCTCCATCTGAGACTACCTCAGCTTGGACTTTATTGTCCATATCACTATCAACATTTTGGTCAAAGTTATTCAACAAGACTTTACGAAGTTCCAAACGTTCCCACATTTTCCTATCTTCTTTTGAGCCCTCCAAACTATTCTAACCTGTGCCTGCTACCCAGCTCCAAAGTCACTTCCACATTTTCAGGTATCTTTATAGCAGCACCCCACTCTCTGTGGTATCAATTTACTGTATTAGTCCATTCTCATGCTGCTATGAAGAAATACCTGAGGATGGGCATGGTGGCTCATGCCTATAATCCCAGCATTTTGGGAGGCCAAGGTGAGTGGATAACTTGAGGCCAGGAGTGTGAGACCAGCCTGGCCAACATGGCAAAATCCTTTTTCTACTAAAAATACAAAAAAAAAAAAATCAGCTGGATGTGGTGATGCACACCTGTAGTCCCAAATACTTAGGAGGCTGAGGCAGGAGAATCACTTGAACCCAAGATCAGAGGTTGTAGTGAGCTGAGATTGTGCCACTGTACTCCAGCTTGGGTGACAGCTAGAATCCATCTCAAAAAAAAGAAAAGAAAAGAAAAGAAGCACCCGAGACTGAGTAATTTGTAAAGGAAACAGGTTTAATTGACTCACAGTTCTGCATGACTGAGGAGGCCTCAGGGAACTTACAATCATAGTGGAAGGGGAAGCAAACATATCCTTCTTCACATGATGTTAGGAAGGAGAAGTATCAAGCAAAAGGGAAAAGCACCTTATAAAAGTATCAGATCTCATGAGAATTCACTCATTACCACAAGAACAGCATGGAGGTAACTGCCCTCATGATTCAATTAACTCCCACTGTGTCCCTCCTATGACACATGGGGATTATGGGAACTACAATACAAGATGATATTTGAGTGGGGACACAGGCAAACCATATCAAGGGGGAAAAACACCTCAATTATGATCATAAAAGATTTTATGAGGTCTTTCTCCAACTTTCTAGATTTTTCACTAACTTTGCTAATTTGTTCTTACCATCTCCAGTGGTTACGGTGAAATTTAACTCTTGACCAAGAGTTAGGAAGGAAGAACACTTAGAAGTTAGAGTCCCTGGAAAAGCAGCCAAGTAATCTGGCTTCAGCACCATAACCCATCTCATTTAGATGGTACTTTGTAGTTTCAGACTGTTTTCCAAACACTCACTTG
Organism: Rhinopithecus bieti; assembly: GCF_001698545.2. Lineage (NCBI taxonomy): Eukaryota > Metazoa > Chordata > Mammalia > Primates > Cercopithecidae > Rhinopithecus > Rhinopithecus bieti. The sequence goes on along the minus strand of NW_016807158.1, from coordinate 233,928 downwards.
ATCTTAGCAAACACGGTTGCTAAGAGGCTGCAATTACCATCTTATCTTTAGAAATAACAGAGGTCCCACATTATTTGATGACTTTCCTTGAGAAGGCACAGCCAGGATACAGCAGAAACAGGCCTCTTAACCAAGATTCAGATTCCTAGTCCACTGTGTTTTTCATAATATGAATCATATTTTGTAAAATTTGGAAAGGTTGCCCCTTTCTATGTTTACATTTTATTTTGGTGGTGTACAACTTTTTTATTTTCCATTCTTGATAGAGGGCCTATAAGGTAGCAATACTCAGGATCCACAGAAGATGGGAAAAGAAGAGGATTCCTGGTTGAAAACAACCTCCCTACTTTCATATAATTGTTTTTGCTAATTCACTGATTCCTCTCATTAATAAATATTTCCACAGCCGATATGTATAATATATTATGGCAGATAACCACTGCAAATTTCCAACCTCAAGAGAAATACCCATTTGCTTCCTTTCTCACCTCCTGTGCAGAATTACTTCCATATTTAACTTTTAAAATCCCAACAACAATAACAAAATTCACCACATATATGAGCTAATATAACAATAATGGTAGGTTTCCTGAATAAACCTGTCCCAAGGTATGTCAGAGAGAGGAGTAGATAGGTGAATCTATATAATTTTTAATGAAATAATGAATCATCTTGAACTTTTCATTATGCCACTTTGGGCAGGGGAGATTAGTGGGACCTAATCAACTGGGCAAATTAAATTATCACACAATGTCTACATTGTTCATTTGAGATGCTCAAATGATGGAATAAGCTCTCTTTTTATTTGGTCTTAAACATGAGGTATATCTCAACTGATGCTATTAAAGACCAATCAAAATTGATGATGAAATGAAAACTGGTTCCGTGGCTAGAACTGCTAACTAGTATGTAATGAGTCTTTTCATTAAAGACAGTGTTTAATATTCTTGATTTATAATAATTGGTAATATTTTAAGATGAACTACTTAGTTGCAGTATTGTGTTGTAAATTATGACAATAACATTTAATAGTGTTTTCCTTTTAAAAAGTCTATAAATTGTTTTTCTAAAAAAATACTTTATTATATAAGCAAGTGGAAACTTAAAATACAATGGGTAAAATACCATAGAATTAGCTGCAACATAAATGGGATGAATTTTGAGCCAATCTTCTAACATATTACAGTAAACTCATATGTAATTTAGTTAATGTAAATATTAAAGGTTAAATAATGTATTCAAAAGTATTTTTAAGAATTTTTTCTCTCCATATATTTGTGTGTATATGCGTGTAGAGATTCAAGAGCTATATTTTATTTCCTCTCATAATAAGATGACCCTGCTGATGATATCTCTTATTAACTAAGTTTTTAAAATATCAGTTTAGAACATAAAAAGGATCTTAGAAATTTACAGTTTACTGTGTGAAGACGAAGGCAACAAACCACGCATATACCCATACCTATGTTTACCTATGTTCAAAGGACCTACCAAGACATCTTACCAAGGAGATGACTGCTAAGACACTGAGAAAATTGAGTTCAGCATAAAGGCAGAGCAAAAAAAGCATGAGCTTTGGAGTCTGGCAATCATTGGTTCAAATTCAATTTCTACCATTTACTAATAGTGTTACTGAAAATAAAGAGCTAACCTCTTAGAATCTCATCTGTGAAATCTGGATAGTAACATCTGCCCTTACAGAATTGTTTTAAAAGTTACATGAGCGTGTATGTACTTTATGTAGCACAAGGCTACATAGTAGGCATATAAATGTAGCAATTATTATTAATAAATAATTAATAATTATTAAGGCCATGTCTACTCCACTCATGAAGAGAGCTGATACAATCTTTAACTTGAAAAGAGTAATTTCCATGCAATAAGAGTGCTATAGTATTGAATTATTTCAATATCTTACTAAAACTCTCCAAAGTTAACAGAATATTCCTCAACAAACAGCACCACTAAGTAGTCCTATCATTACCTTACATTGACCTAACACTGGCCTCATTCAAACAGAAATACTTATGTGATTTAACACATTTGAATTTAAGAAAATATTTTATGAACATACTCAAGTATTTCAGGTTGGGTTTATAAAGCATTCCACAGTATAGAGTAACACTGTACTTAAGGCTGACATGTGACAAAATGAGCAATGATGTGCGGTCTCCTTAGATAAAGAAATTTTTGTGGATGATCTCCTGAAATATGTTTTCCAATTTGCTTGATTTCTCTCCCTCTTTTTCAGGAATGCCAATGAATCATAGATTTGGTTTCTGTACATAATCCCATATTTCTCAGAGGTTTTATTCATTCTTCTGTAATTTTTTTTTTATTTTTGTCTAGCTGAGTTATTTTGGAGAACTGGTCTTCAAATTCTGAGATATTTCCTCAGCTTGGTCAATTCTGCTATGAACACTTGCAATGGTACTATGAAATTCTTGAAGCAAGTTGAGTTTCCCAGCTCTGTCTATTCAGCTTCATTCCGTATTAAAACAGCCATTTCATCTTTTATCTTCTACATTGTTTCACCATATTTCTTAGATTCCTTGGATTAGGTTTTGACTTCCTCCTAAATGTCAGTGATCTTTGTTCCTATCCATATTCTGAATTATATTTCTGACATTTCAGCCATTTTATCCTGGCTAAGAACCATTGCTGAGGACCTACTGTGGTTGTTTGGAGGTAAGAAGACACTCTGGTTTTTTGAGTTGCCAGAGTTCCCTTGCTAGTTCTTTCTCATCTGTGGGTGCTGACATTCCTTCAATCTGTGAAGTTTCTGTCCTTTGAATTTTTTTTTTTTTGCATTAATATTCTTTGGTGCTGCTGGTAGTTCAGTTGTGGCATAAGGTAGGTTTAGTCGACTAGTTTTAATTCTAGTCTGCTGCTGGGTCTTGGACAAGCTCTCTCTGATTACTGTCTCTATGTCTGCATTTCTTTTGTTGGGTGTTCTGGTCCATGGGACTCCCTCAGGCAAGGGCTGTAGTTGGCAGACAGGCCATATCCTTGCTGAGTCAGCCCTTATCTGCTGTCTCAGTGCTTCTCAGGGGAACACAGGGTTGTGCCTGCCCACAGGATTCAGGCAGAGGCAGGACCACTGGGCTGGAATTTCTAGCAAGTGTGGCCCTTCTGACTATGAGAGGTAGGGGCTGGGTGGAGTTGTTTGCCTTGCCATCTGGCTGTTTCTGGTACAACAGAAAGCTGTGCCCCTCAGCATTTTCAGGCAGAAGTAGGATCTCTAGGCTGGAAGCTCTGTAGCCATTGCCCTACCTTGCTGCCAGCAGTCGGGGTCGCTGGGGTCACCCACCCTTCCATCCAGATGTTTTCCAGTACATCAGGAGGTTACACTCTCCACTGAGTTCACACAGAAATGTGACTGCTGGGCCAGAGCAACAGAGAAAGACAGCATAGAGTCTTTTCCAAGATGAAAACAGTTGCTGGCCCACTTTAACTCTAGTCTCATGGATAAAAGTGTGACCAAAGGGAGAAAAGATGAAAGTCAAAGAAGAAAAAGGTCATCTCTTTAATGTAATGGAATTAAGACACAGATGATACCCAAAAGATAAAATCAAATGAAAGGGAAAATGGTCCCTTCAATGTTTTTGACATTAATCCTTGGATGAAGAAGTAGAAAGAGGTCTTGATTTTGCTTTCCAAATGTGCATGCAAAATATCTGCAAAATCCTGATTGGCAAATTCAAGGTTCTGGAATTGAGTTTAAACTGACCCTCTGCTTCTTCTTTGTAAGCTTTTAAAATTTTCTTCAGAATGGATTTCTCACAAGAAAACATTAAAGGATGATAGTGTTAGCTTTGCCAAAAAGGTCATCCACTCAATCCAAACATAATTTATAATGAGGACTCTGGGCACCTGCCCATCAAAAAGGAAAGTATCCCAGCAGCAACTCCCCTAATTCCCTGCACAGCTGTCAGCTTCCATTCCAGATGGTGATTACTGATGGATGCACTGACATAGACCAATCTTTAACTGGTACTCCAAACCTGTTCTTGTACTGAGGACTCATTAATGCCAATTATAATCTTTGATTAAGCCTGTGCTTGACAAATGGGCTTTATTGCAAGTATTCACTCCAGACATGAATTTACAACTAGAGGTTAGCATAATCAATACTCTGGACAGTATATTTTCAGAAACAGGATTTGCCAGAATACCTAGTGCAATGCAGCTGGTGGCATTCAATCTATCACAGCTGCCCACTAAGACTGAACCATGGCCATCCCGCATTAATCTCTCCCTGTTCTCAATCAGGAGTAGGGCTGCAGGAAATGAGATTGGCTATTTAAGAAGACTGTTTAGAATTTCTCAAGAAAATGACCACTAGGAATTTCAACTAGAAAACAGAAAGTTTCCTTTCTTCTTCCATATTTGTTACAACATCAATTATGACCACGTGGTAGAAGATGCAGAATCGATTTTTCCAGTCTCAGATAAGTAAGCATGGTTACAGAACTATCCATTTGCTCCTCTACTCTCGAAAGCCATTCCTTGGAGCAAGTTAAAAGGCTGGAAGGCTATGTACTGGTACCACATTAGCCTCATAGAACACTCTTCATTGAATTGCTCTTAAAAGACTAATATCAGAGGTTGTTACATGAAATAGTATTTGAAATCCATCTCTTCGTCCTTTTGCAATGAGATCCCAGCTGGCTCAGAGCTGAGTCTCAAGTATGCTTGTATGTTAAGTTATAAACGTTCTACTATCAAGCCGTACCCCTTCTTCTCATTAGTTCAAAAGAGCCTCATGGGAATAAACTTTAAGCATTTCACAGTGAGGTTCAATTTTGTACAGACATATTGGATTGACTGTGAGGCACAAGCTAAAGAAAATAGAATTCCTGAGAGAATGGCTACATTTGAGAAATATGTCAGACTTGCTGAGGTATATGAAGTCCAAGGCTTGGGCCAGTGCCATAAGTATCAGTAAAGCTGAAGAGACTGTATCACTAGGGAACCAGTCACACTCCTGTGGGTCCTCCTCCTCCAGAAGCAGGCCAGAAGAACATGAAATATTGGCCAGGATGGAAAGAAAGAGGGCAATGTGACTCCAAATGGGGAGACTCACTGCCAAGAGTACTTTGGATTCAAGGGTAGGTCGGCACCACCACGTGGGCAGCACCCCAAGAGTGGCAGGAAGAAGGCAGTCCTGACATTTCTAAGGCACTGAGCAGCGTGAAACAGACAACAGAGAAGACAGAAAAGGCAAAAGTAAGCATGAGCAGTCAGGAGGCAGGAATATAGCCAATAGAGAACTGCAGCTGAGATCTCCCACAGAGATGCAAGGAAGGAAAGACGAAGGTCCAGCAAGATGACATAGGAACAAACCCTTACAGTGTCCCGACCTGGAAATCAGAACAGAGAGGCCTGCAATTCAAGTAGGTTTTGTTTGGAAAATAACAGCCCCTGAGCCTATCGTGCATTTCACTATTCAGTATCCATTCTATAAAATGTGTGAAAAAGACTTTTCAAAGTTTAGTGCCAACAATATAAAAAATGTTGATACTCCTTACCACCACCTATTCTTCTTGACTACAAAACCAAGGGATTCATTAGATTTCCTTTTTGACTTGGATTCCAGGAAGCCAATAACTCCATTTGATATGGAGTTATAATAATCCCAATCCTTTGAATTAGCAGATCTCTACTTCTCTTTCTAGCTCATAATTTCTCTTTAGGATGCTATTATACTAATTTTGTTCCATGTGTCTTTTTGTTTTAAAAGCTGGCACATAGTAAATAAATATGATAACCTTACTGCATATATAATACTTATGGCCGCCTAAATTCTATCAAGATACAATATCCTACTGTGTGCTGCAGATGGAATCAAGCAGATGATTCTCAGTCCTCTCACTTAACCACCTACAAGGTTGTTAAAAGGATTAAAGCCTATGTAAAAATATGTTGTGATCCTTAAAAAACACTGCCCAAATGTTAAATGGTGCTCTTATATGAAAAACATCTGGAAAATTTTTTCTATTTTGAGTTGTCTTTCTTACATTCCTGTCATAGGACTTGATATTTGCCATAAAACTCAAGGCTGTGCAAAGACTGTAAACTAAAAGCTGGTGTTTAAAAATGCAAGTGTTTTCTGCATTTTAAAGAGGCATTATAAATTATATTCAGCCCTTAACACCTTAGCTCAAAATCACATATTGTTTAACCCTGCTAAGTGCTTTCTAAATGAAGGCAGATAATAGCAAGGCTGAAGACCGAGTGACAGAGTAAAACCAATGACCAAATAACACAATTTTCATGATGCTCCCCAAAACATGCCTGCCTCTGTGGTATCTTCTGCTGACTGCTGAGTCCCTTCAAACAACTGGCAGGAGCCAGATGTCACCAGTACACCTCTGGTCCCTGTTGAGAATGTATCCATTTAATCTTATATTCAGCATTTCTTAAGAGACAGACTGGTATGTAAAGAGCCACAAACGAGTTGTTCTTTGACCAAATCTGCACACCACAGCTCTGCAGAGGGCTATTTTTTAAATGCATATTGGAGTCTCCCAACTCCTACCTCACCATGAACATCTTCGGTGTCTTTTCTTTGTCCAGCATTTAAAGCATCCAGCAAGTCTCATGACCTGGCCTTGTTCTGAGTTTCTGAACCACACCTAGCCTTCTGTGAGCTCTGGTTTACACTGACTGGCCTTTTCATTTCCAGAGCCTTCACTCAAGCTGTCCTCCTACCTGGGAGGCAATTTCCCCACTTTTTCTCTGGAAAGTCCCAAACCATGTCCCAGATTTCAGTTGAAAGCTTAGCCACTCCAGAAAATTCTTTGGCCCTCAATTATGCCAGGTTCCCTGTGACATGGACTCAAACACCTTATAGCTCTTCTGCACAGCTCTCAACATGATCATGATTCAACAAGTACTTGGACAATGATACGTTTATGGCAGCATTACTAGAATGCACATTTTACAAGCATAAGGTCCACATCTATCTCACTCATTACCATCTTCAGTGCCTTGTTTAGTGCTGTGAATATCTTGGGGACCTAATATATACATGCTAAATAAAGAAAGGAAGGAAAGCCAAGCTGGGAATTACCTCCTAGTCAAGAGAGTGTGTTTAAATGTTGGTATTTGAAGCCTTTCAAAAGAAAAATATGGGTTGGAAGATAAAGAAACTAAGGAATCTGATTATCTTCAGGGTCCTCATACCTCATCTTCAGGTTTCATCTCGCATAATTGGGAAGGCTTCATATTCACTAATATCTTTAGACAAGGTTGAGCACTTTCTGCACCATGTTTCCATCGACCCATGCTCATACCACTATCACAGCCTTATCACACTGCTGTCATGATTCACTTCCTTATTTGTTTCTCCTGAATTCCTTAAAGCAAGTTTCTAATTTCACTCATTTTTGTGTTGCTAGTTCATGGCCCAGAACCTGGTATATAGTGTGTACTAAATAAATATTTTCTAAATGGCTGGATGAATGAATAACATTTCACTGCTCTGATGAAAATAAAACAAATCTTCTATCTATAGGTCAAGGACCTTGGACCAAGGGAGAAAAAATAGTTATATGATGAGTTTTAGGCTTACAAATACAACACCAGGAAGACCATGAGAACAGACATAGTCATGCTTATGCCAATGATATACCAGTAGTAAATCCTGGCCCAAAATTTTGAGAAGTGCTCATATTCGCATGGTGTTTTGGCTGCCAGGAAAGGAATAGATCTTTCTAAGACATGCAGACGGTGCTTGATGGCTGGAAATCAACACCCATATATATGGTAGATAAATAAGTTAAATTTATTCGTATCTGTTTTGGCACCACACTATGGGTCACCCCACCTCAACATCTTCCTCTCCTAATTTAAATCTTTAGACCTTATGCTTGCAATTTCAAAAGATGTGAATCTGTTTCTTTTTTCTTCTCCACCATACAGATTAACTAGTTTTTCAAATAAACAAGGCCTGCATTCTTGATTCTAGCCACATATCATGGCTATTAGAAAAAAAAAAAAAACAGAGAAAATGATATGGCTAGCTCAACACAAACATATCACCCTCATGAGAAAGAATAGTGAATATGTTACCTAGCTAATATTGATAGCTGATTATCATTGTCAATACCCATAAGATGTGTACACATCAAAATGTTAAATACTAAACAACTCTTAAGGGCCCCAAATAAACGTATTGGCATCCAAATTAGGGAACCTGTTGCTTACAGTTTTTGTCTTGCTATGAGATTATTGTGACAGCATGTCTATATTCTAAAGTAAGTAAAATCAAAGACAAGGACAACCTTATGACACGTACTGAGAGAGCAGCCATTAAAAATAGTCAAACTCTTAAGTCCTCTAACTCACTAATAAGAAAGCCCATAAGTCTCATTTAGGCTAATTGTGCAAGTGTTGTGAGAGAGAATATCCCCTCATAGATCATTTAAAAATATTCCTTAAATGTTTAATGTTTATTACAACCTTTTATAATGATACCATTAAAGCAGAGTAAAGATAAAATTCTTAGTAACCACGGTAAGAAATTGTACATGCATCTTTATACCTACAATATATTTGCCAAATTAATTAGTTCTTTAGTTCATGACTATAATCATCATCTGAATTATATTATTTCATTCAAACGATGTTGCCTTCCAAATCATATTTGCCTTGAGTAGAAATTTGAATGTGTTGGTACTCTGAAAGGAGTTATGTTTACAGGGTTCTGTTTCCCAAATAATATTTCACTACCAGTGGACATTTGGAGTAGCTGCACATACCTATTCAAATTCTAATGAGACATAGACTAGAAACATTTAAACTTTCAGTAGAATATTATTTGGAGAAAAAAAAATCTTGTTTGGCTGATTGTATGCTATTGCTACATTTGCAAATAAATTATTCTTGGCTGCATAAAACTTCACACAACAAATTCTGCTTGGAAGATTAAATGACTTTGAAACAGATACTCAATAATGGAAAAGTCACTATTGCTTCATAAGAGCTACTTTTAAATTAATGGGTTATCAGAAGAAAATAAGAGCTTGATACAAATACCAAAGGTAAACACAATTGGAAGAAAAGCTATTTGGCTTAAAACAAATGCAGAGAGAAGTATTCTGTCAATATCTAAATTGAAATGCTTTCTCTGTCCACAGTGCCCTTAAGTTTCTGGATTCTGGTGACAATTTGATTATATTTTTGGCATCTGGAGGATGCATTACAACTATTTGATTCTAATTTCTAGAAAATAGAAAATTTGCCACACTCTAACCTCCTCCATGCCAGGATACATACTAAATAAGTTACATATTTGTCCAATTAATTTACCTTTAAATCATTTATCATATTTTCCTGCTTTATTGTCCTGTTCCTCCATTAGAATGTAAGCTCCCTAAGGAGAAAAACAAAATTGTTTTATATACTCCTAGATCCTCAGCTTTTAAAACTTTTAAAACTACGGTTAAATACACAGTAGTACTTAACAAATGTTTGTTAGATATCAAATAAATGAAGTGGGATGCAGTGGATTAAATGAATAGGTTACTACAACAGAAAGACATTAGATAAGGGGAGAGGAGTAGCTCCCGGAGAGTAAATTTAAGCATTTCAGGTATTTACCTAAAAATGAAATTTTATGGTATATGCAATCAACACTTGGATTTCACCAAATTACGTAGTATCTTATACATATTGATTGCTGAGTGGTAAAAAGCACTACCATTTCTTTGATTCACTGCATATCCTGACCATCTTGCTGCAGCCCACTCAAACTCAGAGTCCTATTGAAAAGAATTTCTGAAATTTCCCAAAAGGGAATATTAATCTAAGACCTGCCAGTGGTAAATAAATATAGGAAATTTAATGTAAAAGTGCGGACTACACAAAGTAGTCAGAAAGGATTTTTATTGACTGACTCTTGTTCTCTTTCTAGAGAAAACTGAATTGAGACTTCTCCATATAATGATGTCTTATAGGAACTCATAGAAGTAGAGAGGAGAATGGTAGCTACCAGAAACTGGGGGACGCAAGTGAATGGGGACATGGAAATGTTGATCCAAGGGTACAAAATTTCAGTTAGAAATGAAAAATAGGCTTTAATGGCCTATTGCACAGAGTGGTAACCATAATAAATAATAATGCATTATGTGTTTTAAAATGACTGAAGGGTTGGATTTTAAACGTTTTCACCACAAAGAAAGTAAGTATTTGAGGTGATAGACTTTTTAGCTCAATTTCGTCATCCTACAATGCAAACATATATCAAAACATCACATTGTACCTCATAAATATGTGGTAAATATGAATGCTGCTTGTCAATGAAAAATAAAATTTCATAAATTTAATTTAATCTATTTAAAAGATTGTGACTTACACATGGAGCCAACTGTCTATTTGTTCATGTGTGGGTATTTAAAAAGAAATTCCTGAAGGGAAAAATTTAACCTAATTTTGGCCTAGGTACCTGCCACAAAGAGCATTCACTGTGCTTGGGCTCAGTGTACAGCAGCAATAATGTATTGAAATAACTGAACCAATTGGACCGGATAGAAACATTCCATGGAGTTATTCTGGTCTGGCAGAGAGACAGATCATGGTCTATAAATAATATGCCTCCCTCAACCACTAACTGATGGAGTGGCCTCGATGAAATGTTTCAGTGTTTGGGTCTTAACAAGATTGTAGGATAAGATGATCTTTCAGAATCTTTCTAGGTTTAATTTTCTGGGGTCCCTAAAAATCCACAGGGCAGAACTGATTTCGTTAGGCATCCCTAGTCTCTAGAATAAATAAGATACAAAAAATAAGACTGACAAAGTAGAAAGTGAGTAAGTGGTTCTCTGATAAATATAAGTGGTATAAAAAAGGCTTTCTAGACATCCTGGCAAAAATGGGTCTTTTTTCTAAATAGCAATTTTCTATTTCTAAAATAGATATCTGTATAATTTAGTTCACCTCCCTACCTCAATCTGCCTGTGCAGACTTTACTTAAATTAACTTAAGTGGATATGTTGGGGACAGAATGAGGAGAAAAGGATTTTAATGAAAGCCATAGAGGACATATGTTTCACAATTATTAGACAAGGTTTTGGTGATGTTCTCCATCCACAAATTCTCTCAGTTTATTCTTGTTTTCAAGGAGTAATCTGAGCATAAATAACCTGAGCAGTTCCAGCATGACACTAATAGCTCCATGTTCATGTCTCTGCGACTCTGATTTGCATGCACGTTTATACCTTCCAAAAAGGGCCGATTTTTTCCCATGGAAGATTCTGACACTTGGAAACATTTGAATGAAAAGAGAAAATAACAGGAATTTGGAGTATTGCTTATTTTGCACACATGTGATTTGTCAAATCCCCCCAAATAAGCTAAATGACAGTCCAGAAGGATACAGGGTATTTCAATTGTCACCAAGCATTGTTTAGAAGATTAGACAGCTCCTGATAGTAAGATTGCCCTTTTAAATCACATCAAGTTAAAGTAACAGGACAGATAACGTTATATTACAATTTATTTTCTCATCTTTTTTTTTCCACATAGCTTTTACTGTTGAAATACTTTGACTATTCCTGTTGAAATTGTCTGTGTTCTCACAAACCAAAGCATAGCTCTGTGCTCCATACAGCATCACACCATGCTTTAAGCCACCAATCCTGTCTTCTGTTTCCTCAAACAAAAACAAGTGGATGACGCAGGATGAGAAATACCCAGATGCTCCATTTTCTAAATTTTCTACCATCTCAAGGAAATACTCAAAAAGTGACACTCCTGCCATTGTTTGCTCTTCTGAAATGTTTTTCTGATTTATCATATTGGAGTAGGAATAAGGAGTTAAAAGGCTTCTAAAAGTCATCAACAGGTAAGCTGGTCTGATCAGGATATTTTATCCAGAAGGCCATACGTAATCAGGTTTCTAGCATTCTTTCCCTCATCTGGTAAAATCCAGTCACACAGGGTAATTAGCTTCTTCTTACCTCAAGGCTTTCCTCCAGATGTTTCCTGTCTGGACTTTTCCCTAAAAATGGTCATGTGATTCCTTTCTCTCATATTTTAGGTTTCTGATGAAATGTTGACACCTCAGAAAAGCCTTCTTTGACCACTCTATATAAAGTTTCACATCCTTTCGACCCAAAATACTATTTTTTAGTTTAGTTTTCCTCAAAGCACTAATAGTATGAATTTTTAAATAGACTTTATTTTTTAGAGCAGTTTTCAGTTCACAGTAAAACTGAGCAGAAGGTACTAAGATTTCTAATATACTCCCTGTCCGCACAAATGTACAGTTTCTTCTATTTTCAACATTCCTCACAACAGCTATTCATTTGTTACAATTGATGAACCTACACTGATACATCGTAATTACCCAGAGTCTACAGTTGACACTAGGATTCATTCTTGGTGTTGTACATTCTATGGGTTTGCACAAATTTATAATGACATGTATCCACCATTATAGTATCATACAGAGTAGTTTTACTGCACTAAAAATCCTCTATGTTCAGTCAATGCATCCTCCCTTTCCGCTAATCCCTGGCAACCACTAATCTTTTTACTGTCTTCACAGTTTTGCCTTTTCTGTAATGTCAAGTAATTGGAATAATACAGTATGTAGCTTTTTCAGATTGAATTCCTTCACTTAGTAATATACATTTATGTCTTCTCCATATCTTTTCATGGCTTGGTAGCTCATTTCTTTTTAGCACTGAATAATATTTCATTGTCTGGATGAACCACATTTTATCTGTCCACTCACCTGCAACATACATCTTGATTGCTTTATGAATGAAGCTACCATAAACATTCTCTTGTAAGTTTTCACGTCAAATAAGTTTTCAGCTTCTTTGGGTAAATAATAAGGAGCCACATTGCTTAATCATATGATATAATTGTGTTTGGTTTTGTAAGAAGCCACCACCATAAATTAATAAGAGTTCCTGTTGCTCCACATTCTAACTGTCATTCAAAGCTGTCGATGTTGTCTGAAATTTTATTACTTGGTTATTTGTTTTATTTGTTTATATATTTATTGCCTGTCTTCCCCAACTGGAACATGAGTTTCTTGAGGATAATAACTTTGTCTGTCTTATCCAAATCTATGTTTTCAACAACTAGTCCAATGCCTAGAATGTACATGGTACTATTAACAAATATTAAATGATTGAATGTTTTAAATGATGGATGCTGAAAATAGTGTTAGAGCTCTAAAGTCAACAACTTTTCAGTCGGTTGAAAAATAGGGAGGGAGAATGGCAAAATGCCCATTTTTAGCTCCAAAATGGTACACCTAACTTCAGTTAATGTCTTCAGTTTGGCATCTTCAAGACATCTCAAAGTCACCATGTCCAAACCAAACTGATGCATTTAAGCCCATACCCCACGTCATTGTAAATGGCACCCCACTTAATGCCTTGGAAATGCCAAACCCTGAACATCATCCTTAACTTTCTCCTCTCCCCGTATGTCTGAAAGATCATTTACTCCTGATCTCCCATGGCCTTTACACATACAGTTGCCTCTCATATAAAAGTTATTTTCTTTTTGGTTTTCATTTTCTTCCAATTTTTATTTATCTTTTATTCCCATTGAAAAGATGGCAGTCACCTATTAACATATTTTTTATTTCTCAATAATTTAGGCTTCTTCTGGCTAAGCTTATTCTTTCTTTTTTTTTTTTTTTTTTTTTTTTTTTTTTTTTTTTTTTTTTGGTTGAAAATTGGTGTTTATTTTTTATATTTATTATTTATTTATTTAGCCTTTTATTTGCATGACTTTACTAATCTGGGAAATAAAGACAATTTTAATGGTAAAATTAAAATGTCTTCACAATGTAGACTTTTTAAAAAAAATTATACTTTAAGTTCTAGGGTACATGTGCATAACGTGCAGGTGAGTTACATATGTATACTTGTGCCATGTTGGTGTGCTGCATCCATCAACTCATGGTAAGGTTTTAATGCAATCTTTCTTTTTTAAAATTATTTAATTTTTATTTTAAGTTCAGGGGTACATGTGCAGGTTTGTTTTATAGGGAAGCTGGTGTCATGGAGGGGTTGTTGTATACATCATTTCATCACCCAAGTATTAAGCCTAGTACCCATTAGTTATTTTTCCTGATCATCTCCCTCTTCTCACCCTCAACCCTCCAATAGGCCCCAGTGTGTGTTGTTCCCCTCTATGTGTCCATGTATTCTCATCATTGAGCTCCTACTTATAAGTGAGAACATACAGTATTCGGGGTTTCTGTTCCTGTGTTAATTTGCTAAAGTTAACGGCATTTAGCTCCATCCGTGTTCCTGTAATGAACATGATTTTGTTCTTTAAAAATAATTTATTTTAAGTTCTGGAATACAATGTAGAATGTGCAGGTTTGTTACATAGGCATACATGTGACACAGTAGTTTGCTGCACCTACTGACCCATTTTCTAAGTTCTCTTCCCTGGCCCCCCAACACCCAACAGGCCCTGGTGCGTTTTGTTTCCCTAACTATGTCCAAGTGTTCTCATTGCTTAAATTCCACTTTTGAGTGAGACCATGTGGTGTTTGGTTTCCTGTTTGTGTTAGTTTGCTGAGAATGATGGCTTCCAGCTTCATCCATATTCCTGCAAAGGGCATGATCTCATTCCTTTTCATGGCTGTGTAGTATTCCATGGTGTATATGTACCACATTTTCTTTATCCAGTTTATCATTGTTGGGCATTTCAGTTGGTCCCATGACTTTGCTATTGTGAATAGTGCTGCACTAAACATATGTGTGAATGTGTCTTTATAGTATAATGATGTATATTACTTTGGTTATATACCCAGTAATGAGATTGCTGGGTCAAACAATATTTCTGATTCTAGATCCTTGAGGAATTGCCATACTGTCTTCCACAATGGTTGAACTAATTTACATTCCCACCAACAGTGTAAAAGTGGTAAAAGTGTTCCTATCTCTCCACAGCTTCACCAACATCTATCATTTCTTGACTTTTTAATAATTGCCATTCTGTCTGGCATGAGATAGTATCTTATCATGGTTTTGATTTGCATTCCTCTAATGACCAGTGATATTGAGCTTTTCTTTACATGTTTGTTGGCCACATGTCTTCTTTTGAGAAGTGTCTGTTCATATCCTTTGCCCACATTTTAATGGGTTTTTGTGTGTGTGTGAATTTGTTTTCTTGTAATTTTTTTTCTTGTATATTCTGAATATAAGACCTTTGTTAGATAGATAAATTGCAAAACTTTTCTCCCATTCTGTGGCTGTCTGTTTACTCTGATGCTGGTTTCTTTTGCTGAACAGAAACTCTTTAGTTTATTTAGATCCCATTTGTCAATTTTGACTTTTGTTGCAATTGCTTTTGGAGTTTTAGTCATGAAGTCTTTGCCCATGCCTATATCCTGAATGGTATTGCCAAGGTTTCCTTCTAGGGTTTTTTTAGTTTGGGGTTTTACATTGAGTCTTTAACCATCTTGAGTTAATTTTTGCCGACGGTGTAAGGAAGGGTCTAGTTTTAGTTTTCTGCATATGGCTAGCCTGTTTTCCCAGCACCATTTATTAAATAGGAGATCCTTCCCCATTGCTTGTTTTTGTCAGGTTTGTCAAAGATCAGATGGTTGTAGAAGTGTGGTAATATTTCTGAGGTCTCTGTTCTGTTTCATTGGTCTATATGTCTGTACCATGCCGTTTTGGTTACTGCATCTTTGTAGTACAGTTTGAAGTCAGGCAGCATGATGCCTCCAGCTTTGTTCTTTTTTCTTAGAATTGTCTTGGCTCTACAGGGTCTTCTTTGATTCCGTATGAAATTTAAAGTAGTTTTTTCTAATTCCGTGAAGAATGTCAATGGTAGTTTAATGGGAATAGCATTGAATCTATAAATTAGTTTGGGAAACATGACCATTTACATAATATTGATTCTTCCTATCCATGAGGATGGCATGTTTTCTCATGTTTCCTCTCTTATCTCCTTGAGCAGTGGTTTGTAGTTCTCCTTCAAGAGGTCCTTCAGATCCTTGTTAGATGTATTCCTAAGTATTTTATTTTCTTTGTAGCAATTGTGAATGGGAGTTTATTCATGATTTGGCTATCTGCTTGTCTATTGTTGGTATAAAGGAATGCTTGTGATTTTTGCACATTGATTTTGAATCTTTAGACTTTGCTGAAGTTGCTTATCAGTTTAAGGAGTTTTGGAACTGAGATGGGGTTTTCTAAATATACAATCATGTCATCTGCAAACAGAGACAATTTGACATCCTCTCTGACTATCCAAATACCCTTTATTTCTTTCTCTTGCCCGATTGCTCTGGCCAGAACTTCCAACACTGTGTTGAATAGGAGTGGTGAGAGAGGGCAGCCTTGTCCTGGGCCAGTTTTCAAATGCAATGCTTCCAGCTTTTGTCCATTCAATATGATATTGGCTGTGTGTTTATCATAAATAGCTCTTATTATTTTAAAATATCTTCCATCAATACCTAGTTTATTGAGAGTTTTTAACATGAAGGGATATTGAATTTTATGAAAGGTCTTTTCTGCATCTATTGAGATAATCATGTGATTTGTGTCTTGGTTCTATTTATGTGATGGATTACGTTTATTGACTACTGTATGTTGAACCAGTCTTGCATCCCAGGAATGAAGCTGACTTATCATGGTGGATTACATTTTTTATATGCTGCTGGATTTGGTTTGCCAGTATTTTATTGAGGATTTTCATGCCAGTGTTCATCAGGAATATTGGGCTAAAGTTTTCTTTTTTTGTTGTGTCTCTTCCCGGTTTTGGTATCAGGATGATGCTGGCTTCATAAAATGAATTAAGGAGGACTCCCTTCTTTTCGACTGTTTGGAATAGTTTCAGAAGGAATGGTATCAGCTCCTCTTTGTACCACTGATAGAATTCAGCTGTGAATCCATCTTCGCATAGAGATGGTTATAGCCTCTCTGATGGTAGTTTGTATCTTTGTGGGGTCAGTGGTGATAGCCCTGTTATCATTTTTTATCATGTCTATTTGATTCTTCTCTCTTTTATTCTTTATTAGTCTAGCTAGTGGTCTATTTTGTTATTTAAAAAAAAAAAAA
>NW_016807158.1:204455-214341 GCF_001698545.2 Rhinopithecus bieti | reverse complement strand
TCTTTTCTTCTCTATTAGTCTTGCTAGTGGTCTATCAATTTTGTCGATCTTTTCAAAAAAACAGCTCCTGGATTCATTGATTTTTGAAGACCTTTTTTTGTCTCTGTCTCCTTCAATTCTGCTCTTAGTTATTTCTTGTCTTCTGCTAGCTTTTGGATTAGTTTGTTCTTGCCTCTCTTGCTCTTTTAATTGTGATGTTAGTGTGCCAATTAGAGATCTTTCTAGTTTCTCATTTGGGCATTTAGTGCTATAAATTTCTCTCTTAACACTGCTTTAGCTGTGTCCCAGATATTCTGGAATGTTGTCTCTTTGTTCTCATTGGTATCAAAGAACTTACTGATTTCTGCCTTAATTTCATAATTTACCCAGGAGTCATTCAGGAGCAGGTTGCTCAATTTCCATGTAATTGTTTGGTTTTGAGTGAGTTTCTTAATCCTGGGTTCTAATTTTATTGCACTGTAGTCTAAGAGCCTGTTACAGTTTCAGTTCTTTTGCATTTACTGAGGAGCGTTTTACTTCCAATTATGTGTTCAATTTTAGAACAAGTGCCATGTCGCACTGAGAAGAATATCCTTGTTAATTTTCTGTCTAATATTGCAGTGGGGTGTTAAAATCTCCCACTATTTTTGTGTGGGAGTCTAAGTCTCTTCGTAGGTCTCTAAGACATTATTTTATGTATCTGGGTGCTCCTGTATTGTGTTCATATATATTTAGAATAATTAGCTCTTCTTGGTGAATTGTTCCCTTTATCATTATGTAATGCCCTTCTTTGTCTTTCTTGATCTTTGTTGATTTAAAGTCTATTTTGTCAGACCGTAGGATTGCAACACCTGCTTTCTTTTGCTTTTCATTTGCTTGGTAAATTCTCCTCTGTCTCTTTATTTTGAGCCTAAGTATGGCTTTGCATGTGGGATGAGTCTCCTGAATACAGCATACCAATGGGTCTTGACTCTTAATTTGCCAGTCTGTACCTTTTAATTGGGGCATTTAGCTCATTTACATAAGATTATGTATTATTATTATATTTATATATTTATATATTATAACATATATAAATATAATAATCTTATATTAATAAAGTTAGTATCATTATGTGTTAATTTGATCCTGTCATCATGATGCCATCTGGTTATTTTTCACACTAGTTGATGCAGTTTCTTCATAGTGTCATTGGTCTTTATATTTTGGTGTGGTTTTGCAGTGGCTGGTACTGGTTTTTCCTTTCCATATTTAGTGCTTCTTTCAGGAGCTCTTGCAAGGCAGGCTGGGTGGTAACAAAATCCCTCAGCATTCACTTGTCTGGGAAGGATTTTATTTTTCCATCACTTATGAAGCTCAGTTTGGCTGGATATGAAATTCTGGGTTGAAAATTCTTTTTTAAGAATGTTGAATATTGGTTTCCAATCTCTTCTGGCTTGTAGAGTTTCTGCTGAGAGGTCTGCTGTTAGTCTGATGGGCTTCCCTTTGGAGGTCACCTGGCCTTTCTCTCTGGCTATCCTTAACAGTTTTTCCTTCATTTTGATATTAGAGAATCTGATAATTATGTGTTTTGAGTTGATCTTCTTATGGAGTATCTTAGTGGTTTTCTCTGTATTTCTTGAATTTTCAGGTTGGCTTGTCTTGCTAGGTTGGGGAAGTTCTCCTGGATAATATCCTGGAGTGTTTTTTCAAGCTTGTTTCCATTCTCTCCATCTCCTTCAGGTACTCCAATCAATCACAGGTTTGGTCTTTTTATGAAGTCTCATATTTCTTGGAGACTTTGTTTGTTCCTTTTCATTCTTTTTTCTCTAATCTTGTCGGCATGCCTTATTTCAGCAAGGTGGCCTTCAAACTCTGATATCCTTTCTTCTACTTAGTCAATTTGGCTTTTGATACTTGTATATGCTTCATGAAGTTCTTCTTCTGTGTTTTTCAGCTCCATCGGGTCATTTATGTTCCTCTCTAAACTGGTTATTCTAGTTAGCATCTCCTCTATCCTTTTATTAAGGTTCTTAGCTTCTTTGCACTAGGTTAGAACATGCTACTTTAGCTCAGTATTTTTTTTTATTACTCATCTTCTGAAGCCTACTTCATTCAATTCATTCATTTCATCCTCCATCCAGTTCTGTTCCTTTGCTGGAGAGACACTGTGATCATTTGGAGGAGAAGAGGCACTCTGGCCTTTTGGGTTTTCAGCATATTTTCATTCTTTCTCATCTTTGTAAGTCTGTCTAGTTTCAATCTTTGAGGCTGCTGACCTTTGAATGGAGTTTCTGTGGGGGCTTTTATTTTATTATTGTTGTCACTTTCTGCTTGTTTGTTTTTCTTTCAATAGTCAGGTTCCACTTCTGTAGGACTGTTGTGGTTTTCTGGGGGTTCACTTCAGGACCTCTTCATCTGGTTTGCATCTCCACCTGGAGATGTCACTCAAGGAGGCTGGATAATAGCAAAGATGAGTGCCTGCTCCTTCTTCTGGGATCTCTGACCTCATGGGGCACCAATCTGATGCCAGTAGGATCATTCCTGTATAGGGTGTCTGACAATCCTTGTTGGAGGTTCTCACCCAGTTGGGTGTCCAGGGGAATAGGACGAAGCACTTTGACTGTCCCTTGGTGGAGAGGGTGTGCTTCGCTGGGGAGAAACCCACTCATCTGGGCTTCCCAGATTCCTCAGAACTAGAAGGAGGAAAGACTAAGTCTGCTGATCTGCAGAGACTAGAGCCAGCCATCTCCCTAGGGGCTCACGCCCAGGAAGATCTGGGTTCTGTCCCTGAGCCTCTAGCTGGAGAGTTACTGGAGTTCCTGCCGGGAAGGCCTGTGCAGTGAGGGAGGGTGAGTCATGGTCAGGCCTGAAGATGCACTCTGGCTGCAATCTGCCACAGCTGGTTTGGTGGGCTGTTGGCAACACATCCTGGGACCAAGCCATCCAGCCCCCTGGCTCCAGCAGGGGAAAAGCACAGCCTGCAGCTATAGAGATGCATGCCCATCTTCCCCAACCCAGGGAGCTAAGTGTGTTAGGCAGTTGTGAGTTCCAGTGCTGGCTGCTATGTTGAATAGAAGTGGTGAAAGAGGGCATTCTTTTCTTGTGCCAGTTTTCAGTGAAATGCTTCCAGCTTTTGCCACTCAGTATGATATGGGCTGTGGATTTGTCACTGATAGCTCTTATTATTTTGAGGTATTTGCCTTTAATACCTAGTTATTAAGAGTTTTTAACATGCAGTAGTGTTAAAATTTATCAAAAGGCTTTTCTGCATGTATTGTGATAATCGTGTGTTTTTTGTCCTTAGTTCTGTTTATGTGATGAATCACATTTATTGATTTGTGTATGTTGAACTATCGTTGGATTCCAGGGATAAAGCCTACTTGATCATGATGGATAAGCTCTTTGATGTGCTGTTGGATTTAGTTTGCCAGTACTTCATTGAGGATTTTTGCATCAAAGTTCGTCAAGAATATTGGCCTAAAGTTTTCTCTTTTTTTGTTGTGTCTTTGCCAGGTTTTGATATCAGAATGATACTGACCTCATAGAATGAGATGGGGAGGAGTCTCTCCTCCTCAATTTTTTTGGAATAGTTTCAGCAAGAATTGTACCAGCTCTTCTTTGTACATCTGGTTGAATTCAGCTGTGAAACCATCTGTTCCTGGGCTTTTTTTAGTTGATAGGCTAGTACTGACTCAATTTCAGAGCTAGTTATTGGTCTGTTTAGGGATTCAATTCTTCCTAGTTCAATCTTAAGACTGAACAACAAGAAGATTTAACTATCGTAAATACATATGCAACCAACACAGGAGCACCCAGATTCATAAAGCAAGTTCTTAGAGACCTTCAAAAAGACTTAGACTTACACACAATACTAGTGGGAGACTTTAATTCCCCACTGACAATAGTAGGCAGATCACAAAGATATTCAGGACCTGAACTCAGCACTGGATCAAATTCTTGTTTTATGTGTCCAGGAATTTATCCATTTCTTCCAGATTTTTTATTTTGTGTGCATACGATGTTAATATTCTCTGATGAGGTTGTTTGTATTTCTGTAGGATCAATGGTAATATCCCCCTTGTTTCTGATTGTGTTTATTTGAATCTTCTCTTTTCTTCTTTATTAGTCTAGCTAGCAGTCTATCTATTTTATAATTCTTTTGAAAGACAGACATCTGGGTTTGTGGATTTTTTGAATTTTTTTCCTCCCTTAATCTCTTTTAGTTCATTTCTGATTTTGGTTATTTCTTGTTTCTGCTAGTTTTGGTTGTGTTTGCTCTTGGTTCTCTAGTTCTTTTAATTGTGATATTAGGTTGTTAACATGAGATCTTTCTAACTTTTGATGTGGGCATTTAGTGCTATAAATTTCCCTCTTAACACTCTGCCTTAGATGTGTCCCAGAGATTCTGATATGATGTATCTTTGTTTTCATTAGTTTGAAAGAACTTCTTGATTTCTGCTTTAATTTCATTATTTACCTAAAAGGCATTCAAGAGAAGGTTATTCAATTTCCATGTAATTGTATAGTTTTAAGTAAATTTATTATTCTTGATTTCTAACTTGATTGCACTGTGGTCTGACAGATTGATTGTTATGATTTCAATTCTTTCGCATTGGCTCTGAAATGTTTTACTTCCAATTATGTGATCAATTTTAGAGTCTGTTCAGATAAGAAGAATGTATGTTCTGTTGGCTTTTGGTGAAGAGTTCTGTAGATGTTTACCAGGTCCATTTGATCCAGTGCTGAGTTCAGGTCCTGAATATCTTTGTGATCTGTCTACTACTGTCAGTGGGGAACTAAAGTCTCCCACTACTACTGTGTGCGAGTCTAAGTCTTTTTTAAGGTCTCTAAGAACTTGCTTTATGAATCTGGGTGCTCCTGTGTTGGTTGCATATATATTTAAGATAGTTAAATCTTCTTGTTGTGTTAAACACTTTACTGTTATGCAATGTCCTTCTTTGTCTTTTCTAAATCTTTGTTCACTTAAAGCCTGTTTTATCAGAAACTAGGATTGCAACCCCTGCTTTTTTTCTGTTTTCTGTTTGCTTGGTAAATTTTTCTCCATCCCTTTATTTTGAGCCTATGTGTGTCATTTCACCCATCAAGCAATGGGGTCTGTTGAAAGCAGCATACCAATGGGTCTTGGTTCTTTATTCTGCTTGCCACTCTGTGTCTTTTAATTGGGAAATTTAGCCCATTTACATTCAACACTAGTATTGATATGTGTGGATTTGATCCTGTCATCATGATGTTGGCTGGTTATTTTGCAGACTTGTTTATGTGGTTGCTTTATAGTATCACTGGTCTTTCTTCAAGAACTCTTGTAAGGCAGTTCTGGTGATAACAAATTCCCTCAGCATTTGCTTGTCTGAAAAGGATGTTATTTCTCCTTCATTTATGAAGCTTAGTTTGACCAGATATAAAATCTGGATTGGAATTTCTTTTAAGAATGTTGGCTATAGGCTCCCAATCTCTTCTGGCTTCCACGGTTTCAGCTGAGTGGTCTGCTGTTAATCTGATGAGCTTCCCTTTGCAAATGACCTGACCTTTCTCTCTAGCTGCCTTTAACATTTTTTTCTTTCATTTCAGCCTCAGAAAATTTGCTGATTGTGCGTCTTGGGGAGGTTCTCTTTTGAAGTATCTTACAGAGTTCTCTGAATTTCCTGAATTTGAATGTTGGACTCTCTATCTAGGTTGGGGAATTTCTCATGGATGATATCCTGAAATATGTTTTCCAAGTTGGTTTCATTCTCCCCATCTCTTTCAGAGACACCAATGAATCATAGATTTGGTATCTTTACATAATCTCACATTTCTCAGAGGTTTTGTTCATTTCTTGTCATTCTTTTTTCTCCATTCTTGTCTGACTGTGCTATTTCAGAAAGCCAGTATTCTTTTCTTTGCTTGGTCTGTTTTGCTACTAATACTTGTAATTGCATTATGAAATTCTTGTAGTGTTTTTTGGCTCTATTGGGTCAGTTACATTATTTTCTGTACTGGCTATTGTCAGTTTCTGCATTGTTTTATTATACTTTTTAGCTTCCTTGGATTGGGTTCCAAGGTACTCCGTAGTTCAATGATCTTCATTTCTATTCATATTTGGAGTTACATTTCTGTCATTTCAGCCATCTCAGCCTGGTTCAGAAGCCTTGCTAGAGAGGTGATGTGGTTATTTGAAGAAAAGAAGACGTTCTGGCTTTTTAAGTTGTCAGGGTTCCTTTGCTGATTCTTTTTCATCTTTGTGGGCTTATCTACCTTCAATCTTAGAGAGTGTCGACCTTTGGATTTTTTCTTTTTTTTCTATTAGATGAATTTGAGGGTTTGATTGTGGTATAAGGTTGATTCAGCCAACTGGATTTATTTCTGGAAGATTTTAGGGGGCCAATGCACAGCCCCCAAATCCTGGACTACATGCTTTAATTCTGGAAGATTTGTACTGGGTCAAAACTTTGTTCTCTGGTTTCTTAATGATAGGAATTCACTTCACTGGGGAAGGGGCCAAGAAGGTGCTCCCAGACTGCTGGTCACTGCACTCCAATGGGTGGTATCAGCCAAAGTGTTTCATCGTGCAGTGACAGTGTATCTAGTCTCATAGTAGCAGCTGTGGCAGAGTCCTAGCAGGTGTTGGGCTGCCTGACTCCCTGCCAGTGTTCACCACGATGGCAGAGGCAACACAGCTGGAGTAGGGTGTGAGGGACTCCTTCTGGTGACTACATGCATGGTTGTACTGGAGGTGGTGTTGGCTTGGAGGTAGGGTGCTTGTGGGCACAGTTCTAGATGGCTTCTCTGTTCCCAGCAAGCAAGAGTGCTCACTCAGGGTGAGGGATGATCCACTGTTCTCTGTGCAATGTTAACACAAGGGTATGGTGCTGGTGGTGGCAGAGATTGCTGGCCCTGTGCTCACCAAGGCTTCACTTGTAATGGAATTTGGAGAAGGGAACAGGGATGGAGCACAGACATACATACATACCACACAGACATACAGACAGCAAAGCAATCTGGGGAGTTGCTGTGGGCTAAGGGGAAGCTGTGGCATAAGGAAGGAGCATGAAGGCTGGTACACAGCCACAGGAGCCAACCCACAGGAGCTCTGCAAGTCAGGCATGTTTTATGAATGCAGAAGCTATGGTGTAGGGGCTGAGAGCACTGAAGACTGCCCTTCAAGCAAGCATGTCCAGACTAGGGCCCCAGGAGAGACCAGCAGACCAACAGGTGGTCAGATCAGACCAGTCATGTTTGATGGGCAAGACTATACTACAGAGTTCAGGTCCAACAGTTCCTCTAGGGCTAAAGCCTATGGGAGCAAGTCAATGCTAGGGGAGCGGCCATTTCTGGCCATGGTCTGCTACAGATGCTCCTGCACCAAACCCTCTGGGCTCCACATCAGCTGCCTTGCTGCCCCTACTACTTCTCTAGGCTGCTCTCCCTGCTAATTTAAGTGTCCATGGTGGTCAAGGGGTCTCCTCCTACCAGGGTTCCAGAGGCCCATGGCAACAGCGGATTGCTCCTTGCCAGTTCAACTCAACTATTCCACCAGAGCCACTGGGAGCCAGAAATAAGTCCCAGAACTTGGTAGCCCCCTGCAGGGTTCCCAGCTTTCTCCCCTTTCATCCCAGCTTTTGTGTATTCCCTTTTTCCACTCTTGGTGCCTTCCCTCTGAAGATTCGTTAGGAGCACGCCAGCTCTCATGGTCCCTTGATGGGAGCTGTTTCTCCTGGCTACTCTAATTGGCCCTCTTGTCCTCCTCCAAAAGTTATTTTCTTAATGCCACCATATGGCCTGATTAACTTAAAGTTTCAGCTCAAATACAACTTCTCAACAAAGTCTTCTGTAGTTTCCACTCTAAATCAGTACTTCCGATTTTACACACTCATAGCTAGTATGTTTTATTACATGTTACATATCTTTTCATTTTTTTACAGAATATCATTTTTATTTTAGTAAGTATGGGTTTGCTCTTTCGACTTCTTCCAGTTTTTACAGTAGAGCTATTTTTGGATTCTCTCACTATAATGGCATTAAATACATTTCAGTTAAATGAAAGAAAGAATGAATGAATGGATGAATATGAGACCCTTGAAGGCTTTCATGAGCCTTTCTTTTTCTTTGCCCCCACAAATGCCTAAAATATTGTCATTCATAACAAAGCGTCTTGATAAGTATTATATAAATAAAATAAATCCAATCAGTGACCTAAAAACTATGGGACACAGTTTGTATGCATGTTCTAGAACAACAAAAAGTATGTAACATAGAACATTAGTTCCATGGAACATAATAAAATAGTTATTAATTTTTTAAAGAATGATCTGCTGAAAATTCTGGTTCGTCATAGCAGTGTATTTTGCATAGAATTCACCTTTTCAACCAAAAACTACAAATTCTGAACAAGTTGTCCCTAAAAAAACAATAATTTAAAGGCCCTAAGAGTGATTAAATACAGGCAAAGTTAAATAAATTCAACCCTTAAAAGACTGAAACCAGAGTCAGGTCCATGTTTATGCATTTATCCCATGCAGGTCACTTTCCATCAAAACATCTGAAACTCAAGCAAAAAAACGCAGTCTTTCTGAATTAAATTGTGAGATAAAAAAGTTCAGAACTGTCAGAGAAGCTTGAAAATGAGGATGGAAATCCTGAAAAAGAGAATGGCACAGAGTGGGGAGCCCCAAAAATCTACATATTGGGTTGGTGCAAAAGTAAATGTGTTTTTTTTGTTATTATTTTCAATGGCAAAAACCACAATTACTTTTACACCAACCTAAAACAAACTTTAATCCTCAGTTGATATCTGTATTGTGCATGTGTGGATGACATTAAATGAAGTTCAGTGGAAATCAACAGCCAAAAACTTAAAAAATTTAGAGGGTATTTTAGCTGCTACTCACCATAGAGGAGAACAAATTGGGTCCCAACAACGTAAAGAGCCTTGGTATTTGAAACTTCAGAGTCTTCCATTGAAACTCAAAAATGGCCATACTTCAGAAGTAAATGCTATAATCTAGAACTGAAAGATTCTTCTACGAACAAAACAAGACATTCTTATAAGAGTAAGATAAGAATACCACAAGTTCAAGATAATCAGCCTCCTATAACAAAAATCATTCTACAGAGGAGCATAACAGAACATATTATCTCTGCAAAGATTCATCTACTGTGTTCATTAAAATTTTAAGACACAGCTTTTGAAACCCAGAAAACTGGAATGCATAGTCAAGAGGAAAAAAAATCTACTGAAATAGACCCTGGGATTACTTAGTTTTTTGTTGTTTTTTTTTTTTTAATTTAGCAGGAAAATGACTTTAAATATGTTGAATAACTTTAAAGTGGGGGGTAGTCATAATTAAAACAAAAGGATGAATGGGAAATCTCAGAAGAGAAATTGAGACCCTTAAAAATTAGAAATTCTAAAACTTAAAAACTATACCAGAAATTTAAACATCACTGGAGGAATTATCAACAAATGAGACACAGCACAGAAAGGTTAAGTTAACTTGAAGACAGAGCAATATAAAGTATACAAGCTAAAGAACGGAAAGTAAAAGACTGGAAAAAGATTAACACATCTTCAGTAACCTGTGTGAATAATGTCAAGCAGTCTAGCATACATATAATTGAAGCTCCAAAAAAAATTGATAATAGAAAAATAATTAATCAATTAATAGATCAAATGTTTCCAAATTTGTTGGAAAAATTGAGATTCAAAATCCCAGCAAATGATAAACATTTTATAGTAAAATTTCTGAAAAAGATAATAAGAAAATCTTGACAGAAGCCAGAGAATAATACATTATATACAAGATAATAATAAAATGGCAGATAACTTTTGTCAAAACAATAGTCCAGAAGGCAATAAAATGGTCTTTCAGGTAAAAGTGTGAATATTAAATATCCATCCAGCATATTTTCTTTTTTTTTTTTTTTT
>NW_016807158.1:159941-200809 GCF_001698545.2 Rhinopithecus bieti | reverse complement strand
GTACCTCAGTTGAAAATGCAGAAATCACCGGTCTTCTGTGTCGCTCGCGCTGGGAGTTGGAGACTGGAGCTGTTCCTATTCGGCCATCTTGCTCCGCCCCCCCGCAGAGTGTCATCCAGCATATTTTCTAGCAAAAGTATCTTTTGAAAATGAAAGATAAGACAAAGATATTTTCTAGTACACAAAACCAGAGAATTCATTACCAGCAGACCCATACTATGAAAAATCCTGTCTCTTAAGGATCTCTTATAAGGCTGGTCTAGTGGTAACACCTTCCCTTAGCTTTTACTTGTCTGGAAAATATTTTATTTCTCCTTCAAACCTCAGCATCACTCAATATACCCATGTAACAATCCTGTACATGTACCCCCAGAATCTAAAATAAAAAATAGAAATTTTAAAAATAAAATAATATAAAAAATGAAATACTTAGTGTAAACTTTACTAAAATACATAACAACGATCTATATTAAAACCTCTGAAACACTACTGAGAGAATTATAAAATACCTAAACAAATGAAGAAGTGTACCATATTTATGGATTGAAAGACTCAACATTGTTAAGATATCATTTCCTCCAGATTGATCTGTATACTCAACGCAATCTCAGTCAACTTCTCAATAACTTTTTTAAAAATAAAAAATGTACACTGATTCTAAAACATGTGGGAAAAAACCCGAAACGTAGCACAGAATTACACACACACGTTCATATATATGTGTGTGCATATATCCTACACTCAAATATATATACATTCAAATGACTGTATATGCATTCATATATGTATATATACACACACATATACACACATGTATGTATGGATATACAGCTCTTTCATTTATACACACACACACACACACATGTTCATATATACACACACACACACATATATGGATGTGTATGTGTGTGTGTGTGTGTGTGTGTATAAATGAAAAAGCTGAAATACTCACATTACCCTTTCTAAGATCTAGTACAAAACTAGTAAACTAATAATCAAATAGATAAATGTAATAAAATAGAGAATCCAGAAATAGACACATACAAAAACTATAGTCAGATGATTTTCGTTAAAGAAGCCAATGCACTTCAATAGGGAAAAAATCTTTTTAACAAATGACGTGAAATAACTAAATGTTAGCATAGAAAAAAAAAAAAAACCTCAATTTTAACTCACACCATGCACAAAATTAATTTTAGGTGGACTGTAGGCCTACACATAAAAGTTAAGTGTAAAAGCTTCTAGAAGAAAATGTGAGAAAATTAGAAAATCCTTTTGACCTTAGGGTAAGCAAACATTTCTTAAAGAGAAGACTGAAAGAGGACCAAAGACTGGCACACACATGCACATGCACATGCACACACACACACACATTTGAGTGTGTATATTTAACTATGTATGTGTGTATATATGTGTGTATGTACATATATGTATGTATATGTGTGTATATATGAGCATAGGATATATAATAAACTTTTACAAATCATTAATAAAAGGACAAACAATTCAATTTAAAACTTTGAACACATTTCATAAAAGAAGGCCAGTATACACATATATATATTTCATAATATATATATATATTTTATGGCATTTCATAAAAGAAGGCCAGTATACACATACACATATATATATTTGTATATGTGTATACATATACAAATGGCCAGTATGCACACAAGAACATACTCAAGATCATTAACCTTTGAGTAAGTGAAAGTGAAAACCACAGTGATGCACCATTTTAAACTCAAGCTTCACGAGAATGACAATACCAGATGTGAGTGAGAGTGTGGAAGATCTGGGCATTTCATACTTTGCTAAAGAGAGAATGTAAAATTGGTCATCCACTTACCAACCTATTTCACATAGGCATTTATCCAAGATTAATTACAGCCTAAATCCACAAAAATAGTTTCACAATAGTATTCAAAATGACTTTATTCATAATATCCAAAACTGAAAACAATGCAAATGTTCATCAGCAGGAGAATGGATACAAACTCTAATATATTCATATAATGGAAGGTTTTTCTAGGAACATAAACGAATGATATATAAATACATGTAACAATATAAATGAATATTTAAAACATATATTGAATAAAAGAAAACAGAAATGAAAGTTTTCATACTGTATGATTCCATTTATATAAAATATAAGAACAGGCAAAATAATCTGTGGTAATTGTATTAGGCTGTTCTTGCATTACTATAATGAAGTACATGAGACTGGGTAATTTGTAAGAAAAGAGGTTTAATTGGCTCTCAGTTTTGCAGGCCGTACAGAAAGCATAGCTCCAGCATTAGCTTCTGGGCATGCCCCTAGAAGTTTACAATCACTGCGGAAGGTGAAGTAGGATTTTGCATGTCATATGGCAAAAGCAGGAGGCAGAGAAAGAGAGGGAGGTGCCATACACTTTTAAACAGCAGGCTCCCACAAGAAGTCACTCTGTCATGAGGAGAGCACCAATGGTATGGTGCTTAAACCGTTCATGAGAAATCCATCTTCATGATCCATTCACCTCCCACCAGGCCCCACCTCCAATACTGGTAATGACATTTCAACATGAGATTTGGGGTGGGGACAAATACACAAACTATATCAGTAATAGAAACCAGAACGGTAGTTTCTGATTACTGGTAGGTACAGTGTAAGAGTTAATTTTAGAGGGTTGATAGGAATGTGTTACATCTTGATTTGGGTGGTGATTACACAAGTATATATATTTATCAAAACTTACTAAATTATACACTTATAGTCTGTGTGTTATACTTCATGTAAAATGTACTTCCAAAAAAAGTATTTAAATTTTTAAATGTATCTTTTATAAAAATTGGAATTGAAAATGCCAGATCTTCAAAAGTTAAGCATGTTCCCTTGCTGAAGGACCTTAAAAAGACAAATAAGCATGGTTAAGTGTCTGTGAAAAAAATCTAGTCTTTATCATTGCCCTGAGTTATTTGTCTATAAAATTTTTTGTTCTTCCATAGCATCTTGAAGTACAAATATTCTGCAGAAAATGCTTTTGGAAGTGCTGCTCAGAGGGTGTCTTCCATCAGAAGTGATAGTTGCCTGGGCAACACTGTATGGAGGAAAAACGCAAAGTGACCACTCTGTCTGATAGGATCTAGTTTGGAAACCAATTTAACTTCAATAGTGAGAAATCCTAACCATCAAATTTTTGCAACTCATACATTTTTCACTACTGTAACACATGGTAGTAAATAATGTAGGACTGTTTCCTCTTTTACCAAGAACTTTTGGCCTATAAGTACAGATAGCACCAGAGAACTATTGCATTTTATATTTCCATTCATGGAAATTCATCCAATTGAGATGTTCTTAAGAAGTGGAATTATTTATATTTAGATCATAAATGACATTGCATCCTTCAAGGCCCAAGTCAAATGACACCTTTATGAATTCTTCATAAAGCCTTTCCAGTACCTTAACAAACTGAAAACATATTTTCTTTCACTGAACACCTCTGTTTTGTGTCATCATAGGGTTGGCTCTATTTCCCTACGCAGATCTCACCTTGAATTGTAATCCCCACAATCCCTATGTGTCAAGGGAGGGACAAGATGGGATGTGACTGGATCATGGGGGGCTGTATTAGTCCATGCCTAGGCTGCTATAAACACATACCCAAGACAAGGTAATCTATAAAGGAAAGAGGCTTAATTGACCAACAGTTCAGCATGGCTGGGGAGGCCTCAGGAAACTTACAATCATGGCAGAAGGGGAAGCAAACACGTTTGTCTTCAGATGGTGGCAGCAAGGAGAAGTGCAGAGTGAAGGGGGAAAATAACCCTTATAAAACTATCAGATCTCATGAGAACTCACTCACTCTCATGATACCAGGATGGAGGTGGAGGGAACCACCCCCATGATTCAATTACCTTCCACCAGGTCCCTCCCATGACACAGGGGGATTATGAGAACTATAGTACAAGATGAGATTTCAGTGAAGACACAGCCAAATCATATCAGGGGCAGTTTCTCCCATGCTGTTCTCATGATAGTGAGTGAGGTCTCATGAGATCTGATGGTTTCATAGGCAGTTTTCCCGACTCTTGCCCGCTCTCTCATCTGCCGTTATGTAAGACAAGTCCCTTCCCCTTCCATCATGATTGTAAGTTTCCTGAGGCCTCCCCAGCCATGCAGAACTGTTAGTCAATTAAATCTCTTTACTTTATAAATTAACCACTCTTGGGTATGTCTTTATAGAAGTGTGAAAACAGACTAATACATGGCCCTTATTATTTTGTCTTTTATTGGCATTATTTGTATAGTTTACATATCCTACTACAGGACAGAAACTATAGCTCAATAATATCTCTCTGACACAAATATCTCATAGAATAAATTCTTAATACTTGTTGAAATAATAAATGAGCACTTGATATGGTCGTTTTAATAGAGGAGCTTCAATCTCTGGAATCACAATGTTGCATTTCAAGGAATTACTTGTTCTACATCACTTTATAATATTAATTCTCCTGGGAGCAGCCAAAATAAAACTGAATGGCTGGTTATTTTCCTTACTGAACTCAGCAAGCCACTTTATCCTAAGTGATAAGCCCTCTTCTGTTTCTAAAGATCAGTGACATAGTTTTATTATCTATGCTTTTCTTAAAAGTTCATTTTATAAAATTAATAATAGTCAATAAATCAATAGATATTTACATAGCATTCACTTTGCAAATAATACTCAGGTAATGTGCATGACCAAGTATACTTACTAAATGTCTAAATTTGTGATACCATAAAACCTGAACAAATATAACCTAAATGTTGCTCTTAGATATGTCAAAAAGCCTTTTTTTAAAATGGGAATGCAGATGCATGGCTATGTTGGGCTAGCGAAATTACATATGCATAGTAGAGTATTCAAGGAGCAAAAATTTGGTTTCAGCTAAAGTGAGAATCTTAGCAATGGAAGGGATGACCTCTTCCATTTAACAGATGTGAAAAGTAATGCCAGAAGTAGTGAGGGTAATGTGGGCAATGTCATTACATTCGTGAAGAAAAGAGCCTCATCTAGAACTTATATCTTTGACACCTGACACAGGGATGTTTGAACTTGTTCACATGCTGTTTCTTTATAAAGAATTTATACTTACCATCAATTAACCAGTGAAATGTCTACGCACTTAAAAACTGAAGTTGTTTTACTTATGATTGTACTCTTTTGACCATACATGGCTCCTAATCACCTGGACATTGGTTTAAAGACAATCTAGGCTGAGCGTGGTGGCTCATGTCTGTAATTCCAGCACTTTGGAAAGCCAAGGTGGGAGGACTATTTCAGCCCCGGAATTTCAGACCCGCCTGAGAAACATAAGGAAACCCTGTCTGTTCAAAAATACAAAAATTAACTGGGCACGGTGGAGCACACCTGTAGTTGCAGCTATTCTGGAGGCTGAGGTGGGAGGATTGCTTGAGTCTGGGAGGTTGTAATAAGCCCAGATTACACCACTGCACTCCAGCCTAGGCAACAGAGAAAGACCCTGTCTCAAAAACAAACAAACAAACAAAGACACCAAAATTACAAGCTTAAAGTGGCAAAGTACTCTGTTGAAAAATATTTAAAGAGGCGTATCATTAATATGCAGACAAAACAGAATTCCAAACAGTTAATAAAAATCAGAAAAGAACATTTAAGAGATAAATGATGAGGATGGTAGAAACATTACAAGGACCTATCACTTAGCAGTAATTAAAGTAGGGAAGTGAGTTTTGAATAATGGGGTAAAAATAAGATCTCTCATTGTGTTTCTTCTCTACCTCGAATTCTGTATGCTAGTATTACCTATTTAAAACATAAAAATCAAAATTAATTGGCATTTTAAGTATTTTTTTAAATGAATGTATGCATAACTTGTGCCTGAAAAGCTACAATAGTTAACTGCATCTTGGTCTGGGTTAGGTAGCAAGTGAAAACATGGAAACCCTGTATCTAACACAACTAACAAGTATCTAGGCATTTGATAATTATATTCTTTTGTCCATTAATGCTTTTCTTTTTCCCACTCCCATCAATTGGGCCCACTTTACAAACCCTAGTTTAATCTTCAACATATTCATGTCTTTGATGATGCCTCCAGTTCTCATGAAAACTTATTTATCTAAACTCCAACAGGCCTTGAAGTGTGCACCATATACAACTGGCTCCTTCCTACACTCAAACATCATTCCTTTTTCTTCATTCTGTTTTAAGCACATTGGCATTTTTCTGTTTTTCAAATGAACGTGGCTCATTTCCATCTCAGGGATTGGTCCTTAATTCTCCCTCTGTGTTAAATCTGTCTTTCCACATCTCCATGTGGCTGGCTCCTTCTTGATCAGGGCAAAGCTCAAATATCACCACTTTGGCAAGACTATCTGGACCACCCAATTTAAAGTAACATTTCTCCCATCATTCTCCATCAAGATTTTTTCATCAATATAATATTTCCCTGTTTTATTTTCCTTTTAGGACTCACTACCTGAAATTATCTTTATAACATCTACATGTACTTATTTATTTTGTTTTTTGTTTTTTTTTTTTTCACTATAAGCATGATGTACTATAAGCCTGATGTATCTTATTCACCACTGTAGTGCTAGCTCCTAAAATTGTGGCCGGCACATAATAGATGCTTGATAAATATTTACCAAATGAATATCGCGAATTACACTCTGCCTTGTACTACTTGCTGATTATTTCATTCCTTATCTCCCAAACTAAATTATAACTTTCCTATGGCTAAGAACCATGCTACATATTCTGTCTGCCTCCCCTACTGCTTGTAGCAAAGATCTGTGCAGATATGCACTCAAAAATGACTCATTGATTGATTGAGATTATGGTTGTTACACAAGATAGTAGACGGAAGAGAAATACAAACAGATGATCTTAGAGGGGCTTGTGAATGCTGTAATTTAACTGCTTTCACATGTCTAGAATTGGTAATGAGGCAACTCATCACCTGACGCAGAGGCAGTAAACACCTTTCCTCTGCAGTACCCACAAAAGCCCAAATGTCAATACCAGTTAATATCTGAGGTTGCATAGTTCTCCAGAGAGTTTTTACTAAAGGGATAAAGTAATGCATTAAAATGTAAATTTTGCTATTCTGGCTGCTTTGCATTTAGGGACCATCTTTCTTCCAAGGAGCTCAAATAAGTGGTAACAACTCTATTTAACATAAAATACAGTATACATCTCACACAGTCCAAATGAATTGAAATTAAAACTCGTGGGAGTTGTTCTAAAAATCTCTCTTGGCAGCACGGCATACAAATTTGGAAGAAAGAAAAGAGGATACAGTTATTGGAAATGAAAGTTAGGTTGCTCACTTTGTCTCTGAAATTTAAATTCTCAGTAGTCCAGAGGAGAGGCTGAGGTGGTATACGAACAATGCCTTCATTTCTGCCACAGGGATTCACACTTACTCTATTGAGAAAGACAAAAACTTATATCAGACCAAAGTGAAAGATACTTTCTTAAAATTATCCAAGTAAACAATGCTAGTAATTTTGTGGGAAGAAGTTACATAGTTTATTCAAATATTCAACAAACATTTATTGAACACCTACTATGTAAATGCCAGGCTATAACCAAGAAATCTTGAAACAAATCTGCCTTCACAGTTTGACTAGGGAGATAGCTGCATAAAATAGTATCTGCAATACAGTAAACAGAATTCTGATGGAGGTAAGAACAGTGGGAGTACCTAGGAAGAACACCTAATCCTGTTCTAGAAGATCAGAAAAAGCTCTTCAAGGATATAGTATCTCAGTTGAAGCATGAAGGATTAGAAGAACTCTGCAAGATTAACAGAAGTTTCAGACCCAAAGAACAAAATTTACATAGGCCTAGAGTATTCGTCCATTCTCACTCTTCTAATAAAGACATACCCAAGACTAGGTAATTTATAAAGGAAAGAGGTTTAATTGACTCACAGTTCAGTGGCCTAGAAAACAGAGGCTTCAGAAAACTCATAATCATGGTGGATGAGGAAGCAAACATACCTCTCTTCACAAGGTGGCAGAAGAGAGAAGTGCCAAGCGAAGCAGGGAAGCCCCTTATAAAACATTTAGATCTTGTGAGAATTTGAGAACAGCATAAAGGTAACTGCCCCCATGATTCAATTACCTCTCACAGGGATCCTCCCACCACAGGTGGGGATTATGGGAACTACCATTCAGGATGAAATTTGGGTGGGGACAGAGACAAATCATATCATTCTGCCTCTAGCCCCTCTCAGATTTCATGTATTCACATTTCAAAACACAGTCATCCCTTTCTAACAGTCTCCCAAAGTCTTAGTTCATTCCAGCATTAACCCAGAAGTCCACATCCAAAGTCTCATCTGAGACCAGGCAATTCCCTTCCATCTATGAGCCTATAAAATCAAAAGCAAGTTAGTTACTTCCAGATACAATGGGGCTACAGACATTGGGTAAATTCATCCATTCCAAATGAGAGAAATTAGCCAAAACAAGAGGGCTACTGGCCCCATGCAAGTCCAAAATCCATTAGGGCAGTCTTAAACCTTAAAGTCCCAAAATAATCTCCATTGACTCCATGTCTCACATCCACATCACACTGATGCAAGAAATGGGCTCCCATGGCCTTGGGAAGTGCCACCCCTGTGGCTTTGCAGGGTACCTCCCCTTTCCTGCCTACTTTCATGGGCTGACGTTGAGTGTCTTTGCCTTTTCTAGGTGCACAACACAAGCTGTAAGTGAATCTACCATTCTGTGGTCTGGAGGATGGTGGCCCTCTTCTCAAAGGTCTAGTGAGCAGTGCTCAGTGAGGACTCTGTGTGGGTATTTCAACACCACATTTCCTTTCTGCACTGCCCTAACAGAGGTTCTCCATCATGACTCCACGCCTGCAGCAGACTTTTGCCTGGACATCCAGGCATTTCCATACATTCTCTGAAATCTGAATGGAGGTTCCCAAACCTCAATTCTTGACTTATGTGCACCCACAAGCTGAATATAACATGGAAGTCTCCAAGACTTGGGGTTTACACCCTCTGAAGCAATGGCCTGAGCTGTATGTTGGCTCCTTTTAGTCACTGCTAGAGCTGAAGCAGCTGGGACTCAGGGCTGCATAGAGCAGAGGAGCCTGTGGCCTGGCCATATCCTAAGGCTGCATAGAGCAGAGGGATCCCTTGGCCTGGCCCTGGAAACCACTGTTTCCGCCTAGGCTTCCAGTTCTTTGATGGAAGGGGCTGCTGTGAAGGTCTCTGACATGCTCTGGAGACATTTTCCCCATTGTCTTGGTGATTAACATTCAACTCCTCATTACTTATGCAAATTTCTGTAGCAGACTTACATTTCTCCCTAGAAATTTTTTTTTTTCCTACTGCATCATCAGGCTGCAGATTTTTCAAACCTTTACGCTCTGCTTCCTCTTGAACACATTGCCACTTAAAATTTTTTTCCACCAGATACCCTAAATCATCTCTCTCAAATTCAAAGTTCCACAGATCTCTAGGGCAGGGGCAAAATGCCACCAGTCTCTTTGCTGAAACATAGCAATCTCATCTTTGCTCCAGTTCCCAAGAAATTCCTAATCTCCATCTGAGACCACTTTAGCCTGGACTTCATTGTCCATATTACTATCAGCACTTTGGCATAGCCATTCAACAAGTCTCTAGAGGTTCCAAAATTTCCCATATTTTCTGTTCCGACCTCTGCCTGTTACCCAGCTCCAAAGTTGCTTCCATGTTTTCAGGTATCTTTATAGCAGCACCCACTCTCTATGGTACCAATTTACTGTATTAGTCTATTTTCATGCTGCCAATAAAAATAGACCTGAGACTGGGTACTTTATAAGAAAAAAGGTTTAATTGATTCACAGTTCAGTATGGTTGGGGAGGCCTCAGAAAACTTACAATCATGGCAGAAGGGGAAGCAAACATGTCTTTCTTCACGAGGCAGCAGAAGAGAGAAGTGCTGAGTGAAGGAGTGAAGCCACTTATAAAACCATCAGATCTTGGGAGAATTCACTATGAAGAGAACAGGTTGAGAGTAACCACCTCCATGATTCAATTACCTCCCACCGGGTCTCTCTCAGGAAATGTGAGGATTATGGGAACTACAAATCAAGATGAGATTTAGGTGAGGATACAGACAAACCATGTCACCTGGACACAGAAAGAGTATCTAGTAAAAAGGACATCTAAATAAATAATATAACAGAATTGCAGAGAACACAGTGCACACTGAAAACAGTCAAAATTTGTTCTGTAATTGTAACTAGCTTTAACAGGACATACCAAAAATAGACATCATATCATGAAAGAGAAAGAAAGAGAGAGGGAGGAGAAAGAAGGCAAGCAGGCAGGCAGGCAGGAAGGCAGGTAGGCAGGCTGGCAGGCTTATACGCTCTCTAGCCAATCAAATAACAGTATCCAGAAAAAATGAACAAGAATGTTCTTCCAAGTAAACTACTTAAATGTTCTCCTTTCCATCTTGTCCTTCATTCTAATACAGCCAATGGCATGAACCCACCTTGTCTAGTGACATAGTCTGACTCTATTTTGTCCTCAAACACTTTGTTTCAGTGTCAAAGCTCATTTGTCCACCTGAGGGCTTTAATCTCCTGATCCATCCCCTTCTCCCCATTGCACCTTGCTACTTTATCTGGAGAAGCACCAAACTTCTCACCAAGAGGAGCTTCAGTTATTTGATTTCTACTAATATGCCAGATTAATGTGCAGAGTTGTGTGAATCTGGTATAATCCATCACACAATCAGATGCTGGCCTTCCCTTAATGAATGCATAATAGAGAATGACATTATCCATTAAGTCAGAATAAGATGGAGCAGGCACATAGAGTAAAGGCCAACACCATGAGTAGCCATCTGTGTAAATCCTCTGATTTCAGAACTAAAGCCCAATTGTCACACTCCTCAGGGGAAATGTAACTTGGTGGGGTCCACTCTGTCAGGACAAGTGTCAGTGGAGCACCTCGAACTGAGTAGCCTGGCTTTGGGTTGTTAAAAGAAAAAACTTTAGGCAAATTAAATTTAGCAGAGTTTAATTGAGCAAAGAATGAGTCAAGCATTGGGCAGCCTCCAGAACAAGAATAGGTTCAGAGAGGCTGCAGGGCTGACACATGGTCCGGTAACATTTATGGACAGAAAAGGGAAAGCAAAGTACAGAAAATGGAAGTGAATTGCAGAAACAGCTGGATTGCTGACAGCTGGTGTTTGCCTTATTTGAACCTGGTTTGAACAGTTGGCTGCCTGTAATTGAAACTCAGCTGCTGTGATTGGCTGAGACTCAACTACTTATACAAAGTATATTACAATCTATTTACACGTCAAGTTAGGTTACAGTTCACTGTGTACAGAGAAATGCTTAAACTTAAAATATGTATGGAGACAATTTTAGGCCAAATTTACTTCAATGTAACAGGGTTAAGTCTGTCTTGGGGAGACTGCATGAGGAAAAAGTGAAATTCTGTACATTGTGTTTGTTGGTGAACCAGGCTAAAACATTTGCAGACATACATTAAAAACCACCAGATTTAATCATAGTGTCTAAAATACTTAAGACAGTCAAGAGAGGCAATGCACTGAGGTGTAAAGAACCCACAGCTGGGAGTCATGGAGCCTGGACCCCAGTTCCAGCTCAGCCAGCCACTCATTTTAAAATTTGAGCTTCATTTCCTCCAACCAGATAGTCATTAAGTTACCTTCTGGTGCTAACATTCAATGACTAGTTTATCAATCTTGGCCACAGTCATACAATAAGAATGGTCTCCCTTACTACCTTCTGGGCTTCAAAGTACTACCTTTTCTTCACTTGCCTGAATTGTTGTGCCTTCTTGGGAGCCAGAATAAGAAACAAAAGCAGAAATGATTCTGGAAAACAGAAACTTGGTTAAGTATATCAACTATGTGATGTCCACCAGCATTACAGGTAGATCTCATGAGACTGCTTAATACTAGTTCAAAGGAACAATCATTTACAAAGGTTTATATATAATTAAGCACACTTTCATCCAATTTTCCTCAGCATTGTAATAACAACCAACATCCTCTAATAAGCTACTGGGACATTATTAGATGTGAAGATAATTGAGCCTGAAAATGCAGGTTCCTTGTTCATCAGAGCTATTTGTTCTTCATAGTCTTATGGGAGCCTTGGCAATATTTTGATGTTTTATTATCTACAGTACTAATAACTAGAGTCCTAACAGTAAGGGGACTAACTCTTAGCTTTTAGGCTTAGTTTGCCTTGAACCAAAGGTGTCCCAAAGCCCAAAATGAAAGAATGATATTTACATTTCATAGATTGTAGAAAAAAAAAAAGATCATGTGACAGAGATAGCATTGGTCCTATAAAGCCTAAAATATTTACTCTCTGGTACTTTGCAATAAAAGTTTGCCAAGCCTTGAACTATACTAAATATGAGACTTCCATTACTTAAACCTTATATAATAGATAAAAAGCTAGGGACTTCTTTTATACTTTACCCTAATTTCCGAGCAAATAACTAAAATATCCCTCTTAAGGTAAAGTTCCCTGAGATTCTGTCTTGAAACAAAAAAAGAATAAAAGCTATGGAAGCCAGACACAATAGGAGAACTCAGACTGGAGACTCAATAACACGGGTGGAGGATGAAGACTAATTACTTGGGTGAAGAGAAGCAGAAGAAAATGCTCAGAAGAGGGAACAT
Source organism: Rhinopithecus bieti (assembly GCF_001698545.2). Taxonomy (NCBI): domain Eukaryota; kingdom Metazoa; phylum Chordata; class Mammalia; order Primates; family Cercopithecidae; genus Rhinopithecus; species Rhinopithecus bieti. The sequence continues at coordinate 188,115 of NW_016807158.1, read as the reverse complement.
GGGGAATTTGAAAAAATCCACATGGTCCAGCTAAAGGTCAGAGTACAAAGTGAGTAATAAGAAAAATTAAGGCTACATAAGTAAATAAAGGTTTGAAATGAAATAACTTATACACAGAAAAATATCTAGATATTGTACTGAGGGCACTGGGGAGCAACTGCAATGATAGTCCACTGCTATCCTTAATACCTATCACTAAACCCAGAGCATCCGCTAGACAAATGAGTCAGATACTATCCTGAATGTGAGACTATAAGGGAGTTATTGAGTGGAGAACAGGGGATGTTATTGGATCTCAGGTCCACAAGAATTCTAAGATCTATAAAGCATCCATTTCCCTCTACATGTTCCGAAGTCCCCCAGATGACTTCAGACATTTCAGGTAGAATTAAGGATATCAGAAAAAGTACTCTGAAAATAAAATCTGAGACTCAGGAGAATCTCCCAGGGAAACATATTTTGACAAAACACATGCCAAAAGAAATAGCATGTTGCTTGCTGTCAAGGAATGGTTATCATATTGTCCGCTGAGGGACCAGAAGAAATAAGTTATCTCATTTATCATGTGTCTAGGTAGGGCGAAATTAAAAACAAAACTTTACTCAACAAACTGCAGGGTCAAAATATATTGCATCTTGCAATTTTCTTCCAGATTGTAAAATAAACACCTGTTTTGACAATTCTCCTGCAAACTCCTCTGCAAAATGCATCATTCTGCTCTGAGAGCTAACTAGTCATATGCAAAGCTCTGCAGGGACCCTGGGAGAGAAGATAGGAAAAGATAGAGACAAGAAGACACCCACCTGCACTTTCGTGAAAGCCTTTAGGAAATCATGAGCCTGGATTCTGGTATCAGATGCCAAGAAATAGTAGGTCCAAAGTTATGAATTGTGCCTGCCATTGGTTAAAATGGTCAGAGAAGAGAAAACTGAGTTTCCATGCCCTGTGGGAGCCAAAGCCTCGAAGCCGTCTGATAACCACCAAATGGAGTTGTGGCGGGAGTATATTAGGGAATGAACATCCCTTCAGGTGAGCAAGAATGCAATGGTTTGAGGTGATGGCTGTTGAAATAATTTAATGAGTCAATAGAGTTTGAAATGAACTTTGCATACCTCTTGTGCATTACTTAAATCCCCATGGCCTCATCTTTTCTCCAGCCATGGCAGGGACCAGAATCAGGCAAGCTTCAACCAGCTTCAAACAGTGTCACCTGTCAGTGCTTCACCTCAGTGTGTACTGCCCACCTTCTACTCCCTGGGATCCCTCAGGGAACCACGGGGCACTCACTCATGTGCCATGCAAAATACAGAAGAGTTCATGTCCCCTGGGGCAACTGTTGGCCAAAGAATGGATCACGATTACCCAAGTATCATTATTTCCCCTTGCCTCTTTTGGATGAACATTTCTGAGTTCTATTTTATCCAGCTCCTCAGAAACTCTTTCACAGTCAATTACCAGTTGATTGTAGCAGTAGCCAAATCAGTAACATACCTTTTTAAAGGCCTCCCCTACCTCCCCTGTTTTCACTCCTGTCTCTCATGCCTGCCTTCTATGATCACATCCCTAAACCCTCTGCATACCAGTTTTCCCTCAGTCTCTGCCTTCAGGGGAAGCATGAGAGAATAAGACAGGGGCCATTTTGAAGTTGTGATCCACAGGACTCTTAGTTTATTTATTAATTCAACATATACTTACTCTGTTTCTACTCTGCACCTGGCCCTTTTCTGGGTGGTGGGGACATAGCAACAAACAATGCTCCTGTTTACGTGGAGCTTGCATCCAAGTGGGAAAGACAAATAGTAAGCAAATAAAAGAATAAACAAGGTAATTTCAAAGAATGATGAAACCAAGAAGAAAACAAAACATGTGAATGTGATAGGGAGAATAATGAGTGAGAGAAGTGTGGCTTTTTAGATGGTAAAGGAAAGAAATCTTTCCTCAAGAGGGGACATTTGAGTTCCACCCTAAACTTCAAGAATTAGCCTTGAGAGGATCATATAGAAAAAGGTTCCAGGGAAAAGAAGCAGTAATTATGGAAGCTATGAATGAAGAAAAAACTTGATATATTTCAGAGCTATGCCTGGGATCCATTTAGCAAGTGAGAGATTCACATGTCCTGAGATTGGAGAAGTGGAGGGCTAACGCAAGTGGCCAACACCAGACTGTACCCAGAATTACTCCTCCTCTCAAATCTCCCATATATTCTTACTGGGTCAAGTTTATCATTTCTGTACTCTTCCTCTGGAAGGAGTTTTCTTCTTACTCGTTATCTACAGGATAGTCTGTGGAGCCCTCACTATGAGTTTCCTCAATGTCAGTGGCTTGGCTACAATCTCATGCTCTGTGGTGATAGAAAATGAGATGGGGTTGATTACATGGGGGTTGGAAAATCCAGCATCAAAGCCACTCCTGGTTAAGAAGGTGGTACACAGAAAAGAGTCATAGAAAATAAATTAATATATATAATTCACATATCAGAAAAGGATTCTGAGAAGTTCAAGGGTTCATTTCTATATCCTGCTAAAATGATACCAGAGCTCATGCAAAATGATATGCTCTTCTTCTTAAGAACAAGGAAATTCTGTCACTCCATCCAGAATCTTAACTTTCTCAAAAATTCCAACTGAATCTACCATAAATACCTCATTTTATCAGCAAAATGGCACAATGGACCATTTACCCTCTATATAGATATAGAATTCTATTTCTTATTTGCAATAACTAATCCCACAGAGATCGTTTTCTCTCTCATCCCCTCATCTCCCAGGGCTCCTGCATTAATCCATTTTCATGCTGCTGAGAAAGACATACCCAAGACTGGGTAATTTACAAAAGAAAGAGGTTTATTGGACTTACTGTTGCACATGGCTGGTGAGGTCTCACAATCATGACAGAAGGCAAGGAGGAGCAAGTCACATCTTACGTGGATGGCGGCAGGCAAAGAGAGAGAGATTGTACAGGGAAATTCCCCCTTGTAGAACCAATGTATTTCATGAGACTTTTTCACTATCACAAGAACAGCACAGGAAAGACCTGCCCCCATTATTCAATTACCTCCCACTGGGTACCCCCGATAACACGTGGGAATTCAAAATGAGATTTGGGTGGGGACACAGCCAAACCATATTAGCTCCACACCCTCACACTGTCCTTCCTTTCTCCAATTTTATTTAATACTGGCTTTCTGGCCCTTTATTGGATAATGACTAGAAGTGTTACCCCTGACCAAATTCAGGCATCAGTCATTATGCAAGTGATGACTATTTTTTGAGATATCCATACATAGTTGTACACTCTACAAATGTGTACAACTAGTCCTGATCTCAGAGAGACACACCAAAATAATATAAAATAAACCCTCTTCCTCTTAAAATTTTTCTCCCATCCGGACCTCAGATACGCCAAGTGTGTAGCAGTGTGCTTCAGGCTGAGGAAAGTTCAGGATCCCCAATCAAACTTTTCTTCTTCCCATCATCTCAGAGAAACTTTTCCTCATTCCTATTTGAATTGTTAATCCTCTCCTGTTGCTGTTGGCAGAAACATATATCTTGTGTCATTTTGATAAAGTTGTGCATTTAATGTTCCTACCGTTAAGTGAGAGGGGAAAAAAATCTAACATTTTTAAAATGAGGCACTTCAAGCAGCAGAGAGAACATGATGTCGAATGACTAATTCTGAGGTAGCAGGTTACCCCCAGAAACATACATCGTTTTCCAGCCTGCAGAAAATAATGGGCATTTTTCATTTTTCTCCTCAGCACACACATTTGGTTTTATCCCCCACTCTGTGAGAAGGAGGGTGTCTGGCTTTGTTTCTTTGGACCTTCTGACACATAGAGAAGAGGTATATTTTCCAAGCCTTTCTCTCCCAAAGGAAGGAAACATGTTGAGACTCTGAAACTCACTACCCTACCATCAACCATGACCTGGGACAAAATTTCAAAGCATTCCTTCCTGAGATAATCAAATAAAACATTAGGACTATGAGGAAGCTAATGAGGCCATGTCTAAAGCCAGTGCCATTTTTCCCAATAATAGGAAAGGCAGCAGTAAAGGATGCCTCTCAGGACCTCACCACTGTCTGGTGGGTGTAGTTACCACTAGACAGCCTCCTTCCCAACACTTAGACTCTGAAAAGAGCCAGAAAATACAGATATTCAAGGATCACTTCTCAGTTATCCATGCCCAGACAGAGGCCCTACTGCTGCTGTCACGCGTCTGAAGGGATAGAGCCAAGAACTAGAAACTTAAATCACACAGTTGAAATTTCAAGGATGTAAATAATGTGAATTTTTGAACTGAGATTTTGCAAGTTCTAGAATCCAGGGTTTCTTTTTGTTTTTTCATTTAGACTCGTAGCCCATTAGCTTTGGTAAAATATGAATAAAGAGGGTAGATCTCATGTCAAGTGTTCTTACCACAATAAAATAAAATTAATCAAGTTAAGAGGGAGAGTATGGAATTTTCCCTAAGGTAAATGAAGAGCTGCCTCTGCAGTATTTTCATAGAATCATCTATTAATCAGGTTTTCAAATAATAATTTCAATTAGTGAACTCCTACCATGCGCCAAGGCTGTGATACGGATTTTGAAATGCATTAGATCCTTATAACAGCTCCATGATGAAGATTTTCCCTTTAGTATAACAAGCTCACCTCTTTCCCCTAGCAGCCACCATCCCAGGAGAATGTTAGCTTGTGTGAGGACTCCCTCTTTGCCTTCTTTACTCATATATATCCTCCGCCTCCTGCTCAGCCCATCCCACCATTGCAGATGAGACACTTTGGTCAAATGAACAGTTAGACTATGGACTTGATGTGCACATTTATCTAAAGTAGCAATTTGTGTTTTTGTTACATATTGTGTTTGATTTTTGCCACTGTCTCTCGAACATCTAGTCAATGCATGGCATTCTGATAAATTTAATAATGTGAGACAGTGCTATTATTCTCATGGACAGAGGAGGAAACTGAAGCTCTTTCCCTCTCGCTATTTTGAATGCTATTTGCCTGGGTAACTACTACCAGTTGTATGATCTTATTCAGAAAAGTCTTTCCTAACATCACCCACCCAACCATGTTGCTTCTAAGTTACAGCCACAACCATACTTGATTATTCATATTATTTGTTTAGTTATCTGCTTCTTCCATATGAGGTGCCTTATTCATCACCTTTTATCCATAAAATTTGTGAAAAACAGAAGAGCTTACAAATCATTTTCACATGTTTTATTTTAACACGTGGATGGGACAGATATGATCATTCACATTGTTGGAAGAATTGGACAAAGTCTCAGAGAGGTAAAGTGCTTTTCCCAAAGATGCACAGATGTTTTCTCAAGTGTCCTAAGCAAAACTGGGTTTTCTTGAGTGGGAAAAAGCTAGGGTAAGCTGCATGCTCCTTGGTCTCCTGGTAGATTCATCAGGACTTAGCACATTTTATCTTAAGCAGAGATACTTAAGCACTCACACTACAAAGGTAACCAGATACTTCTGAAACTTTAGGACTGTTTATATATGAAACATGTGCCCTTGGATTTAGGGCAAAATCTGAATTTATGCCAGGGAGACATTATAGATTTGGTTTGAATCAGATCCACGAAATTTGTATAGGAAAACTAAAATGCTCACTGTACCAAAATCTGTGCTGTAGAGCAGGTCTCCTTGTTTTGAATCCCTTTTCCAATTCTCACTGGGTGTGTGACCTTGAAAAAATGTTTAACTTCTCTGAACCTCTTCAAGATAAGTTTTCTTATCTTCACAATAGATATATTAGTGTGTACCTGAGGAGCCTATAGATAGGATTATATGCAATAATGCATTTAAAGGGTTTAGCATGTGTCTGCCATGTGTGAGTTGACACTGAAAGTCAGATGCCTGATAGTGAGGATCACAATGTGAGGAGGAGCAGGCACAACAGACTGAATAGTTGCCATATGTTTGATCCCGGTTTCTTTCAGGTAAGCCTTTTCAAGGACATATGAATGAGCAGCAAAGGATTCAAAATGACCATGCTGAGCCATCCAGATACTACAAACTGAGGAAGGGGTTTTGCCAAAGGGAAGTTAGAGTCCAGAGGCCAACTCCTCAGTGCTTGCCTTGGAATTAGGTGGTAGAGCTAGGATTTGGACCCACTTCCTTGAGCCACTAGACCCACACATGCTCCTTTTAATATAAACTTCTTCCCTTAGAAGGTAGAGCTTTCCTAGGGGACTACAAATTAGAAGAAACCTCAAAAGGTCCAAACACTGTGAGGAGTTACTGGGGAACCAAACTCTTCTAAGATGGATCCAGAGTGTCCAATCTCCTTTTTCTGATTATAAGGAAAAGTCCACAGCTTTGAAAGCAGTTTAAAAAGGGACCAGTGCCGGGTGTGGTGGCTCACATCTATAATCCCAGCACTTTGGGAGACTGAGGTGGGAAGATGGTTTGAGCCCAGGAGTTCAAGGCCAGCCTGGGCAATATAATGAGACTCCATTTCTTTCTTAAAATAACTAAAATTTTAGAAAAAAATATTGTAACAGAAGATGGGGGCAAATGCTTGAGTGCCTGCTTCCCCCTTGCACAGTAGCCAGTATGAAGAATGGGGCCTGGTTCGCAGGTCTCCTCATGCTGGCCCCATCCCTTCTAAGCCTGTTTCTCCTCCCGTGAAGAACAGAACTCAATTTCCCTTCCCAGGCTCAAAACACCTTCCTTCAGACCTACTGGGTAAAAGTAAGAAAGCTTTATATTGGGTTTGCTGTGTACCAGGAGCGATACTAACATTTAACAGGTGCCATTTTATTTAATCCTCTCACAAATCCTTTGTCACGGGTGTTATTATCCCTGATTTGCAGATTGGGAAACTGAAGTCAACAGGATTGGGTACATCCCCAGTGTCATTCAAATGAGAATTGGGGGATCCCAGCTCCAAAACCAGATCTATCAGACTCAAAATCTATATGCAATATAGCACTGTCTCACCCTGAAGAGAAACTCCTCAAGAGACTGTGTGTTCATAACAGCCAATGTTAGCTCCTAGGAAAGCCAAATCGATCTAGATCCTTTTTATTAGGACAGTGCATCTTTTCTGGGAACAAGGTTGGTCTTTTAAACTGCCAAAGCACTAACTCCAAGAGAAATGTGTGTATCAAACCATCTCATTTGTAGATGGCAGCCACCCTGATATGAAGCGGATTAAATATCAACAACAGCACCTGTGACTTCTATGATCTCTGAAGACTGGCAGGATAAATTAAGCGTAACATTCTCTGTACCATCCTTCACCACTACCGAATGGTGTATTTGTTCACTCTGAGTAATAGAGCAAACATAGAACAGTGAAAATGTATGATATATTGGAAGCTTTAGCTTACGCAAGAAAGATGGCTTATTTTCCTCTCCGCACACTCTGTGCACCTCCATTAGCTCATGCACCAGCTGCAGAGCTGTCCTTCAGAAGGACGACACAAGGAATAGAGACTGTGGGATCAAATAGACAGTGATTCCTGTAATAGCTTTGCTTCTTCCCCTGCTGTAGGACATTGTTTGCATTTATTCATTTTATGAATATTTAGTATGTGTCTAGCACTATGTCAGGCAGAGTGAACACCAAGGTGAAGGAAATACGTCCCTGCTCTCAAGGAGCACACAGAGCAGTGGGAGAGACTGACAAAACAGACTGACAATTGTGTTACAGTGTGGAGAGTGCAGGAAGAAAGATCCACGCATAGTCACTTTCATATCTTTCAGCATCTTTAAACCTCTCCTCATCTGTGAAACGGAAAGAATAATGAAGACCTATTTCACAAGGCTGGGGTGAAGACTAACTGATATTGGGTGGAAGGCGTCTATAATCTGGCAAGAGTCACACAAATTGTGGTTTTAACTGTCTATGGTCCAGTTTAAAGTGAGAAACCGAATGAAAGTGAAGCAGGATGGAAACATAGAGGAGGCTCAAGGCAAAAAAGGAAGACAGATGTCTGCATGGTGAGATTAGACACTGTTATGTTAACCTCAGGTTTCTCTGAATTGGCTCTGTGGGGGATATGGAGTGAAGGCAGGATGTGGGCAGGTAACTGGCTGGCGGCCCCGCTACACATGTTCAGCTCATATTTTCATGGTTTTATACATTGGGGCTCGAAATCAGATTTCATTTAAACAAAAGGGTTCCACAACTTAAAAAAATAAAATAAAAAAACTTCCAGTGCCACATCATCCCAAACTCCAAAAATGTGTGATAATATCCTGATTGGGGAATTCCCAATAAGGGGGGTATCTTTGCTATTGTTGGAAAATCTAATTAAAACAAAATATTCCCCAAAAGAAAATTTTCCACAATGTCAGAAAAGAGAAAATGTAGCCAGGTAGATAAAGCCTATTACATACAAGTAGAAGGACTTAACAGCACTGTTTTGTCACACAGTTTATCCTAAACTCACCTGGTAATCTGAGTCCCCACCTATATTAGTTAATTGCTGTGTTAGGCTGTTCTTACATTACTATAAATACTTGAGACTATGTAGTTTATAAAGAAAAGAGGTTAAGTGGTTCATGGTTCTGCAGGCTTTATTACTTCAACTTTTTTAGAGTCCACATATAAGTGAGATCATGCAGTATTTGTCTTTCTGTTTCACCTAATATAATGACCTCCAGTTCCCTTCATTTGGTTGCAAATTGTAGGAAGCATGGTGACAACATCTGCTCAGCTTCTGGGGAGGTCTCAGGAAGCTTACAATCATGGCAGAAAGTGAAGGGGAGCAGGCATGTCACATGGTGAAAGCACAAGCAAGAGATAGTGAGAATGAAGGTACCACATACTTTTTTTTTTTTTTTTTTTTTTGAGATGGAATCTTGCTCTGTTGCTGAGGCTGGAGTGCAGTGGTGTGATCTCAGATCACTGAAAGCTCTGCCTCCCAGGTTCACGCCATTCTCCTGCCTCACCCTCCTGAGTAGCTGGGACTACAGACACTTGCCACCACACCCGACTAATTTTTTGTATTTTTAGTAGAGACAGGGTTTCACCATGTTAGCCAGGATGGTCTTGATCTCCTAACCTTGTGATCCACCCACCTCAGCCTCCCAAAGTTCTGGGATTACAGGTGTGAGCCACTGCACCCAGCTGGTACCACACACTTTTAAACAACCAGATCTTACAAGAACTCCCTCGGGATCACAAGAACAACACCATAGGGCTGCTGTTAAACCATTTATGAGCAATCTAACCCTATTATCTGATCACCTCCCAGCAGGCCCTACCTCCAATACTAGGGATTAAAATTCAACATGAGATTTAGGCAGGGACACAGATCCAAACTTCATCAATTGTCATCAATATAAAGGAAAGATAAACTTCTCATATTTGTATAACAGGTAGTAGTTTTGCAATTTGTCAGAGTACCATGAAGTTAGTCTTTTACCCTTCTGCAGAAACTGGGAAATAAGGTTTTCATCTCCTTAATGTTTACATGATGTTTACATTTCAAAAGGATGGTTCCCATGTCTCTGAGAAAGACATTACTGGGTTGTAAAACCATCAAGAGGCTTTTAGAAAGATTTACATCTCAAAGGGCAGAGAGAGAATTAACAATTACAAGTTTTTGTTTTGTTTTGTTAATGAAAATTGCATATATTTTTGTGTATAACAATGTTGAAAAATATGTATACATTGTGAGGAAAATGGCAGATTGGAGACAGGACTAATGTGGGGCTACCATTTGGACAGACAGAACAGCGTGTGGAGACCCACACTGTGAACTTTTATTCCAAGAACCACTGTAGGAACATACCAGGAAAACCAAAAGAATTCACAGATCCTTTGAAAGAAGTGGTTTGCTGCTGCAAACTCCATGAGAGAGCTGAACAACTGTGAGTTTGTAAAGTGTGAGAGTGCGTAAAGTCTGCCTCTGAACACACATTTCCACTGGAGAGCCTAAAAATCCAGACCACAGGAGAAAGATGTAGCCATACCTAGAGCTGAAATGGGTTTAGGGAGCTGAGTGAAATATAAAAGTAGAAAAAGCAGTGAGAAGAGCCCTGTGGGCACTTTCAGTCCCCAGCTCAAACCCAGGGAAGCCATTCCTGGCCTTATCTCATGGGATTCCTTGAGGAAGGCAGCCAGCAGAAATAGGGTGGGGTCACAGGCTGAAGGAAGCTTCTACCTAAACTTGGTAATAATTTTGACTGAGCACAAATTTTCCTGAGTTGAAGCCAGGATTGGGGAGCAAATGGGAAGTACAGATACGAGCACAGAAGCTATAGCTGACAGTGCAGATAGGTGTGGAAGGGTGAGCTCTGAAGAGCTTGTAGCCTGAAGCAAGAACTCAACCCTGTGCATCAGCTGCCTGGATATAAACTTGGTGCTATTTGTGGGGCACGGTGGGAGTGAGACTGGAGACTGGCCTTGCTGGCTCTGGATAAGGCCTGCCAATTCTGGCTTATCCCCACTTCTGTGGCAACTTATATGATGGGGCAGAGGCAGCCATAATCCCCCTAGGAACATAACTCCATTGACATGAGAACCACCCTCTGTTTCCCACAGTGGCCACAGCAAGCCTCACCTAAGGAGAGTCTGAGTTCAGATGCCTAACCCTGCCCTTAACTGGTGGTTTTTCTCTACCTGCCCTGGTAGCTGAATACAAAAAACATAAACTCTTAGAAGCTCTATGTCCCCACCCATTGCCGGAAAAACCCCAGTACTTTTCTTGACAAACATAGGGCAAACCTAAATCCTCCTTTAACTCCTGTAGCTGCTGCTCTCTTGAAAGAGCCACCTCTTAGATGTAGGCCAATGAACTCAAGCCATTACAGCAACTCAAAACAGGAAAACTCTGCTCCAACAAAGGAGAAAACAACAACTAATTCCACCACCAGCAATAACCTGGATAACCAGAGGTCCTGAGTCTGTCAACATAACAACTTCACTGCTACCATAACCAGCATTCAAGAAAACCAATCCACTAAACAAAACTACAGCTGAGGACTCCCACAGAGTACACTTCAATCCTCTGCCACCTACACCAGTACAAGTGTTAGTATCCATGGCTGGAAGACCTGAAGATGAATCACATCACAGGACTCTGTAGACATTCCCCAGCACCAACTGAGAGCCCGGTAGCCCTATTGGGTGGCTAGACCCAGAAGAGAAACAACAATTACTGCAGTCTGGCTCTCAGGAAGCCTATCTCTAGGGGAAGAAGGAGAGCACCACATTGAGGAATTACCCCGTGGTAGAAAAAAATCTGAACAGTAGCCCTTGAGGTTTAGATCTTTCCACTGAAACAGTCTACACAAATGAGAAGGAACCAGGAAAGTATTTCTGGTAATATGACAAAACAAGGTTTCATAACACCCTTAAAAGATCACACTAGCTCTCGAGCAATGGATACAAACTAAGAAGAATCTCTGAATAGCCAGATAAATAATTCAGAAGGCTATTAAGCTACTCAAGGAGGTAGCAGAGAAAGATGAAAACCAATTTAAAGAAATTTATATATATATACAGGGTACTAATGAAAAAGTCTCCAGATAAATAGATACATTAAAGAAAAGACAATCGCAACTTCTGGAACTAAAGAACAACTTAGAGAAATGCAAAATACACGAGATAGAATAGACCAAGTGGAAGAAAGAGCTTCAGAGCTTGAAGACAAGGCTTTCAAATTAACCCAATGAGAAAAAGACAAAGAAAAAAGAATTTGTAAAAATGAACAAAGCCTTCAAGAATTTGGGATTATGTTTACTGACCAAATGTAAGAATAATTGGCCTTCGTGGGAAAGAACAGAAATCTAGAACTTTGGAAAACATACTTGAGGGAAAAATTGAGGAAAACTTTCCTAGTCTTGCTAGAGAGTTAGACATCCAAATACAAGAAGCTCAAAGAACACCTCAAAAATTCATTAAACGAAGATCCTCACCTAGGCACACAGCCATCAGGTTATCTAAAGTCAAGACAAAGTAAATAATCTTAAGAACTGTGAGGATAAATCATCAGGTAACCTATACAGGAAAACCTATCAGATTAACAGCAGATTTCTCAGCAGAAACCCTACAAGCCAGAAAGGACTGGGGTCCTATCCTTAGCCTCCTTAAAGAAAATAATTGTCAGCCAGGAGTTTTGTATCCAGCAAAACTAAGCTTCATAAATTAAGGAAACATAAAGTCTTTTTCAGACAAACAAATGTTGAGACAATATGCCACTACCAATTCAGCACTGCAAGAAATGCAAAAAGGAGTTCTAAATTTTGAAACAAACCTTAAAATTCACCAAAATAGAACCTCCTTAAAGCATAAATCTTACAAGGCCTATAAAACAATAACACAATGGGAAAAAAAACAAGGTATTCAGGCAACAACTAGCATGATGAATAGAATAGTACCTCACATATCAATACTAACGTTGAATGTAAATGGCCTAAATGCTCCACTTAAAAGATACAGAATTGCAGAATGGATAAAATTCCACCAACCAAGTATCTGCTGTCATCAAGAGACTCAACTAATACATAAGCCCTCACATAAACTTAAGGTAAAGGGATGGAAAAAGATTCCATGAATATGGAAACAAAACACAAGCAAGAGTAGCTATTCTTATATCAGACTAAAGAGACTTTAAAGCAATAACAGTTAAAAAAGACAAAGAGAAGGCAGGCATAGTCGCTTATGCCTGTAATCCCAGCACTTTGGAAGGCCAAGGTGGGTGGATCACACAGTCAGGAGATCAAGACCATCCTGGCTGACATGGTGAAATCCTATCTCTACTACTAAAAAAAAGAAAAAAGAAAAAAAAGACAAAGAGAGACATTAGAGACATTATATAATGATTAAAAGACTCATCCAACAGGAAACTATCACATGGAAGCAAAGAAGTGCCTGCATAGCCAAAGCAAGACTAAGCAAAAAGAACAAATCTGGAGGCATCGTATCACTGGATTTCAAACTATACTACAAGGCTATAGTGACCAAAACAGCATGGTACTGGTATAAAAATAGGCACATAGACCAATGGAACAGAATACAGAACCCAAAAATAAAGCCAAATACTTACAGCCAACTGATCTTTGACAAAGCAAACAAAAACATAAAGTGGCAAAAAGACACCCTATTCAATAAATGGTGCTAGGATACTTGGTAAGCCACATGCAGAAGAATGAAACTGGATTCTCATCTCTCACCTTATACATAAATCAACTCAAGATGGATCAAAGACTTTAATCTAAGACTTGAAACCATAAAAATTCTAGAAAATAACATAAGAAAATCTCTTCTAGATATTGGCTTATGCAAATAGTTTATGACCAAGAATTCAAAAGCAAATGCAACAAAAACAAAAATAAATCAATGGGACTTAAACTAAAAAGCTTCTGCACAGCAAAAGAAATAATCAGCAGTGTTAAAGACAACCCAGAGAGTGGGAGAAAGAAAATCTTTGTAAACTATGTGTATTAGTCCATTATCATTCTGTTATGGAGAAATACTGGAGACTGGATAATTTATTTTAAAAAGTGTTTAATTGACTCACACTTCTGCATGGTTTGGGAGACCTCAGGAAACTTACAATCATGGCAGAAAGCTCTTCTTCACAGAGTGGTAGGAGAGAGAATGAGTTCTGAGTGAAGGAGGAAGCCCTTTATAAAACCATCAGATCTCATGAGAACTAACTCACTCACTATCACAAGAATAGCATGGGGAAACTGCCCCATGATTCAATTGTCTCTACCTGGTCCTGACTTTGAAACATGGAAATTATCATAATTCAAGATGAGATTTTGGGTGGGGACACAGCCAAACCATATCTTTCTGCCACTGCACTCCCAAATCTCATGTCCTTACATTTCAAAACACAATCATACCTTTTCAACCATCTATGAAAGTCTTAACTCATTTCAGCTTTAACCCAAAAGCCCAAGTCCAAAGTCTTATCTGAGTCAAAGCAACTCCCTTCCATCTATGAGCCCATAAAAGCAAAAGCAAGTTAGTTACATCCTAGATACAATGGTGGTACAGGCATTGGGTAAATACAACCATTCAAAATGGGAGAAATTGTCCAAAATAAAGGGCCTACAGGCTCCATGCAAGTGTGAACTCCAACAGGTCAGTCATTGTATTAGTCTGTTTTCATGTTGGTGATAAAGACATACCCGAGATTGGGTAATTTATACAAAAAAAAAAGGGTTTATTAAACTTACAGTTCCATGTGGCTGGGGAAGCCTGACAATCATGACAGAAGGCAAGGAGGAGCAAGTCACATCTTACGTGGATGGCAGCAGGCAAAGAGAGAGCTTCTGCAGGGAAACTGCCTCATAAAGCCATCAGAACTCATGAGACATATTCACTATCATGAGAACAGCACAGGAAAGACATGCCCCCAAGATTCAATTACCTCCCACTGGGTCCCTCCCACAACATGTGGGAATTCAAGATGAGATTTGGGTGGGGACACAGTCAAACCATATCTGTCATTAAACATTAAAGTTCCATAATAATTTTCTTTGACTCTATGTTTTATATCCTAGGCACACTGATGCAACAGCTGGGCTCCCACAGCCTTGGACAACTCTGCCTCTGTGGTTTTGTGAGTACAACCCCTACCAGCTGCTTTCATGGGCTGACATTGAGTGTCTGCAGCTTTTCCAGGCACAGAGTGCAAGCTGTCAGTGGCTCTACCATTCTGGGGTCTAGAGGATGCTGGCCTTCTTCTGACGCTCTACTAGGCAGTGCTCCAGTGGGGACTCTGTGGGGGGGCTCCAATCCCACATTTCCCTTCTGTAGTACCCTAAAAGAGGTTCTCCATGAGGGCTCTGTCACTGTATCAAACATTGCCCTGGACATCCAGACATTCCCATATATCCTCTGAAATCTAGGTGGAGGTTCCAAACCTCAATTCTTGTCTTCTGCACACCTGCAGGCTCAACACCACGTGGAAGCTGCCAAGTATGGGGTTTGCACCCTCTGAAGCAATGTCCTGAGCTGTACTGTGGCCCCTTTTAGACAAAGCTGGAGCAGCTGGGATGCAGGGTACCAAGTCCTGAGGCTGCACACAGCAGGCCGTCCCTGGGCCCAGCCCAGAAAACCATTTTTCTATCCTAGGCTAGGCTTATGATAGGAGGGGCTGCTGTGAAGGTCTCTGACATGCCCTGGAGACATTTTACCCATTGTCTTGGTGATTAACATTTGGTTCCTCATTATGTATGCAACTTTCTGCAGCTGTCTTGAATTTCTCCCTCAAAAATGGGCTTTTCTTTTCTTCTGCATCACCAGGCTGCAATTTTTCCAAATTTTTATGCTGTATCACCTCTTAAACAGTTTGCTGCTTAGGAATTTCTTTCATCAGATACCCTAAATCATTTCTCTCAAGTTCAAAGTTCCACAGATCCACAGATCTCTATGGCAGGGACAAAATGCCACCAGTCTCTTTGCATAGCAAGAGTGGCCTTTATTCTAGTTCCTAACAAGTTCCTCATCACCATCTGACCACCTCAGCCTGGACTTCATTGTTCACATCACTATAGCATTTTGTTCAGTCACTTAACAAGTCTCTCGGACATTCCAAACTTTCCCACATCTTCCTACCTTCTAATTCCTTCAAGTCTCTAGAAAGTATCAAACTTTCTCACATTTTCCTGTCTTCTTCTGAGCCCTCCAAACTGTTCCCACCTCTGCCTGTTACCCAGTTCTAAAACTGTTTACACATGTTCAGGTATCTTTATAGCAGCTCTCTACTCCTGGTACCAATTTACTGTATTAGTTTGTCCTCACACTGCTATGAAGAAATATCTGAAAACCAGGTATTTGTAAAGGAAAGATGTTTAATTGACACACAGTTCTGTATGGCTGGGGAGGCCTCAGGAAACTTATAATCATGGCAGAAGGCACCTCTTCACAGGGTGGCAGGAGAGAGAATGAATGCTGAGCAAACGGGGAAGACCCTTATCCCCTTACAAAACCATCAGATCTCATGAGAACTCACTCACTATCATGAGAATAGCGTGGGGGAATGTGCCTCCATGATTCAATTATCTTGACCTGGTCCCCCTTGACACGTTGGGATTATTACAATTCAAGATGAGATTTTCGGTGGGGACATAGCCAAACCATATCACTGTGCATCCAACAAAAGACTAATATCCAGAACCTGCAAAGAACTCAAACAAATCAGCAATAAAAAAAAAAAAATCTCATCAAAAACTGGGCAAAGGATGTAAATAGACAATTCTCAAAAGAAGATATACAAATAACAAAAAAAAATGAAAAATGCTCAACATCACTAATGATCAGGAAAATGCAAATCAAAACCAAAACGTGATACCACCTTACTCCTGCAAGAATGACCATGATTAAAAGATAAAATATAATAGATGTTGGCATGAATGTGGTGAAAAGGGAACACTTTTACACTGCTGGTGGGAATGTAACCTAGTACAACCACTATGGAAAACAGTATGGAGCTTCCTTGAAGAACTAAAAGTAGAACTACCATTTGATCCAGAATACCACTTCTGAGTATCTACCCAAAGGAAAAGAAGTCATTATATGAGAAACATACTTTCATATGAATGTTTATAGCAGCACAACTTGTAATTGCAAAAATATGGAACCAGCCTAAATCCCCATCAACCAACAAGTAGATGAAGAAAATACACACACACACACACACACACACACACACACACAATTATTTATTATGTCAATAGATAGCAAAACACATTTACTCATCCCCTACCACCTTCCCCTCTTCCCTCAGACCCTGGTAATCACTATTCTTTCTACTCTCTGCTTCTATGAGTTCAACTTTTTTAGATCCCATATGTAAATTGATCATGCAGTGTTTGTCCTTCTGTTTTACTTCTGTTTTATATAACCTAATGACCTCCAGTTCCCTTCATGTTGCTGCAAATAACAGGATTTTTTTAAAGACTGAATCATATTTTATTGTGTCTATATAACACATCTTCTTTATACATCTGTTGATGAACACTTACATTGGTTCTATGTCTTTGCTATTGTGAATAAAATTATCAATTTCTAAAAAGTAATTGTTCTGAGAAAAGGTAGAAGAAAACATTGCTTATTTTTACAGGTAGAATTAAGCCTCTCATTTCTAATTTTTCTTTGCCCCTACTATTATCTGACCCTTTTCAGGATATAGGAACTCTCTTGAAACATCAGCAATATATCATATCCCTTCCTCCCCAGTTGGTCAAGCAATTGATAGAGAACAGGACCAGATAAATTGACAGTTTGTTAAAGAAAGAAAGAGTTATCTGCAATTCAAAATCTCTGGCCACATGAAATTGAACTAGTTGACAGAACATGTTTTCTAATAGGTGTTTTCCACAAAACCTTGGTTTACATTTGATTGGCTGCTCTTGTTGTAGCCAAAGGTGATGCCCTTCCAGAACCACCACAACAAAAGTAGCCCCCAGGCCTGCTGAAAATCTGTCCCATTGTCCAGCATATCTCTGTAATAGAAGCCTTCAGAATCTGTAGTTGCCCTCTTTACTTATTTATTATTATTTCCTGCTATTATTATTATTTCTCAGTCTGTGAAGACAGAAAACTTTTCTTTCTTTTTCAATTAAGAGATAGAATTGTCTTCTTATTTCCAATATGTTTAAGTAACTAGAAGAGTGGTAGACATATAGTAGGCCTTCAATAAATATTTGTTGAACTAATGAATGAAAAAAATAAATACATTATGCACCCAAAACTCTGAAAAGGCAGAACTGTGAATCAGAGTAGCATTCTTCTATTTTAAACTTTGCTGAATTCCCTCAAACGAATGCAATTTTAACCACCATATAAGTATTTACTTGGGCATCTCAGTACTCAATACCTGAGTCTCGAAATAATATGCAGCACAAATGTCTCAATGGCCTAGGCAGAATGATTTCATTTGAATATGTCCACATTGGGAGGATCCACATGGGAGGATTCTGTTTACCATTTATATGTCTCACAAAATAGTTTTGGAAAATCACCACCAGCAATAACTCTAGGCTGCAGTGAAAAAAAGCAATGGTCCTGAGACCTGAACTCAGCTGTAGATCAAGTGGATCTGATAGATATCTATAGAGCTCTCCACCCCAAAATAACAGAATATACATTATTCTTATCACCACATAGCACTTCCTCTAAAACTGATCACATAATTGGAAGTAAAACACTCCTCACCAAATGCAAAATAACTGAAATCATAACAGTCTCTCAGATCAGAGCACAATCAAATTAGAACTCAAGATTGAAAAATTCACTCATAACGCACAACTACATGGAAATTGAACAACCTGTTCCTGAATGACTCTTGGGTAAATAATGAAATTAAGGCACGAATCAGGAAGTTCTTTGAAACTAATGAGAACAAAGAGACAATGTACCTGAATCTCTGGGACACAGCTAAAGTAGCATTAAGTGGAAAATTTATAGCATTAAATGCCCACATCAGAAAGCTAGAAAGATCTCAAGTTAGCAACCTAACATCACAACTAAAAGAACTAGAAAAGCAAACAAACTCCAAAGCTAGTAGAAGGCAAGAAACAACCAACAAAAGAGCTGAACTGAAAAAGATATGAAAAATCATTCAAAAAAATCCATGAATCCAGCTTTAACCCAAAATTCCAAGCCCAAAGTCTCATCTGAGTCAAAGAAAGTCCCTTCTGCCTATGAGCCCATAAAAGCAAAAGCAAGTTCGTTACATGCTAGATACAATGGAGGTACAGGTATTGTGTAAATATATCCATTCCAAATGGGAGTTTGGAAAAAACTAGTTTCAAAAAAACTAGTTTTTTGAAAAAATTAATAAAACAGACTGTAAGCTAGACAAAGAAGAAGAGAAGAGCTAAATAAAGATAATCAGAAATGATAAGAGAGATATCAACACTGACTCCACAGAAATACAACCATCAGAGGATATTATAAATACCTCTAACCACATAAACTAGAAGATCTAGAAGAAGTGGATAAATTCCTAGACACATACACCCTCCCAAGCCTGAATCAGAAAGAAATTGAATCCCCAAACAGATTGATAATGAGTTCTGAAACGGAGGCAGTAATAAATAGCCTAGGAACCGAAAAAAAAGCCCAAGACCAGATCGATTCACAGCTGAATTCTACTGAAGGTACAAAGAAGAGCTGGTGCCATTTCTGTTGAAATGATTCCAAACAATTGAAAAGAAGGAACTCCTCTGTAACTCATTCTATGAGGCCAGCATTATCCTGATACCAAAACCTGGCAGACACACAAGAAAAAAAGAATATGTCAGACCAATATCCTTGATGAACATCAATGCAAAACTTCTCAATAAAATACTGGCAAACCAAACCAGCAGCACATCAAAAAGCTTATCCACCATGATCAAGTTGGCTTCATTCCCAGGATACAAGGTTGGTTCAACATATGCAAATCAATAAATGTGATTAACCATATAAACAGAACTAAAGACTAAACCACATGATTATGTCAATAGATGCAGAAAAGGCCTTTTACAAAATTCAACATCCCTTCATGTTAAAAACTCTCAATAAACTGGATATTGAAGGGACATACGTCAAAATAGTAAGAGCCATATATGATAAGCCCACAGCAATTATCATAATGAATGGGCAAAAGCTAGAGGCATTCCTCTTGAAAAACAGCATAAGGCAAGGATGTCCTTTCTCACTATTTCTATTAACCATAGTTTTGGAAGTTCTGGACAGTGAAATCAGGCAAGAGAAAGAAATAAGGGGTATTCAAATAGGAGGTGAAGGAGTCAAATTATCTTTGCAAATGACATCATTCTACATTTAGAAAACCCCATCATCTCAGCCCAAAATTTTCTTAAGCTGATAAAAGCAACTTCAGCAAAGTCTCAGGACATAAAGTCAATGTACAGAAATTGCTAGCATTTTTATACACCAACAACAGGAAAGAGCCAAATCATGAATGAACTCTCATTCACAATTGCTACAGAAAAAAAAAAAAAAAAAAACCTAGGGATATAGCTAACAAGGAAAGTGAAGGACCTCTTCAAGGAGAACTATAAACCACTTTCCAAAGAAATAAGAAAGGACATAAACAAATGGAAAAACCAACCATGCTCATTATTAGGAAGAATCAATTATCATGAAAATGGCCACACTGTACAAAGTAATTTGTAGATTCAATACTATTTTCATTGAACTACCATTTACATTCTTCACAGAATTAGAAAAAAAAAACTATTTTAAAATTCATATGGAAGCAAAAACGAGCCCAGATAGCCAAGATAATCCTAAGCAAAAATAAAACTGGAGGCATCATGTTACCCAACTTCAAACTATACTACAGAGCTACAGTAACCAAAACAGCATGGTAGTGGTATAAGAATAGATGCATAGACCAATGGAAAATAATAATCAGAAATAATACTGCACAACTACAACCATCTTATCTTCCACAACCTGACAAAAACAACCAACGGGGAAAGAATTCCCTATTCAATAAATGGTGCTGGGAGAACTGGTTAGCCATATGCAGAAAATTGAAACTGAACCCCTTCCTTACACCATATACAAAAATTAACTCCAGATGGATTAAAGAGTTAAATGTAAAACCCAAAACTATAAAAACCCTAGAAGAAAATCTAGGCAATACCATTCAGAACATAGGCAAAGGCAAAGATTTCATGATAAAAATGCCAAAAGCAATTGCAACAGAAGCCAAAATTGGCAAATGGGACCTAATTAAACTAAAGACCTTCTGCACAGCAAAAGAAACTATCATCAGCCTGAAGAACAACCTACAGAATGAGAGAAAACTTTTGCCATCTATCCATTTGACAAAGGTCTAATATCCAGAGTCTACAAGGAACTTAAATAAATGTACAAGAAAAAAAAAAAAAAAAAAGAAAAAGTAGGCAAAAAAAACATGAAAAGACACTTCTCAAAAGAAGATATACATATGGCCAATAAATATGAAAAAATGCTCAACATCACTGATCATTAGAGAAATGCAAATCAAAACCACAAAGAGATACCATCTCATGCCAGTCAGAATGGCTGTTACTAAAAAGTCAAAAAATAACAGATGCTGGTGAGGTTGTGGAGAAAAAGGAATCCTTTTACACTGTTGGTGGAAGTGTAAATTTATTCAACTATTATAGAAGACAGTATGGTGATTCCTCAAAGAGCTAGAGACAGGAATACCATTTGACCCAACAATCTCATGACTGTGTATATACCCAAAGGAATATAAATCATTCTATTATAAAGATACATGCATGAATACATTCACTGCAGTATTATTCACAACAGCAAAAACATAACATCAACCTAAATGTCCATTAATGATAGACTGAATACATAAAGTGGGGTAAACATGTACCATGGAATACTATGCAGCCATAAAAAAAGAACAAGATTACGTCCTTTGTAGGGATGTAGATGGAGCTGGAAGCCATTGTCCTCAGCAAACAAATTCGGGAACAGAAAACCAACCACCTCATATTCTCACTTGTAAGTGGGAACTGAATGATGAAAACATATGGACACATGGTGGGAAAAACACACTGGGGCTTGTTGTGGGGTGTTGTGGGGAGGGAAAGCATCAGGAAGAGTAGCTAATAGATACTGGGCTTAATACCTAGGTGATGGGATGATCTGTGCAGCAAACCACAATGGTACACATTTACCTATGTAACAAACCTGCGGCCGGGCGCGGTGGCTCAAGCCTGTAATCCCAGCACTTTGGGAGGCCGAGACGGGCGGATCACGAGGTCAGGAGATCGAGACCATCCTGGCTAACACGGTGAAACCCCGTCTCTACTAAAAAAAATACAAAAAAAAAAAAAATAGCCGGGCAAGGTGGCGGGCGCCTGTAGTCCCAGCTACTGCGGAGGCTGAGGCAGGAGAATGGCGTAGCCCGGGGAGGCGGAGCTTACTGTGGTCTGAGACCCCGCCACTGCACTCCAGCCTGGGCGACAGAGCGAGACTCGCTCAAAAAAAAAAAAAAAAAAAAAAAAAAAAAAAAAAAAACTGCACATCCTGCACATATATGCCTGAACTTAAAAGTTGAAGAAAAAAATTAATTCAGCAAAAGTTTAAAAAACCAACTATGCCTTCCCACTCCCACAAAGCCTTCCCTTAGAGATCTGAGGTAGAAACACAAGGCACCTGCCTGAGAGCCCCCTCATCATCATTATTATTTTACTTTGAACTCAGTTCAAGTCTCACTTAGTCCTCCTCCCTTCCCTCTCTGAATTAAACGTGGTGATTGTTTTCCTCAAATATCCCACTGGGAAAAGAAGGGGCCTCAGTCAGGACTCTTCTGGCAGATGAGAGCTGGCAGATGAGAGGAGAGAAATAAAATCCATCTTTAAAGTGATCCTGTGGTTTGCCTGCAGGATTTTTGCTGCTTTCCTCATGTTTCTCAGTGATGTCCAGCCCAAATATCTATATTCTCTAAAACAGAAATAAGTTGCCCCCTCAAGATCAATACAGAAATAACTGACATTTCCTTCAGACATTAAATTTTCATCTTGGTGAGGAAAACACAAGGAATGAGGGGTGGGGAATGTGGAGAATAATTCCTGGAGTAAAACTGACTTTCAGCTACATCTTAAATGGCAAAGACTCTGACATGAATCAAATGTCTAAAAAGCTACAGAATCTACATCTAACTTTTGGGGGAAATTCCCCGTAAATGTCCAACTATGAGGAAGGATCTGGGTTATTCATTTCTTTACCAAGTATAATATAAAGGGGATATTCTAAATAATAACAATAGTCAACATTTACGGTACATTGACTATATGTCAGGCAGACTCCTAAGCCATTTGCATTCATGATTATTTAATTCTACATAATCTTGTGTGGCTTTACCTATTGTTGGGATTACTATTTTACAGGTGAGAAAACAACAGCTCACAGAGATAAAGTTGCACACCCAAGATCATACAGCTAATAAGCTGAGATAAGCTGAGATGTGAACTCAGACCTGTTGATTCCAGAGCTGCAAGTCCACTGTACCACCTTGAATAGAAAGAATATGCAGAAAGAGAAGAATGAGAGGGAAGAAAATAAATTTGGCACTTCTTTCCTACCCAGGATTCTAGTATCCTGGTTGAGATGGTCTTGTAGGATCCTACGCATGGAGGTTTCCAAAGACAAGCAGTTTACCCACCTCTAGGCTTTTTTTGTTTGTTTTTTAACTGAGTCAAATCTCTGAGTAACTGAATTCACTTGCCTACACATCATAATTGGACAAGGTACAGAACGGATCTGACCTACTTTAGAATCAATTTTGATTTACCCCATAGACTCTTTCAAGCTACTTTAGAAATATCATTTTGTTTTTGTTAAACACATCTAATTGCTCCTGGAGTGTTAACAGATGACACTGCCTCCCAGGCAGAGTTTGCCAAGATTGGAGCTGCTGTGCAATATTGTTTTGCAAGAAAATCCCTAAGTCTTGGTTTTAGACAATCTCAAAAACAGTCCCCAGAGAAGAACACTAAGAGCATTTCAGAGGTCTGGCTATGAATTTCAACCCTCAAATGTAGTGTGTTACCAAAAGGCCCCTGTGACACAGTGCACTTATTAATCAGATTTAAGACTCTCCTCTCCCCTCAACTCTGTATCCCAGCCTTAATATTTTTATATTCAGACAAGAATCTAAAATTGGATTTGAAAGATGAGATCTATTTTTAAATATATCCCTTAGAATTAACTAGCAGAGGGCAAAGAATCTGTGGTCAGAGCACAGTACCATCTGGGTGAGAGAGATTCACTTATTCAATCTCATAGTCAGGCACCAGGAGGTATTTAGTCCCTGCTATGAACCAGGTACTTGTGCAGGATGCTGTTGATATACTGATAAAAAGAATGAACCATAGTCCTTGCCCTCACAGAATTTATAATCTATGAAAAGAATCACACCAATAAATGTATAACACAATTTTGTTGTGATAAATGGTATAACAAAATAGTGAATGGTGCTATGAGATAGTGCAAAGAGAATTTGGGCAGAAAGTTCAGGGATGTAATCATTAAGTTTAGATTAGAAGGTATTAATTATGAGAAGAGGGACAGAAAACCAGGAGATTTAGGCACTAATGGAGAGAAGAGATTGGAAGGGCAATAGTGATAATAGATGCCAGTGGATCTCAAATAAATCTTGTACAAAAACAGCTCTTTTTTTTTTTTTTTTTGAGATAGAGTTTCGCTCATGTCACCCAGGCTGGAATGCAATGGTGCGATCCTGGATCACTGCAACCTCTGCCTCCCACATTCAAGTGATTCTCCTGCCTCAGCATCCCAAGTAGCTGGGGTTACAGGTGTTTGCCACCACACCCGGCTAATTTTCATATTTTTAGTAGAGACGGGGTTTCACCATGTTGGTCAGGCTGGTCTCAAACTCTTGACCTCAGGTGATCCACCCGTCTCAGCCTCCCAAGTGCTGGGATTGCAGGCCTGAGTCACTGTGCCCAGCCAAACAATTCAATTTCTACTTCTATTGGTGTCACAGGCTATTTGAGTTGTAATGATCTTCCAGATTACCTCACCCAGTCTCTCACCCATTGTAAGAATCTCTACCTCTATTTATTCATTCATTTATAAAATATTTCTAAGCTTTTCTAGGCTCTGGAGACATGCAAGTAGAAAAAAAAATGTTCCTGCCTGCCCGAGATTAATGTTCTAGTACAAAGAATCAGACAACAAACAAACAACAGGTAAATATAGAATATGTCAAAGGCTGGAAGGGTTACAGAGAAAAGAAAAACAGAGTGAGATGCAGAGAAAGTTTGTTGGTGGCTATTTAAATACAGAGGTCTAGAAAGTCCTTATTGGTATGAAGAAGTCACTGGGGTAGAAATTTGAAAGAAATAGGCAAGGGAGAACATGCAGCAATCAGGAGGAAGAGCATTCCAGGCAGAGGAGAGAACAAAAGTGAAGTCCCCAGGCAGGTGCATGTTACTGTGTTCTAGGGGCAGTAAGGAGGCCAATGTGGCTGGGGCTGAGCGAACAAAGTCAAAAGAGGAGTAGGGAAGGAGTGCAAGGTGGGAATAGGAAAACAGTTCATGTGGGGCCTTGGAAGCCTTTGTAAATGGACTTCTGCTTTCCATGAGATGAGAAACTCGTGGGAGCCCTTCAGCAAGGGGTGACATTAAAAGACTTTGATATTTAAAAGGGCACTTTGGAGACTGTGTGAAAACATTGAGTGCAGAGGTCAGAGCAGAAGCAAGGATAGAGATGAGATAGAAGGCTATTGCAATAATGAAGACAAACAGATTAGGATGGTTTGAACCTGATGACAGTGGTAGAGAGGGTGAAAGTAATTGTACCTGGACATGTAAGGAAGGTAGGGTTAACAAGATTGGCTAATGGATTGGACACGGGGTATGAAAGAAAGAGATGAGACCAAGATGACTTCAAGGTTTATGGTCTGAGCAACTAGAACAATGTAGCTACCATGAACTGAAATTGAAATTATGGGAGGAAACCATCTGGGGGAGAGGAATATGAAGAGTATAGATTTGCACATGTTAAGCAAAAGCTGACTATTACAGAGTTAGTGAGATATGGAGTAGGCAGTTGGTTTTATGGAAGGAGATTGAGATTTCAGGGAAGAGATACATACAATTGGGAATACAGGATGAGATTATATAGGTAAGCCATGTACACAGGGAAATGTGGAAGTCCAAGGACTGAGATCCATAAAGCTATTATTCAGGCAACCTAGTTCATTATGTAGTTATTTCACAAATGCTGAATACCTCCCAAGTACCAAAAATATGATATCAAGAAGTGGAGACTCTTTCCCCACCCTTTGATTCCAGACTGGTGTTATGACTTGCTTTGACCCATAGAATGTAGTACACAATGTGCTCATTTGGGGCCTAAGTCTAAAAAGGCCTGGCATGCTTCCATTCTGTCTCTTAGGGTCCTGCCACCACCACATATGTTAGCCTGCTGGAGGATGACAGCCAGCCAACCTCCAGACATGTGAGTGAGGCCAACCTAAACCAGCCAGCCCCCAGCCAGCCCAGCAACTGAACACAGATGCATGAGAAAGGCCAGTCTGTATTACCTGAATGCAGCCCAGAAGAGCAGCACCACCTAGTGGGTCCTTAGTCTCATGAGAAACAGTAGATGGTGGTTGTTTACAGTCACTAACAGGCAGAGTGGTTTTCGATGTAGTAACAGCTAATTCATCCAACTTTTGTGTTCCCAATCCTACATGTGCAAATTCTACCCATTCCATTTCAAATATACCATCCTCCATGAAGTATTGCCTGATACTTACAGCAATAAGTCAGCTGTTTTTCCTCTGACACCCTATAGCATTTAATCTGTATCTTTTGGTATTTGTCAGAATAGGTTAAAACTATGCTGCTATAACAAAATTTTGTGGCTTTGTAGAAAAAAAGATTTATTTCTTGCTCATGGTACATGACTTATGAGAATTGCCAGGGAGTTCTGCTTCACACATTCTCTCAGGCTACCACAGTGACGCAAGTAGCACCTTATTGGAAACGCTGTCTCAGATCTAGACCTCAGACAACTCATGAAGAACTCATACCTGCTCTTCGTCACTTCTGCTCACTGCCCATTGTCTAGGCCTGGTCATGTGTCCTCATCTAACTGCAAGAGAGCTAGAAAATCACAGGGAGCACATGGATACTTGTCTGTGTCTATGCCATCGTTTCTCATGGTACCCTTTCTTTATGCCTGCATGCCTTTCATTTGCATAGTTTTCTTTCTTATACCGAATGTGGTATATCCTCGCCCAGGACTCGTTTCATGAACATGCATCCTATGCAGTCTCACAGGGCCGCCATGCTTAAAACTCCTCACTTAGTTTAATAATTTGATATCACCATTTTGAAATTCTTAATGAGTTTCAACAAGAAGCCTCTCATTTTCACTTTGTCCTGAACCCTGCGAATTATATAGCTGATCTTGTTCATACCTAATCTAGTAATTCTCAACCCAGAGTGCTCACTGGAGGAATTTTTTAAAATATAGATACCCAAGCACCACCTGAGAACAAATTACATCAAACTCTGGGAATGAGGCCCTGGTAATGTTTTTTTGGTTTTTTTTTTTGTTTTTTTTTTTTTTTAACAAATTATAACATTTTGTCAGAGTTGAGCATCACAGCCCTAATGTTATGACCCAGGTAACCTCTTCAGACATTTTCTTAAAACAACATATGGTGGGAAATAGAATTTTTTTAAAATCAAAGATAATAGGTATTTAAAAGGTAAAATTTCTTTTTATCCACTCCCAATCACTAGTCTTTCTTTCCAAATGAAATAATTGTGAGCAATTTTTAAGTAGTAATATTCCAGAAACGTGTTTCAGCACAGACAATTTGAATATCAAAATTAAAAGATATAGTAATGGATTATAACATATTGAATAAATTCGGAAACTCTGAGTCCATATTGATTTAAATAAATAAGTGGATAAACTGAAAGTTTGATTATAAACTGTATATTTACATAGTTTCAAAGATTTTCCCCATCAAATACTTACGAATTTCAAAGGGAAAGAGTGTAACCGCACAATGAAGAAGTCTGGCTGACAACACTTTAATCATGTGATCAAAGTGAACATCATCATCAATAAAGAGATAAATCATGCACCACCTGACAGGATGCAGCAAGAAAGACACAGCGTCGGCTCTGTAATATTTCTGCCAAAAATGTACAACTTCAATCCAATCACGAGGAAAATTCAGACAAAGACAAATTAAGAAACATTCTACAAAATAACTGTAGTTTCCAGTGTATCCAGGTCATGAAATTAAAGTCTGAAGAACTGTTTCAGACTGAAAGGGACTAAGGAGACAAGACAACTAAATGCAACACATGATTCTGAACTGGATCTTTCTGCAAAAGGACGATGATGTCATATCTATCCTAGAGAAACAATAGCACATATATGCAAAGATAGATATACAAAGATGTTCACAATAGCATTGTTTTTGGTAGAAGAAAAGTAAGAATACAATCTAAATATCCATCAACGGAGAAGAGATAAATTATGAGAAGTCATGCTGTGTAAAATAGAGAGTAATCACATGTAATTACCTAGAAAATATCTGACATATTGTTATCTGAAAAATACACATTTTAAACCAATACATACATCATGGTTCTATTTTAATAAATGCATATATATATATATATATATATATATATACATACACACACACACATATACACACATAAA
>NW_016807158.1:134237-159803 GCF_001698545.2 Rhinopithecus bieti | reverse complement strand
GTAAAAAGATTACTTCCAAGGATAAAAGAATTTCACTTCTTATATGACATAACTTTAAAGGTCGGCTATTACGAATCTTAACTTTTTATTTTTCAGTATTTTTCAAGCAATAAACTTTATGCAAGATTGACAATTGACCTTCCTTTTGGCTGTTGTAGTTTAGCCAGTCAATAATTTTTTGTAACCACCCTTGAAGAAATTTATGAGAGCTTTTAATTTTAAGGAACTTCCCGATTAAGTCTTCTGAGTTAAGCAGCATAAAGCATAAAGGAAAAACTTTACTTAGCAAATAAGCTCAAGTTGTTTAAAAAAAAAAAAAACAAAAACCAAAAAACCTAGAATAAAAGGAATAAAGTATCTCCAAGCAACTTACATTTCAGTAAAGAATCAATGTTCCTAATTTCAAGAAATTCAAAGCTGCCATGAACTAATTACCATGCATTGAATTCCTCCAAAAGCTGATCTATTACATGTTTGTGTGTATCTCTCTTTAGGCATAACATAGAAAAATTGGGGAAGATGGCGGAGGGAGGGGGGCACTACTGTAAGCTGTTTTCCTCCCTCCTTCCACAAAACAATAATTTTGGTGTGAAAAGGATTTGCAAAACAAACACCAAGCTGCATAGGGCTTTCTGTTTTGAAGCCATAAGCATGAAAAGCCATTTAAGAAACCTCTTTCTGCCTGCTGAGATAAACAGGTTCTAAGTGCCCTACATAAATCTCCAAACCATGGAGGAAAATAACCCCAAACTTTTTCTCTTTATTTGTCCCCAATTAAAGTTCAAAGTAGGGGATTTATAATCCCCATCTAAACAGGGCATCTGCAATTGGTAGCCTGACATAAATATCCAGCTTTAACGCTATAATAAACAGACAAGAAGGGTCAACTCCATATCTTTATACAGAAGGGAAAATGATACCAACATTCAGCACTCCACCAAGACATTACTTACTAAGATGCCACAGCAGATATTTGGCATTTTGCCTCCCCAACATCCATTCCCTCTGTCTAGTGTCACCTGTATTTCCACACTGAGAATTAATTTCTCCTCCAGGATGCGTAGTATTGGAAAACCAATTCCAGCTGATCATTTTTAATGACAAAAGGAAAAGATCAGATCCTCCCTATGCCTGCCCAGTACAGCCAGAGGGTGAGCACATGACCCAACCTCTGCCTGGGAGTATGTGAGGGTGAGGTGCGCTACAGGTAATTAAGCTACTGTCTCTCAGCTCAAAATTCACCTTCACTACCCACCTTTATCTTGCTGGACCTGGGGCCTTGTAGATTATATTTCTCAGGGCCAGGTGGCTTCCCGATTCATTCTGTCAATAGGGAAACTGGAAGGCAGGAGGAGAGAAGCGACTTGCTCCTCTCCCTTCAGCATCAGCAGCTGCTGCTCTTCACCAGAGCAGCGGCAGTTCTTTCCAACGACAACTGGTCCTTTACTAGCTTCTTTCCACAGTCCTAGAATCATCCTTGCCTCAGTCCCTCAGAGGTCTGAGCCCCAGCCTTGGCAGAATCCTCTTCCAACTCCCGAGACACCAGCAAAGGTTGGCCAGCATCCTCCCCTCAAAGGTCTAGGATTCAGCTCCTTCATGCATCTCTGCCAAGCTTTTGGATTCTGATATCAGCAACTTCTGTTTCCCAGCCCTAGGCATGGTAGCTTCTTCCTGCCGGTACTAAGTCTATGTTGCCTTGAGGTTCGTTTTTACGATTACAATTTCCAACTTCTGTGCAACCATTTCCCTATGTTGAAGTCTCTCCATTAAAATAACTGCTACGGTTTTGTTTTCCTCACTAGCCTCTGACCACTGCAGACACTCTCAGCATGTTGAGCCCTACATGCATTAATAAGGAGGGGAGGCATAGGTTGCATGTTTTGTTACAAAATGGACATGGTGTAGAGAAGGTCTTGAGGTTTTTCCCATGAGAGAACCATTGCCATGCTGCCTCTTTCCAAGTCCTCCTCTCCTCTTTTAGTTTCCCTCATCCTCATGCAATTCTCTACCCTCCTTTGAATTCTGTAGGCCCATGAAAACCATCCAAACATTCCTCTTGCTTAGTTTAGTTAAAATTAGTTTCAGTGAATTGTGACTAAGAGCACACACTGCTACTAAGTCATTAAGCAGAAAAGTTTGAGCAAAGATCCTCGTTCATTCCATCTTTCATTCTGTATGTGTTCTTTGAGCAGAGTACTTGGGACAAATGAAGTATACTGTAGGTGACCTGAGTACTTTATGCTCAAGCTTTAATAAACTAGATAACCGTATCATTAGTTTCTGATGTCCTCCTAATAACAACCCCGACACATACACATATACAGAGACACAGAAATACCATGCTCAGTCTCAGCATTGCCAGGCTCATATTGAAACAGCCATCGAGGAATCACTAGTTCACAGATTATTGAGTTCATTCTCTTCACTAACCACGTCTAGAGAAAACAGGAGATAGGCCCAAGGCCATATTGCAAGCAATGAAAGAGTCACGACCATGACACTGGCTTCTTGTGCACAGTTTGCCCCATCCCACTGCCACCTGGTCAACCTGGCATCTCTATCTTAGGGAATCCCAGGAAGACACAGAAGTGAGGGGCACTGGGTAGTGAATAGAAGAATATACAACCCTAGTCACTACAGAAAGTTTCTAACCTTAGGGAAATCCATCTTTATATGTGAAAGTCAGAAGGAAAGAAAAGCAAGAAACCAGCAAACATTCTTCTGGGCTAGATGAGAGGGGCATGCAGTGGGGGAAGAAGACTCAGGTTCAATTCCTGACTCTTCGACTTATTCCTTTTTGACATATTACTTTACCACAAAGAGTCCCATTCTATTTTCTGTTAAACGAAGATTAAAACAAATGTCCATTCTCCTTTCAAAGTTATTTTAATCAAATATCCTTGTTCTTCCAATATGTTGGCTAAGCACTACTGGAGCAGCTGGGAACACAACAGTGGGCAAGACAAAACTTTCACCGTGCAAGAGTATATGCCATCATAGAGGAAGGCACGCAGTACACAAATAAACTTATAAATAAAGATGACATTTCAGAGAGTGATAAATATGATAGAAAAAATAGAGTAATTTGACAAAGAGTGGTTGAACTCACTTGGTCAGGAGGTCAGGGAGGGCCTCTTTGAAGAGGTGACACTTGAGCTGACTCATGAGGGAATGAAAAAGAGATGATCTAGGTGGAGAACATTCCAAACAGTGGGAGGAGTGAGTGCAAAGGCCCACCAGAGCAAGTTTGGTGTTTTGAAGAACAGAAAGAAGGAACAAGTGTAGCTGGGCCCAAAGGAGTGATGGGGAGAGTGAGGTCCGGTTGACTCTGAAGAAACAACACTTTCCACAGCTGGTATTTGTACATGCTTTAAGCATTGTATGAAATCAATTGTCCTATTCTTATTAGCCTACTTTATCATTTCAGCCTTTTGTTACATAACTTCTTGTTCATTTTCAATGGCCAATGACTTTCTAGGACTTCTACTTTGTTTTCTGTGTGCTCTTCCTCATTCTTTGCCAAATAGGGGCATACAAACTTCATATAAAGGGACTTCATAATATTTTTCCCGTTTGGTGGAAATAATCACACAAATTTATGTCTTGTGGGCCAGAAAGGCAGTGTACTCTGATAGGTAAGCAGCTGAGTTTTGAAATCAGGTCTTGGTTTAAATTTTGTGTCTACCCCACAGTAGCAATATTAATCTGCACAAGTTAATTAGCTTCTCTAAGCCTTCATTTTTTTCACTTATAGAATAGACAGAAAGACACCTAACAGAATTTAAAAATTTTTTGTTTTTATTTTAGATTCAAGGGTACATGTGCAGGTTTGTTATATGGGTAAATTGTGTGTCATAGGGGTTTAGTGTACAGATTATTTTGTCACTCATGTTATAAGCATAGAACCTAATAGGTAGTTTTTCAACCCTCACCCTCTTCCCAACTTCCACCTTCAAGTAAGCCCTATTGTCTGTTTTTGCCTTCTTTGTCTCCATGTGCACTCAATTTTTAGCTCCCAGTTATAAGTGACATGTGGCATTTTGTTTTCAGTTCTTGTGTTAGTTTACTTAGGATAATGTCCTACAGCTCCATTCAGGTTGCTGCAAAAGACATGATCTCATTGTTATTTATGGCTGTGTAATATTCAATGATATATATGTATCACATTTTCTTTATGCAGTCTACTGTTGATGGGCTTTTAGGTTGATTCCATGTCTTTACTATTGTGAATGGTGCGGTGATGAACATACGCATGCATATGTCTTTATGGTAGAACAATTTACATTCCTTTGGATATATGCCCCCCAAATGGGATTGCAGGGTAGAACAGTAGTTCTAAGTTCTTTAGAAATTGCTAAGCAGCTTTCCACAATGGCTGGATTAATTTACATTCCCACCAGCAGTGTATAAGAATTCCCTTTCCCCCTCTACCTCGCCAGCATTTTTGTTTGTTGGTTGGTTTTTTGATCTTTTAATAGTAGTCATTCCGGCTGGTGTGAGATTGTATCTCACTGTGGTTTTGATGTGCATTTATCCAATAATTAGTGATGCCAAGCATTTTTTCATATGTTTGCTGGCTGTGTTTATGTCTTCTGTGAGAATCCTGAATGTGTGTAAGGCATAGAGGCTGGCTCACAGAAAGCACTCAGTGAAACTAACTGTAGGTGTTCCTGTCTGTATTGGCATTCCCTCCTTCTTCTTAACTTTTCTCTGCTAACTTCCTGCTGTTACTTTAAGACTCAGGTCTGATGTCATCTTCTGCAGCATGCCTTCCTTAGATATTCAGGCTGAATCAAGGTCTCCCGTTATCTTAAGCCTTACCACCTAACACATCATATGGAATTTGTTTCTATGCCTATTCTTCTCTTTTACTATTAGCTTCTTGACAGCAAGTAATGTGCTTCACTCATCTTTGCACACCAACCACAGAAACCAGTATCTTGCACATAATAAATTCCCAATGTGATTGATAAATTCAACTGTGAATCATTTTAGACCAGACACCAGCCACTGATAAACTGTCTCTGACTTGGACATCTCAGTGGCTTTGTAGAGAGACCAGCCTTGCTGAGGAGGTGTAGAGAAAAGAAAAAGAAAGAAAACTTTACCATCTCTGGTAAGTGATGGTTGTCACCTGTTGTTTGTAACTCAAGGCACGCATATAAGTGCAATTTTCTGATTTGTGTGACATTAGCTGTTAATGCTAACCCAAAGGAATAATCCTGTTATTGCTCCGATGCTCCAATCACTGAAGGAGGAAACAGAATCCTTCAAAACAGGATATTGAAAAGAAAGAATTTACCTAATTCCCAAAGAATGCTGGAAATCTGAGTTTTCAAAGTCAGCCAGAAAGCAATTAAATGTCTTTACTATATTAACCTTCTCTAAAATGAGATCTCTAACTCATTTCTGAAGTAGCCTCTGTCTGTGCACAACTAAAATAGTCCCCACTATAATAGAAGACACTTTCATGGGAGGGATCTTACTTTAGCTCAAAGGGCACATATGAGAACCTTGGGTTCAACTTACCACATGACTCCCCGTGTAGCTGACAGTCCCAGAAAAATCTGGGAGGCCTGATGCCCTCTGGAGTTTTGCACGGAGGCCCTTCTTTCCTTGGTTCATTCCTTCCCCCTCCCTCTGATTTTAGAGATAAGAACCCAGTAATCTCAAAACTGTATCAGGTGTGAGAACTCATGCTCCTACTAGAGAAATACGGTCTGGCATTTTCACCCAAACATAATTGAAACTGGTCAAAAAGGCAGATGTAGATCTTTACCTATTTATGAAAAACAGTGCCTCTTGCTCTGAAAATGCTTCTTTCCCCAAGAGCCATCCATCCCCAAAGCAGAACAGTCAGACAAATGTCATGCTGTTTTCTGAGTGGTTGTTATACTCTCATGTCCTCCCTTGCAGAAGGAAAAATGCAAAAATACATTCTTATTTTTTCCTCACCTGAGCCAGGAAGCAGCTTCTGCAGTAATTGAACTGAGGGGATCAAATGTGGTTCACAAATTGATTCTGCCTATCAGAAAAAAGCTCATTTAAATACAACGATTGATACCAACTCAGGACAAAGACACTATTTTCTTTATCCCCCAACAGATAAATCAGTCCTCATTGTTAACATCAGAGATTTGGGGAAAAAAAAGAAAGAAGAAAGACAAGAAATCAAGAAGCAAATACAGAGTATATTATTACGCAAACTCTATTTGACTTTCTGCTGCATCCCCAAAGCCTGGTTATAAAGAACATGACAAATCGTCTCTTTTGTAGTACTCTCCCCTATCCTGAGAATTTCAGTGTTCTCTTAACATCTTTTCATACTCCATGGGCAATCCTAAATAAACCAACCTTGAATAAAGTGCTCCAGCTTCGGGGATTATCTCACTATTTTACAGAGATGTGTCATCTCCTAATATAAACTATCAGGATTTTTATTATTTATTGATAATTCTTAAGTTAGATGCCAAGGGCCTAGCAACTGGAACAGAGAAAACTGTTCAAAAAATTTAATAAAATAAATAGCACAAACTTTTCTGTTAGTGATCATTAGTGTGAAAGCAGGTTCCACGTATAATTCACTCATTTCCACCTGCTCTCAGAAGCCTCATGCCTATCTTTCTGCAGAAATCACAAAACCTGTTGAATTGCAGCTATTGACTTGGAAATTGAATTTGGAGGAAAATCTCTAGCTCTTTGTGCACCTTCTGCCTCCTATTTAAAGCTATTTGAGACCCGGAGCTTTTATATCGCCTCTCTTCACCTGTCTGTTTGATGCTAGTTTCTCCCTTTCTTGAGTCTTCCCACCCATAATCACACAGTGTGCTGCCTTTTTCTCTGATGCAGCGTTGCTGTCAGCTTATTGGGAGCAGCACCCATAGTTTATATCTCCCACAGCACCTAGCATGGGGTCAGCAATGTTGCAGTTGCTCAAAAACACTTCCTTGGTGATCTTCCTTTAGTTGTATCCCCACTTCTGCACCGCTGCTCTGTAATATTTCAGGTTAGTTCATCCAATCTCAAATGTACGGGATCAGGTGGGATGCTCTGCACAATTGCCTGGGATTGGCTTACTTCAAGGTTCAACAAAGAAAGAATTGGTTGCCAACATTTAAGAATCAGGAGACTTTAGGTCACACTTCTGATTTCTGGCCTCTCTTTAGGAATTGGATGATTTGACAGTACTGGCCCCCATTCTTGCCCATCAGCAACTCAGTGGAGCTAAGTCGCCTTTACATGGGTCATGTTCTCTAAATCTAGTGGCCCTCAATTCCAGTCTGCTTCATTTATTTATTATAAATTTCATATACTTCTGCCTGGTTCAAAAGTTCATGAGTCTGACCAGTCAGTGTCTGCTTTACAGGAAATTCAGATTATTCTCCCCCAAAGCCTATCGTCTTTAAAATCAGCACTACCTATTTTGTCTAAAACCAAATCCATTGTCTCAGACTCTGGGAATGTTCTGTGTTTTGTTTCCTCCCTATCTTTTCTGCTGGCCTCACTGTTCTAGCTACCCAGACCTAAAGCCTCTGGGACTCTCTAGCTCCATCCTACCCCTCACTAAATCTTACACATTCCACTCCAACACATTTTCAAACGCTGTCTCCTCCTTTCCACTTCTACTGCCCTGCTTTCTGGCCTTCTGTACTCCTTACCTGGCTCTCCTAAGCTGCCTTCTATCCTTCAGTCTCTGCTCTTCAAATTCATTCTTTACATTTTATCAAGGAGCACAGATCTGATTCTGTTACTTCTCTGTTCCAAAACAAAACAAACAAAACAAAAAACTCCAAGATCTCTCTGTTGCCTGAAAACCTTTCTGTACTCCATGGACTCCACCACTTGTGCCCAATTTACCTTGATAGCCTTACCAGCTCTGTATCTTCCAGGGATACCTCTATCCCAGCAGCCTATCCTCCAGTCTTCAAAATAGCTGTGTGCTACTCCACTCCGAGGCTGAGCTCTAACCTATGCAAGCCCTTCCATGAGACTTAGGAAAACGCATTCCCCCTCCTGCATGGATGAACTGTTTAAAGAAGACCTGGAGAAAATAACTCAAATAAGTGACTTTTTTTCTGTCATGACCAGATTTCAGCCACAGTGACTCAGGATGGGGAGGCTACTTCCTGAGAGAATACAGCCTTCCCCAAACATCTTGAATCATCCCAAACAGAAATCGATTTTGCCTGAGCAAAACCAACCCCTTGTGAACCTCACTATCAATCATTTCTCTGATTCGGCATCCTTGGGACTCAATTTGAAGATTTCCAGCGGGACAGAAAAATTATAGTTTATTTCTTACTTTCAGAAAACAGAATAAGAGCCAATGTGCCTTTTAGGAGTCATACTAGTTATATCTTAATTTATATGTGTTTTGTTTGGTTTTTAACAAGGTTTGAATTCCACTGGCCAAATTATTAAGCACATGGAAAGTTCTTACAATGGGCTGAGGAAAATGTTGTTTTCAGACCTCCCTTCCCTTGCTCAGCTTTCTATTTCTGTTAATGGGCTTAAAACTAATTAGAGTAAATTAATTCCTCAGAATAATAACAATTGCCAGGGAGTCACAACTAACGCTCTATTCTTAGAGATGAGAGCTTCCTGGGTGCTGGGAAGCAATTACAACTTCTTAATGATCTATGGAAGAAAAAGAGGCTGGATCTGTATCAATTATGTTTTATTTATTTGTTTCAGAAACTTTTAATGAATTTAAGAGGAAAATTATACATCTCAATAGAAAGCGCTTACCCTCTCTGAACTGTGTTCCTTCTGTGGTCACAAGAGGCTCATTAGGCTGGCCTTACAGCACTTGGGACAGCGAGAAAGCTCCACAGAAAATCGTGATGAGCAGTGTTCATTATCTATTCATGAGCACCTTTCTTGCATATTTACCATTTGCAAAATATTGGATGCAATCAGCATATGGGAGTCCAGGAGAAATCTCACTTCCTTGCAAAGACAAAAATGGAAAAGCCTGAGCCTTTCTACCCAGATGAGGGAACCCAATCTGAACATGACCCCTAGTTGTTCTTTGACTCAGTTTAAATTATGTGAAGCTGAGCTGTACTCTCTGCAGCCCCAATATTTCTGGTTGAACAAAGAACATTAGCACCTAAGACCAACAACTCTCAAAGTTTCTGTACTATGAATGGTCCAAAAGCTGAAGAAACTCAAGATTACCTCACCTCCAATGTCTCTCTTGAATCTATTCCTTTCTGTTCATCTACACAGTTAGAGACTAACTACCAGCCATGCCATCTCTTGTCACCATATATCATTTGTAATATGATTAGTCTCACACTTATCTGTTTCCCATCTCACTCCTCTCTTATCTATTTTCCACATTACAAACTGAGTGATTGTTTTCCTTCCTACAACACAGTTCTTATCATCACCAATGTCATTATTGAAATTATATTATCACAATTATCATAAGTCAGGTCTTAATTGTAAGCAAAAATATAAACTCTGGCTAATTAAAGCAGAAATAATAAACTTAATGGATATGGGCTGATTTCCATCATCCCTAGGAAGTCCAGAGAACTATTTCAGAAGCTACACATCCAGGAATCCCTTCTCAGGGACGTATGGTGAAGGCACACAGCCTCCACCGTCACACACTGCCTCTGCAGTTTGTCCTGTTAGCATTCTGAAGCAGGGCTTCAGATGTTACTGCTGGAACCGCTGCCTCTGCTGACTCTAAGAATCACATGCAGCTGCCACCACTAGAACCATCCTCCGCAGAAAGAAGTCTGCATGGTTGGTTCTTCATTGTATAATATGATTCAGACAAAAGTCTGCTGCATCCAATTAGTGATTTATTAGCTAAATGTCTATAACTTTGCTTCATAGGAGATGGCGTTGCCAGGCTTTAAAATGAACTCTGACTCAAAAGATAGGAGATTCTCCAACAAAGAAAAGGTGGCCAGGAATAATAATGGATGTCTATTTTAATAGCATTTATTTAGCACCTACTATATCCCAAAGACTTCATATACATTCTCTTTACAATATTTCAGCAAAATAGATTTTTTTTTGTCCATTTTATACAACTCTGAACTTTCAGGATCAAGAGAGAACACAAACAAATGATGAAGACGGACACTGGAAATGTGTTGGTTCATGCAACTGAAATGTGGGTTGTATGAGAGCAAGACTTATTTCTCTCATACAAAGATAAATTCTGAATGCCTTTAGTTGTGCCTGGTACAGATCAGGCATTTCATAAAGCATCCAGCCAGCAAGCTTGATCCAGGGGCTCAAAAGATGTCATTACAATTCAGCATCACCCTATCTCTTTGCTCTGCATCATGTTTTATTCCCTGACAGGTTACATTCCCAAAGGCAAAAAACTTCCCTTTTCCATCACCTCCCTCCATATATACAAGAAATAAGTCTCATTGTCTTGGCCCAAGTCACATACCTATCTCTGAAACAATCAATGAGGCCAATGTGATACAAGGCTCAATTGGCCAACTCTGGGTCATATGACTACTTCTGGAATTTTAGAAAAAGACAACTGAGCTGTATTGACTTAAATAAAGGAGGAAGGATTCTAAAAGTGAAGCCTAGGGTCCTCTGCTAAGAATAAAAGCAGAAATGACATTGGGCATGCAAAGTTAAAAAATGCCTACAATGTAGAGCACAGTTCCACCTCTGTATAGCATTTTCAGGATTCCAAAGTGCTTGAAAACAAATTCCCTCCTTTGAACTCTCAAAAACACCACCAGCACAACACAGCCTTATCTTTACAGGTAAGAAAACTGAAGATCAGAGAGGGTAAGTGACTTTCACGGGCTTACATAGTAAGACAATAGCAGAGCCAGAAATTAAAGTTGGAGCCCCTATTTTTGCCCAGTGTCTTTCTTCCTGGACCCTGGGAATCTATGAAAATATGACAGAGTGGGAAATTATTAGCCCTCTTAAGAGCAAATAGTCTTTGAACTGAGGAACCTGTATTCAGGTAGCAGATCTATTATGAGATGTTTTATTTTCCTTAAAATAATCCATGTAATTAATTTAGATCACCTTATTAACTAAAGCAACATCTTACTGACTTCAACATTCACAGCCACAGTGCTGATTAGTGCCTTTCATACCCTATTTAGGAGAGGATGTCGTATGTATTACCGTGCCCTCTGTGTAATAAATTTGACATTTCAAATGGCAACAAATGGC
Organism: Rhinopithecus bieti; assembly: GCF_001698545.2. Classification (NCBI taxonomy): domain Eukaryota; kingdom Metazoa; phylum Chordata; class Mammalia; order Primates; family Cercopithecidae; genus Rhinopithecus; species Rhinopithecus bieti. The sequence continues at coordinate 148,625 of NW_016807158.1, read as the reverse complement.
TAGAAAATTGGCCCCTTGAGACTAATAGCCCAGCAGCATTTACATGTAATTATTCTGCCCAAGAATTTAATTTTGTCAGGCATAAAAGTTATGCCGAGTAAAAAGTCCCTGAACAGTGAACCCTGGACTCGAAAGGTAGACATTAGCATGAGCACTGGATTCTGAACATTCATTCCCATGCTTGAAGAGAATTCCCCATGGCCAAGTGTATTTCTGCAACAAATTTAGATGTTTTGCTCTGTGTGATACTAATTACCCTCTAACAGTTATAAGTGGGCTCTTTTTTTGGTCCCCACACCATGTCATTTTTGCCATTTTTCTATAGCTCTGATTGCCTGTCTCCTGAGTCATGGGTCATGAGTTAATGATTTTCTCTGGATATTTGCACTGCCACCACTCTTTCCAGTTAGAAGACTCATGAGCCTGCTGGTTTAGGAGAGCAAAGTGGTTACCATTAGCCCCCTCCCTTTTTTGACTAACTAAGAGAATAAAACTCAAAGATACACAGATATTTAGCTAATGACATATAACTACACAATGAGAGAGAAGGTTACACGAGTCTCTAACTATATCATTCCTATCACTGAGTGCCCATTCATCCACTCATTTCATATTAAGTGCCTATAATATGCCAAGCATTAGATTATGCATGTAAATACAAAGTTTAACTAAAGAGATAAAAAATCTACTTTCAGGAGGCTTATATTCTGGTGGAAAACACAGAAAGCAAGTAAGCAAATTAATAATATAAAAGAATTAATATTATGAAAATGACCATATTACCCAAGCAGTCTATAGATTCAGTACAATCCCTACTAAAATACCAATGATGTTCTTCACAGAAATAGATTTTTAAGATCTTAAAACTTATATGGAACCACAAAAGACAGTGAAAGGCCAAAGCAATCCTGAGCAAAAAGAAGAAAGCTGGAGGCATCACACTACCGGCCTTCAAAGTGTACTACAAACTTGTAGTCAGCAAAACAGCATGACATTGGTATAAAAACAGACACATAAACTAATGGAACAAAATAGAGAACCCAGAAATGAATCCAAATATCCACAGCCAACTGATTTTTGATGAAGGTGCCAAGAACACTCACTGGGTAAAGGACAGTCTTCAATAAATGGTGCTGAGAAAACTGGATATTCATATGCAGAAGAATAAAACTATGCCCCCATCTCTCACCCTATTCAAAAATCAACTCAGAATGAATCTAAGACCTATATATAAGAACTGAAACTATGAAACTACTGGAAGAAAACAGAAAAAATGCTTCAGGATATGGATCTGGACAGATTTTATGAATAAGACTTCAAAAGCACAGAGAACAAAAACAAGAATAAACAAATGGAATTTTATCAAATTAAAAAGCTTTGTGCAGCAAAGGAAACAATCAACAGAGTGAAAAGACAATATCAAAAATGGAAGAAAATATTTGCAAGCTATCCAACAGGGGATTCATATCCAGGTTATATAAGGTGCTCAAGCAATTCAACAGCAAAAATAAAATCCAATTAAAAGATGGGCAAGTGATCTAAACAGGTGTTTCTCAACACACACACACACCCACACCCACCCACACACACACATCAACATCATTAATCATCAGGGAAATGTAAATCAAAACCACGGTGGAGTATCATCTCACTCCAGATAGAATGGCTATTATCAAAAATAGCAATATTAGCAAATGCTGGTGGGAATATAGAGAAGGGGAGCTCTTCTACACTCATATATGGAAGCCAAAAACTGTGATTTTACAGTGGTAAACAGTAGAATAGAGGATACTAGAAGCTGAGAAGGGTAAGGGAAGGGGACATAGGGAGAGATTTGTTAAATGATACAAAATTATAGCTAGAAAGGAAAAGTAAATCCTAGCATTCTGTCAATGTGGGATGACTATAGTTAACAATAATATATTATAGAGTTTCAAATAGCTAAAAGGAGGATATTGAACGCTCCCAACACAAAGAAATGATAAAAGTTTGAGATAACGGATATGCTAATTAACCTGCTCTGATCACTATATATAATATGTATGGAAACATCACTATGTACCCCATAAATATGCACAATTGTTATATGTTCATTAAAAAATAAAAAATATATATGTTCATTAAAAAAATAAAATAATAAAATACGTCTCAGTTTGAAATAAGAGCTATAAAGACAATTATGTGAAAAAAAGTAACTGGGGATGGGGAGAAGTGATGATTCAAACAAGGTAGTCAAGAAAGTACTCTAGGAAGACTGATGTTAAAGCTGAGAACTGAAATATCAGAAAGAGCTAGCCATAGGAGGAGCCAGGAAAACAGTATTGGGGGTAGTAGAAACCTTATGAATAAATGTCCTCATTTGCAAAAGATCCTGGTATGTTCCAAGAACCTATGTAAGTTTAATGTGGCTGGTGGATGGTTTTCAGATATAGTTTGGATATAGAATTGGAAATCTGTCAATCGATCAGACATAGACCAACAGGGAAAGGAAGAGATTAACGAATTATCATCTTGATGAGCCACATACCTGGAGCTTCCATCGATTAAAATGGAAATACAGCAAGAGGAACAGATTGCTGTGCCATTTGAAAATCAGAGCCCAGGCATGGTGGCTTATGCCTGTAGTAATATCAGCACTTTGGGAGGCTGAGGCAGGTGGATCACCTGAGGTCAGGAGTTCGAGACCAGCCTGGTCAACATAGTGAAATCTCGTCTTTACTAAAAATACAAAATTAGCTAGGCATGGTGGTGCATGCCTGTAATAATCCCAGCTACTTGGGAGGCTGAGGCAAGAGAATCGCTTGAAATTGGGAGGTGGAGGTTGCCGTGAGCTGAGATCCCACCATTGCACTACAGCCTGGGCAACAAGAGCGAAACTCTGTCTCAAAATAACTAACTAACTAACTAACTAACTAAATACATAAATATTTAAAAATAAATAAAAAGAAAATCAGAGACTACATTTTTTGATATAGTCCCGAGATAGTTAATTTTAGATGGTTGTTGGTTATATAGGCCTGGAGCCAAAAAGAGAGATCTCTGTCTTCATTGAGTTTTCAGTACTGCATGAGGTTGAAAAATCTTTTTATAACAGTCAAAATCCATCAATGTTAGCTAGGGCCTTAAGTGGTGATAACTCACCTGGCTTAACCTAGGATATATGAATGAGGGCTTCTGTGGCTGCTTTTTCTTCTCCATTACGTGAAAGATATTGAACAAAGAGAAAACTGATTATAATTCTCACTTGAGCTTCTTTAGTATCTGTTTTAATGAAATCTTTTCTTATTGTTAAGAGGTAGTGGAGTATGGGCTCTGGAGTTAGGCTCCCTAGATTTGAATCTTAACTGTGTGACCTGAGGTCACCACTCTAAATCTGTCATCCCATCTGTCATTGGGGAAAAAAATACCTATGTCATGTGGTTGTTGGGAAGGTTAAATTTAGATAAAGTGTGTCAAAGGTCATGGTAACTTACACATAGTAAGAGCTAAATAAATATTCATCATCATTGTCAGTCACTAACTCTGGCTACTGATCTCAAATCACAGAGTACTGTGTTTGAAACGGCTCTCAGTTGCAAGTGACAGAAAACAAACTTAAACTCACTTAAACTTCACTTAAGGAAATATACTGGATCGTGCAACTGAAAAAGCTAGGGGCATATAGATCAGATTGCCCAGAAGCTCAAAGAGCACCATCTGCTGCCTCATGTGTTGCTCCCTTCTTAGGCTTATCCCCTTGTATTGAGTAACAAAATGGCCAGCAGCCCCTCCAAAATGACTATTGGCTCTGAAAGCCTCAGGGGAAGGAGAACATCTCTTTCTCAATAATTCTAATTAAAGTGCTGAGACTGAGTCCGACGTGTTAGCACATGTTCATTCTAATGAGACGGCCAGGTGGTAAGGGCTCCCCAGCAAAACTCAGGTCATACACAGGACTTGAGGGATGGTGAATGAGGGAGTTTTATCGAGTGGTGGAGGTGACTCTCACTGGGATGGATGGGGAGCTGGATGGGAGATGGAATGGGAAGATGATCTTTTCCTGGAGTTTGGCTGTCCAGTGGCCGATCTCTCCAACTGTCCCCAGTCAAACTCCCCTCGACGTTCAGATGTTCCTTCTCTTCTCTCCTCCTCTGCCGCTCTTCTGCTCTTCTGTTCATCAGCTCTTGGAGCCTGGGGTTTGGAGTTTATATGGGTACAGGACAGGGGTACGTGGTGGGCCAAAATGCAACTTTTGGGTGCAAAAATCGGAATGCCTATTCCCATTTAGGACCGCAGGTTTCCAGCCTTGAGGGTGGGACCTTTGCAACGGAACCGCCTACTTCTACCCAGTATTTCCCTGTCTCCTGTCTGTATCAACACGTTACTCTACTGCTTAAGTCTATTCCTGCTCCATATTCTGAGGGCTCCAATAGCTCCTAGCATTTCTCCTTCACAGTGATTATCACCAACATGGCATAAGTATACATATGTAACAAACCTGCACGTTATGCACATGTACCCTAGAACTTAAAGTATAATAAAAAAAAAAAAAAAAAAAAAAAATCACTCCTTCAGAAGCCTATAAACTTCCTGAGGGTAAGGATTGGATTGTCTTAACACATCCCTGTATCTGCAATGCCTAGAACAGGGCCTGCCGTACTCCACTTGCTGGATTAATATTTGTGAAATAAATACATAAATTTTTGACACTGTTCTGCCCCCCTCTGGATAGAGCAGATTGCTGTTTCAGGGTAGCCTCATTTGCAAATTCCTAAAAATAAAAACGAAATGCAAACAGAATGTTCCTTGTCAGAATGAAGCTGCTGAGAAAGAGCAGTTTAAAAAGCTGCTCCTGAGCAAAAGAACATGGAAACCTAATACTCCTTAAATAGCTTCTTAAATACAGTCATCAATCAAAAGTCCTGTCTTCGTGGATCTTCATTACATGGGAAACCACAGAAAAATGCACAGCCCCTCACTGCAAAACACACAGAGCAGTCCCTTGTAAAGAATTTCCAGAAATTGATGATTTAAACAGACACAACTGAGCTCAAGAAGTTACAATCCTGTTGTCAATGACAGGCAATCATCGAAGCCACCCAACTAAATACCATTTTTGATAACATCTTGGCAATCTAAAAATATTAGCAGAAAGCCATGGTGGAAAAGCTGCTAAGCCAGCAATTTTCAGCACAAGGAGAAGCAACAATCTACCTCCTGGGCAGCCACTCAGTGACTTGTGTAGAAAAGCCATTAGTCACTGAGGCTATGCAATGTCCTGTAGGGAACTCTAAAAGAAAAGAAGACCCAGGCCATGACCACAAAATCCCCAAACTGAGATCAAAAGTCAAATATTAATTAAGATCAAGCCACCTCACTGTTTTAAATGCTGAATTTAAATGAGTTTACTGTTTGTTTTTTTCAGGTGGTCTAACCAGACTGGATTCTGTCAAAGCAGATGTGTCTAAGATGCTAGAAATGAATGTATACCAAAGGACACAACTGATTAATGCTGGACAGAGAATTCTGCAAGACAGTCTGCCTAGCCAGAGTAGCAATGAAAGGCACTGAGTCAGCTACTGAGACTGAATTTTGAAAAAGAGACTTGTCAAAAATATAGAAAACTTGTGAAGGTGGCAACAACATTTATGGTAATTACATAGGATCCACAGAGCACTTTCATATGTGCTATCTCATTTAACCCTCAAGATGCCTCAGAGATGAGAGGAAGCATGGACATGCATTGAGTCACTTGACTTGGCCAAGATGTATTGGCAAGTTGAAGTATATTTTGAGCTGGGAATGACAATTCTCCTCCATTCATATGGACATCTTAAAATCCTTTCTTAATACACCTTTACTGTAGAGCCTTCACTGCATCCCCACTTCTCAAAATTTCTGTGTCTTGACTTCAAAGTAATTCATTATTGCCCACACACCATCTGGGTGAGCTTCTTTCCCACTGTTTCTTGGTACTTCCCTACCACTTTTCTAGGCACCGTACCAAAGTGCCACAGGCACGCCACAGTCATTCACACATGCGTCCTCACCACTCCAACTCCCTAGCCTACCACTCTCTCACCTCTGTTCACCCAAGACTTTGCTCAAATACCATTTCTTCCAGAAAGGTTGTCTGACTGCTTCATCCTTACCAGTCATCTTTGTTTTCTGAACAAGTAGAACACTAACCTTTTAAGCATATAATCAGAACACATGCCTAGATATTGTTTTAAATGGCTTGATATATTCCTGTGTGTTTGCTTTTGCTTTTTAAACTAGACAACTTCAGGGCAGAGATTGCACTCTACCTCTCCTCATGATCCCCCAGGGTGCTTCATTCTGTGTCAAGCTCACAATAATGCTGAACACACTTGTTCTTTGATTAACCCCCCTTCTTTGTATCATGGGTGTGTGTTGAGAAAAGACCTAGGGGGACAGATTAAAATCTGCAGGGTTTGATACAATAGAATTTCAGGACTAAGTTCCAATCATTCCCTTGACAGCTGCCTGCATAATATCCCCTTCATTATTTTTTAAAGTCTGTTTATATTTTAATGCAGCAATAGAATATTGGACAGCTCCCAAAAGTAAAATTGTCATCAAAAAGAAACTCCCCACTTTAAGACTAAAAAAAGTCCAAATTATGTGAGGCAGGTAAGGGGCCGGGAAAATAATGAGTGATGGTTGCTCTCAAAACAGCTCTCACTGGAAAAGCCATTCACAGATTGGAAGACCTGGCCCTTGTTCTTGCTTTTCCAAATTGTCCTATGACCCCGAGAAAATCAATTGGCAGTTTTCTGAGTGTCTAATGAAATATAATATCTTGCCATCTGCATGCATACAGTTGTAACTTGTTCATGCTACAGTATAATTCTCAGACACATCCTTCTATGTGGTCTCCTGACTCCAACTTTGTCCCTTTAATCCATTTTCCTTCCTGAAACCAGTATCAGTTCTCTAAAAGGACCACATGACACATCATCTGCCTGTTGAAATCCCTCAATGACTTGTCATCACTTTAAAATCCATACTCATTAGCATAGTTTAAAAGGTTTCTTATGATCTGTTCCCTACTTACTTCTTCTACCTCTTCCTTCTCCTGTCCCCCCAGACTCAACACCTTTTATTTATTACAACTTACATTGCACTGTCTCATCTCCAAGCTTCCACACATGATATCTCTAGCAAGAACACTCCACTCATCTCCAAATCTTCAGCGTAACTTCTTATTTTTTGGACCTCAACTTAGACATTCTTTCCTCCCTGAAGCTGTCCTGACTCCAATTTCATGTTAGCTTCTCAGTTTTTGTTCTCCAATATGCATTCTTTATTTCCCCCATTGTAGCACAGATCACAGTGGATTATAATTTCCCAGTTACTTTTCTGCGACCCTTCAAGACTCAACTTCTTTTGGTTAGAGTCTGTGTGTGTCTTTTTAATGGTGTTATTTCCAGACTCTATCAGAGTTCTTAGCCCATGGTATAGATAATTAGAAAGTCGTTGTGAAGGGAAGCAAGGAAGAAAGAGAGGAGAAAAGGAAAGGGGGAGTCAGAGAAAAAAAAAAAAAAAAAAAAAAAGAAGGAAAGGAGGGAAGAAAGAAAGGGAAATTATCATTTCTGGAGCAAACACATCAATGCCATTGCTTTTCCAAAAGATAAAAGGAGCCATTTCCTGGGTGACAAGAGAGTAAATTCACCAGTTCCTCTTGCTGAAAACTCTAAAACTTCCTCCATGAATGAAGTACAGCTATGAAGTTACTGGATTTAAAGCAGATGTTATTTTTAGCAAAGGATGTACAAATGGATAATATGTTAGTAATAAGCTCTGTAGGTGTGAACATGGAATACTAATGCTGTCCAAAAATGGGGGGGGGGGATTTATTTTGATATCTGAAACCCCTGAGCTATCGGCATGTGACTTATTTACTTCCCAAGCATGAAATTTTGTTTGTATTAGAAAGACAGAACCTCAAAATCATATGGCATATATTTTGCCACATAAAAAATTATGTTGCAGTATGGCCTCAAGAGATTCGTGACATATGTTAATTGGAAGTCCAGGAGGAAGCTGTTGGCAGAATGGGTAGGCAAGCCCTGATTAGATGGGACTATTGAGTCAAAACTCACATTCATCAGACTTTATAAAATGTTTTCAAGTGCATTAGAGCATCTGTTTCTCTCAAAAGCAGTTCACTCTACTCTCCTGCTTAGAACCACCAATGGTTTCCCATTGCCCATTTTTTTTTTTTTTTTTTGAGACAGAGTCTCGCTCTGCCCCAGGCTGGAGTGCAGTGGCGCGATCTCAGCTCACTGCAAGCTCCGCCTCCCGGGTTCAGGCCATTCTCCTGCCTCAGCCTCCCGAGTAGCTGGGACTACAGGCGCCCGCCACCTCACCCGGCTAATTTTTTGTATTTTTTTTTTTAGTAGAGCCGGGGTTTCACCGTGTTAGCCAGGATGGTTTCGATCTCCTGACCTCGTGATCCGCCCGTCTCAGCCTCCCAAAGTGCTGGGATTACAGGCTTGAGCCACCGCCCATTGCCCATTTTTATTTTATTTCATTTATTTATATTTTTATTCCACTTTAAGTTCTGGGATACATGTGCAGAACGTGCAGGTTTGTTACACAGGTATACAGTGCCATGGTGGTTTGCCGCACCCATCAACCCATCATCTACATTAAATATTTCTCCTAATGCTATCCCACCCCTAGACCCCCACCCGTGACAGGCCCCAGTATGTGATATTCCCCTCCCTGTGACCATATGTTCTCATTGTTCCACTCCCACTTATGAGTGAGAACATGTGGTGTTTGGTTTTCTGTTCCCGTGTTAGTTTGCTGAGAATGGTTTCCAGCTTCATCCATGCCCCTGCAAAGGACATGAACTCATCCTTTTTATGGCTACATAGTATTCCATGTTGTATATATGCCACATTTTCTTTATCCAGTCTATCATTGATGGGCATTTGGGTTGGTTCCAAGTCTTTGCTATTGTGAATTGTGCTTCAATAAACATACTTGTGCATATGTCTTTACAGTAGAATGATTTGTAATTCTTGGGGTATATACCCAGTAATGGGATTCCTGGATCAAATGGTATTTCTCATTCTAGATCCTTGAGGAACTACCACATTATTTTCCACAATGGTTGAACTAATGTACGCTCCAACCAACAGGGTAAAGGCATTCCTATTTCTCCACATCCTCTCCAGCATCTGTTGTTTCCTGACTTTTCAATGATCCCCATTCTAACTGGTGTGAGATGGTAACTCACTATGGTTTGGATTTGCATTTCTCTAATGACCAGTGATTATGAGCTGTTTTTCATGTTTCTTGGTCACATAAATGTCTCCTTTTGAGAAGTGTCTGTTCATATCCTTTGCCCACTTTTTGATGGGATTGGTTTTTTCTTGTAAATTTGTTTAAGTTCCTTGTAGATTCTGGATATTAGCCCTTTGTCAGATGGACAGATTGCAAAAATTTTCTCCCATTTTGTCGGTTGCCTGCTCACTCTAATGATAGTTTATTTTGCTGTGCAGAAGCTCTTTAGTTTAATTAGATCCCATTTGTCAATTTTGGCTTTTGTTGCCATTGCTCTTGGTATTTTAGTCATGAAGTCTTTGCCCATGACTATGTCCTGAATGGTATTGCCTAGGTTTTCTTCTAGGGTTTTTATGGTTTTATGTCTTATGTTTAAGTCTTTAATCCATCTTGAGTTAATTTTTGTACAAGGTGTAAGGAAGGGGTCCAGTTTCAGTTTTCCAACACCATTTATTAAATAGGGAATCCTTTCCCCATTGCATGTTTTTGTCAGGTTTGTCAAAGATCAGATGGTTGAAGATGTGTGGTATTATTTCTGAGACCTCTGTTCTGTTCCGTTGGTCTACATATCTGTTTTGGTACTGGTACCACGCTGTTTTGGTTACTGTATCCTCATAGTATAGTCTGAAGTCAGGTAGCATGATGCCTCCAGCTTTGTTCTTTTTGCTTAGGATTGTCTTGGCTATATGGGCTCTTTTTTGGTGCCATATGAAATTTAAAATAGTTATTTCTAATTCTGTGAAGAAAGTCAATGGTAGCTTGGTGGGGATAGCATTGAATCTATAAATTACTTTGGGCAGTATGGCCATTTTCACGATATTGATTCTTCCTGTCCATGAGCATGAAATGTTTCTCCATTTGTTGGTGTCCTCTCTTATTTCGTTGAGCAGTGGTTTGTAGTTCTCTTTGAAGAGGTCCTTCACTTCCCTTGTAAGTTGTATTCCTAGGTATTTTATTCTGTTTGTAGCAATTGTGAATGTGAGTTGACTCATGATTTGCCTCTCTGTCTGTTATTATTGTATAGGAATGCTTGTGATTTTGGCTAGGGGAGGGAACTCTCTGAACCCTTGCACTTCCTGGGCAAGGTGACACCCTCCCTGCTTTGGCTCGCCCTCCATGGGCTGCACCCACTGTCTAACCAGTCCCAGTGAGATGAACCAGGTACCTCAGTTGGAAATGCAGAAATTACTTGCCTTCTGTGTTGATCTCACTGGGAGCTGCAGACTGGAGTCACTCCTATTCGGCCTTCTTGCCGGCCACCTCTCTTACTGCACTTAATATAAAACTCAGACATCTTACTTGGTCTCAAGGTTCTGCAGGGCCTGACCCCTGCCTTCTCTAACTTTGGCTTACAAATGCTACTAAAGGTGGCTGGTCTGCAAGTTGTTACTGAGATATAAGGAGTTACGGACATCAGACTTTACACCAACTATATAACTAGGCATACTGCTTAATTCAGCTGACTTTTGTTTTTCTAGAAAGACTTTCTTAATGACAGGGGCATTGCATTGATTTACATTTCTGTTCAGGCTTCTTGTCTTGTCGCAGACTGGTAACAAAGAATGTGAAGATGACCACTGGTCTGCAGACTGTATTTTGGGTAGCGACCCTTATAGTCTTCTTGCTCTTTATCATTATCTTTTAGTAACCCTGGTTTTCACACTCTAGAGGCTCTAGATAGCACTTGCCCAGCCATTTTTGGTGCCTTCTCATCCTTTAGCTTTCAAGTCTCCATCATGTTCTTAGAGAGGCTTCCCCTGACTGCCCTTGCACCCTTAATCTCCAACCCTTGTACCCTCAACCTGCTACCCAAAATGCTTGTTTATTTTTTTCACAGTACTTACCACAATGGGCAACTATCAAATTTGCTTTTTCTACTTGTTTATCATATGTCTACCACCACCACCTCTCCCCCAATAAGTGTATAATGCTAATAGATACACAGTAAATATTTGTTGAATGAACAATTTAACAACCCTGTGAAACAGCAGGTATAATTTCAAATTTATAAATGTGGAAATTAAAGCTAAGGAAATTTAAATGTTTTTTAAAGTAACAATCTTTTACAGTTTTCTTTTACTTCGAGTTGTGAGCTCTTAATATTATGCATCAAGTAGTGCAGCAGCTGTGGTGAGAAGAAAACTGACATTCAAAGAGAATTAGTGACTTGCCCATCATCAATCAAAAGTAAATGATAAAGGGCTAGAAAACAAAGTTGAGTCTTCTAAATGCAAGATTAGTGTCTAATAAAGTAAATAATATAATAACCTAAGAGTGTCTCAGAAGGCCTTCCAAAAGTGTTATACTTTGTTTTTAAGGGGATAGTGTGTGCCAGGGCAAAGATTTATTGAAGATGGGGGTAGTGGTGTGCTGAGGGAAGGTGGGGAAAATCTTGATTCTGTTCCTCTTGAGTAACACAGTGTAATAAAAAGAGCATGAGCTTACTCCAGGTTTACATGTCACTTACTCTCCACATGACACTAAGGCAGTGGCTTAACCCATCTGAATTATTTTCCATAAAATGATCATATCAATCATCTCACAGAGTCGTTGTGAGGACTAAACAAAAGTATGGAAGCAAAGATCCTTGAACCGTCTTTGGCAAGGGAGTAGTTGCTTCATCTTGGTAAATGCTATTCAACTTCCCTTTTTCTCCCCACCCTCTATGTTGGAAAGCAATGATTGTGGCCATAGTCATTGCATTATAACTCATTCCAGGGAACATTTTTCAAAGACATGATTATGTATCAGTCTACACTGGGGAGTAAATTATACTCAGCCTCGTGATGAGGACAGGTAAGTGCTTTCTGAAGCCTAGTGCTTGGTATTGTTTTTGTCTTCATGAGATACTGCTGGTGACCTGATGGGCCAGGTAAATTCAGGAAACCAAGACCCCACTAGACAAATACTGCCACAGGTCTAAAGGACCAAAAGAATGTCTCACTTTTCTACCTCCAAAGCTTTTCTGTAATATGATTCATATTGGACATTTGTAAATTCATAAAGGCTCAGTGGACACCAGGCTTCTAGTTCTGTCATGGACATGCCCCTTAACTTTGGTTTGCTTAGCTCTCTATTGGGGTTACATATTTGTAAAAGTTGCAGTAGAAATCAGAGGTCTTTATAGCAGGACTCCTTAAGGCTTATGGCTGTTAACAGATCCACAAACCTCAACCTTCCAAAACTGTATATGGAATTGTGTGTGTGTGTAATAGTGTTATTTAGTCCTTAGCTTTCATTAGATTCTCAGCTCTTTGAAACATTATTCAAAAGAGGTTCAGAGCATATTTAGAGATTTTAGCCACCAGCTTGTTTTGGGTGAAAGACGTCTATCACTCTACTAACATCCCCAAAGTTCTGAACAATTATGCATTAGTTCAAAGATACTTTGCTACTTTGAAAATAATTTTATGAGTTTAAGAAGACACAAAAAATTTCTAATCAGCGATAGGGTCGAACGCTTATATATAAGGATATTCCTTAAACTTTTATTTATTTAAAAACGTGTGAACAATGTAACTGGTCAACAATGAGAAAATAGTTAATTATATTTGATCTTTACATTGGAATTCAGCTAGTAAAAACCATCATTTCAATGCTGTTTAATAAAATGGGAAAATTTCCGCTATGTAATGTTAGTTTAAGAAGCATATAAATAGCTTAAAAAGAATGTAAAATTGTACAGAGAGTAAAATTCCAATTTTGTTATAATACTTAGTAGTGGTTTTTAACTGGGTGCAATTTTGCTCACAAGGGAATATTTGGCAATGTCTGGAGACTTTTTTGTGACAATTGGGTGCTGAGGAAGGGAGGCTCTATTCTGCCAGTACCTAGTGAGTAGAAACCAGGGATGCTATATATGTTCTAGAATCCGTAGGACATCCTCCAGAAACAAAGAATTATTCTATCTAAAATGTCACTTGTGCTGAGGTCAAGTAGAAACCCTGATAGGTAGAGAAAATACTGGAAGAAATTATACTCCAGTTATAACAGGGTTATCAATGATTTGATTTATTGATTTCATGCATTTTGTTATATATTTTACAAATGTTCTAAAGGAGCATTTGTTTCTTTTATTATCTGAAAAAAATCAATTAAAGAAAAAAATTCTATTTGTTTTTATTCCTTTTGGAAATAAGTCAATAAGTAATGAGGTCAGCTTAGAAATGGGTTGAGAAATTGGTCAGAGCATCAAAAGCAGAGGGAGGATCAATAGAGCATGAATATGAATTATCATTGGAGTTTTATTTCTGCTATGAAATTCCTTGGGGAATAAAAGGGGAAATGCCATCAGCCACCTAGGGTGCTGGGAATAAAAAGCAGCATGCTATTATGTGATTCTGACTGATCTTCATCTTGAGTCAAGCACAGGCAATCACAAGTAAAAATAGTAACAAGGACTACTAGGCTGCTTTGAATGAATACCTAAAATATCCCCAGAAAATTCTGATGTCCCCTGGGAGCTGTATCCTGGATTCTTGTATCCTGGAGTCACTACACACTCAACAATTTGAAGTACATATAATTTTCAAATTATATATTCTTTATCCATTTTTCTGTAGGTGCTACATCATAACTGAAACCTCTTGAGATACTAGAATTTCCCCTTTTAACCTGAGCAATTGCCTTTTTTAGTTTCAGTTGGTTAGATTTCTTAAGCTAACCCAGAAAAACTTGCATATAGTGTACCTAGAAAAGTGAAAAAAAAGAAATGTATTATATTTTCTTTCCCCATAGAATCTAGTCTTCCACATAATCTACCATTTATATGTACATGAATTATGATTCCCAATAAACAATTTAAGGCTATTTAATTAACAATTTAAGTCACAGACACATATTATTTTAACACATTTACTTTATTTTTTAATATTATAAAACTTCCCCTACTACATATATTTCCAGATTTAAAATATCTTCATTCTGAAATGTACAATGATTGAAACAAAAAGAAAAGGCACAATCATGTCCCCCCAAATATCTCAATTATATCTTCTCACTTTTTCTTTATTATCTATAATTTCCTAAATAGAATTTATAGAAAACATTTGAATAATTACAATTTAACTTTTTTTTTTTTTTTTTTTTTTT
>NW_016807158.1:123040-131562 GCF_001698545.2 Rhinopithecus bieti | reverse complement strand
GTATAAAATTTTATTTTTTTTTTTTTTTTTTTTTTTTTGACAGAGTCTTGCTCTGTCACCCAGGTTGGAGTGCAGTGATGTGATCTTGGCTTACCACAACCTCTACCTCCCGGGTTTGAGCAATTCTCCTGCCTCAGCCTCCCAAGTAGCTAGGACTACAGGGGTGTGCCAACATACCCGGCCAGTTTTTGTATTTTTAGTAGAGACCAGGTTTCACCATATTGGCCAGGCTGGTCTCGAAACTCCTGACCTCATCATCCTCCTGCCTCAGCCTCCCAAAATGCTGGGATTACAGGCGTGAGCCACTGTGCCCAGCCTGTTAGTTCAGCAACATAAAAAATGACCAAGAGTCATCACAATTCATGTTGTTAACTAGTGAGACTGCTACAACCCAACTGCAACTATCTTTTATTTTTCATGCCACCTGGCCACATGTCTCAGGTTGGGCCAGTGATTTCAATGAAGAGTTCTTCATACACTGGCTAATCACACTACCACCATGCACACCATCTTATTACAGCAGATTGTTTTTAGTTGCTAAAGTAGTAAGACATAGAACATGTAGTTTTAGTGGGTTGATTCCAAAATAAATTATCCTCTATTCTATTAGCATATAAGCCAAGGATACAAAAGAAAATTCATTTGGATTGAAACACACTTATTAATTTCCATACTTGGCTTCACTTGCTGACTTTCCTTTCCTAACATACTCTACCCTGGCCCTAGATCCCACTTTACAATCATTTACTAACTTCTCTGTATCAAGACTTGCTTAGTGTATTCTGGACATCATTTATTCATTTACTTCACAAATACTTGGGGCACCTACCCTGTGCTATATTTCTTTAATCTTCACAAAAAATATAAGCTAGGCATTAAGTCATTTTACAGATGAGAAAACTAAGGTCACAGGAATTTAAATAAATTTCACACAGTCACATAGATACTAGAAGTATAACAAGGATTTAATTCACATCCTGAGCCCAAAGTCCATGTTTTCTATTGTGGTATCCTGCCTCCTAAGATCACATTGTTGGTAGCTCCATGATACAATTTTAGGGATAACAATAATAGTGTTTAATTAAATAAACTATTTCAAAGATGTTTCATATACAACTAGAAATGTATTCTTCTTAGTGGCAGGATGATCTAACTTTACTAAGTAAGTAACCCTTAAAATGGAAAACAGAAGAGATTTAGTCATTTTTACTTTAATATGAGTGACTTCTCAGATTTTTTTGTGGGAGCAATTGATAACAGATGGAGATAATGAGAGCTTTGTGTGTATCAATACAAGAGAGAAAGTAGTACACAGCAAAGCACAAGGAAAGAACTGCCAGGAAGGATGAAAAATCAACTTGTCCTATTTTCAATCTGGCCTTAGATTTACCCTTTCTTTTATCCAATTTTTAGCTAAGAGATTAGATATATAGATAATAAGGAGCAATATGTATATTTAGAATTGATTGGTTCAAATCTTTATTGCTTGTTGACTGTACACCCTTAGACAAGATATTTAACTTCTCTTCTTTTTTTCTTTTTGTTTTGTTTTGAGATGGAGTCTTGCTCTGTCACCCAGGCTGGAGTGCAGTGACATGATCTCTGCTCACTGCAAGCTCCACCTCCTGGGTTCACGCCATTCTCCTGCCTCAACCTCCCAAGTAGCTGGGACTGCAGGTGCCTGCCACCACGCCTGGCTAATTTTTTGTATATTTAGTAGAGACGGGGTTTCACCATGTTAGCCAGAATGGTCTCGATCTCCTGACCTCATGATCCGCCCCCCTAGTCCTCCCAAAGTGCTGGGATTACAAGCGTGAGCCACTGCGCCTGGCCTTAACTTCTAATCTTTAGTTTTCTCATCTATTTAAGGAAAATGATAATACCTACTCCATTGGATGGTCTTGGAGATTTAATTAGAGTGTATGTTTAATTATTGTTATTCTATAAAAGGCCTTCAATAAATAACAAGTCATTAAAAGATGGAGAAATATAGATAAGATTAGAATCAAGTAGATTCAAAACTGGTCAAAGGAATGCATGCAAATGATACTAAAATTTAATTATCATCAAATATTTATGTATCCTCCCACATTTTTAACTCCCTTATGGTTAGACTGAGGACATACGACTAGGTCCAACCAGTGAACTGCTATGTAGGCAGCATGAGTAAAAAATAAACTTTGGTATGGAAAGTCACTGAGATTTGGGAGGTTCATTTGTTACTGCGGCACAACCTAGTCTAACTTGACTAATACATTATGAATTTTTGCCATTCTGGAGTGTAGTCTATAATAGTATGCTTCAGGGGTCTACCTATGGCCACGCCCAATGTAACACTGTTATCAAGGATTGGATGATCATTGCAGCTGATAGTATATAAGCATGACAAAAAGCTACGAAGAGCACTGATACAATAAAATATTAAACTCCAGAAAAATCTCAGGAGACTGAAACATAATCGAAATTGATTATCACAAACCTTAATTAATAAATGTCAAGTCTTATATACATAGCTCCAAAAAGAAAACTTCCCAAATACAAAATTGGAGGACATGACATAGCAGCAGTGTGTATGGGGAATTCTGAAGGATATTACCTTGTCAATCATTGTTCAGTAAGAGTACATATTGTGACTACAAAAGCTGATTTAACTTTACATTAAAATGTGTCTTCAATCAAGCAGTACAAGTCCTATTCTTTTAAGCTGTCCAAAAATTGCATGAATTCAGAAACATCTAAGTCATTTAAAGTTAATCTGCTTCAAATGGCATTCTGGAATTTGTCATTTTCTCTTCCAGTTCTACTCTCCATCTTTCCCTACCCACTCTGTGACCAAGGAAACTGATCTATTTATACTCTGGCTTCTGGTTGGCTTTGGCCACTGGGGCCACTGGCAGGAGATCAGGGGCTGAAAGAGAAGAAAGAAGAGCATTAATGCTCTGGTTTCCTCCCTGTGTAATCACTGAGAATTGGCCGTGCCCACTGTCTACCAAAGGCAACACTCTCCATACAGTTACTCTCTCTAAGTTCAAGTGACTGCTGTTTCTAGTTGGCTCCTTAATCCTAGGGGAGGTGTTGGCTTTCCACTTCTACTAGCCCCAGGTTACTAGATGATCCTTTGGTAGTTCCTTAAAACTTGTCCAGGTCTTTGGAAATAGTAAACTCTCTCCAGTGACTGCTTTGACTGTACCTTCTGCTTCCTGCCAAACCCTTGAGTGATATAAATTGGACAAAATTTTATAGTAAATAGGAAAAAATAAATAAATAAATAAATAAAATAGTTTGATTTGAGATTTTATGTTGAAAATGAAACTGAACATAAAATGATTGTTTAATTATGTGGAACTAAATTTATTTTATGATTTCAGCTTTGTGTCTTTTTTAAAATAAAGAATTATTTTTTATNTAGTTGGCTCCTTAATCCTAGGGGAGGTGTTGGCTTTCCACTTCTACTAGCCCCAGGTTACTAGATGATCCTTTGGTAGTTCCTTAAAACTTGTCCAGGTCTTTGGAAATAGTAAACTCTCTCCAGTGACTGCTTTGACTGTACCTTCTGCTTCCTGCCAAACCCTTGAGTGATATAAATTGGACAAAATTTTATAGTAAATAGGAAAAAATAAATAAATAAATAAATAAAAATAGTTTGATTTGAGATTTTATGTTGAAAAATGAAACTGAACATAAAATGATTGTTTAATTATGTGGAACTAAATTTATTTTATGATTTCAGCTTTGTGTCTTTTTTAAAATAAAGAATTATTTTTTATTTGCTTTGTTTAATTTTACTGACATAATTTTATGACCTTGCTACAGAAAATCCTTCATTTTTGTCTAACCTTTCTTCACAATTATAAATCTTCAGAAAACATTTTTAATCTTTTTTAATTTTCAAAAGGACATCTCCTAATCATTTTTTAACTCAAAGCATCCTATTTGAAGCAATATTGTGCTTTAGTTTCTTTAGTTTTAATTGATATGATCCTGTCAAATCCCCTTACAATAGTTTACCATGTGATGGGAGAAGTTCTCCCCTTTCACTTTTAATTAATTTTATTGAATTCTATATCTTTTGCATAATTTTCAGTTTAACTTTGCAATTAATTTGGATTGAGCAAGTAGTCACATTAACTATACCTAATCATGTTATGACCATTGTGTTCCCCTATGCAACTTCATAACAGGAAGGACTCTGATATGGGTCCCGGACAAATGAAAATCACTGTCTACTGGTGACCCATTCTGGGTATGAAACTGTCATAGATACAATAACAAGCAGAATACAGCCAGAAGCCCACAGGTGGCTGAAGGTATTGCCAGCATTAAGGCTCTACATCTTAGCAGTTAAGATCCCACGGAGACCGAAAGATAAACCAAAAGAAAACAGAGTCCAGCTAAGAGAACACTACTGCCACATGGCAGTAACTTAGTATGTATGGAAGTCCAGTGATTATGTAATACTCTAAGCCTGATTCAGAGATAAAAGTTACCAAAGGTTTTATACACACTAATATTACAACAGTTTCCCAAATTCCAACCCGTTCTGATCAACAGGACAACCTATATTACAAGAGGATTATGGGTAGAATTCTACCTTTTTGAGGGGCTTTACTTTAGGCTCTGTGGTCTAAAGAGGGTAAAGTCAAGTATCCCAATGACCTCCAAAGGCCTGTGTCAAATATTAAAGATATTAAATCCACAGGTCTCATAAATCAGATAGGAGACCATGCTCCTTCTGTACCTCTTCTAAAATACATGCTGAATTAAAGAGGGGCTTTAATTACCCCAAGCGTGATGCTTCCAGATAGAATTGAGAAAAGCCTAAGAGGTAATGTAGCAATTGAGCATCCCTTATGCAAATGTGTAGTTATCTAAGGCCCTTGCACACTGAGGAAATAATATTAGAATAAGGGGAAAGTGGAACAACTATATACCTTTCTTAGTGCCAATTTTGTTATGACAATAGAAAATTAATTATTGATATTAGGACTCTGTTACCACATTATTAGGCCTTGACAAGCTTAATGTTTAAATATTTCTCAACACCAGGAAACAGAAATATTTGCCTTAGAAAAAGGTAAGAAGTCTGTCTTCAAATATCTGCAGGTTTATCCTGTAGGAGGGAATTTGAATGAAACTCATTTCTTATAGGGGATAGTTAGCAAATGGTCCTTAATACTGTGTATTCATCTTCTACAGATCTTTTAACATGTCATCTCTTTAAGACAGAGATATATGGATGTATTTGGACATGTGAAAGATGTATGGAACATCTTTTTAGATGTTACTTATCTGTTTTTCTCATTCATTTTATTAAACACTGTCAACTGATGTATCAATTTGGCAATTGGTGTCATCTTGTTTGAGGTAATCAAAGCCTCTCTATGAATCAGCATGTGTATTAGAAGAGGTACAGAAGGTATGGTTTCCTATCTGATATATGAAATCCATGGATTTAATATTTTTAATATTTGACATAGGCCATCGGGCGACACTGGGGTACCTGACTTTGCCTTCTTTGGACCAAAGAGCCTAAAGTAAAGCCCCTCAAAAATGTAAAATTCTGCCCAAAATCCTCTTGCAATGTATGTTGTCCTATTGATCAGAATGGGCTAGAACTGGGGAAGCTATTGTAATAACAGTATATATAAATACATCGCTGTATGTGCTTCTCATATTAATGCCTTCCACCTGTTCCCCTATAGTACTTTTCATGGCTTTCTAGAGTCTTGGTCTCAGTCTACTTTATACTGAAATTAATAGTGTAGTTTTCCACTTTCTGATATTAGATGGCTAGCAGCATTCACATCAGAATCAGCAGAGAAGCTGCTTAAACCACAGATGCTTAGGCCCCACCTATCAAAGATTCTGATTTAGTTAGTCCAGACTGGAGACAAATTTTTATGTGTGTGGTCATTAGAGAGTAGTCACTCAGAAAGTCAATAATGATACAAATAAGGTATTCAAATGAAATGAATAAGAGTTGAGAACCAGGCAATGAATTCCACTGTATGATACTATCCTAATAAACCCAGATCTTTCTCTCTGGTCATAGGCATGCTGAAGATGAGCAGCAGGAAGATACAGTAATTGAAAGCATGAACTCAGGAGTTAAGCTGCCTGGGTTAACTCTGACTCTACACTTACTACTGATGTGACCCCAGGGCAAGCTACTTAACTTCTCCGTGTCTCCATTTCTTCACTGGTAAAAGAACCATCCTAACAGTGACTACCTCATAGACTTGTTGGAAGAACTCTATGAGTTAATGATAGATCTAAAGTGCATAGAACAGTGCCAAACAGTGAGTGAGTGCAGTGCTAGTTAGTATAATAGTAAATATGGTCTGAGGAAACTTTTGTTAGTGGCTGAATTAAATTTTAGCATTCAAAAGCTCCACAGGTGATTCTAACACAAAGTTAGATGCCAGAGCCAGAGATGGAGGCAAACCAAGGCAGCCTTGAAGGTTTCAAACTTTTCCTTTTCCAAAGAAAGATAGATTCCCCTCCAGTATTATGATAGCATTTATAAATAAGATTTCTGACAATCTGACCATCATGAATTAAGCTTTAGTGACATCTATAATTATCCTTTGGAAATTTGCCCTGAGCTGAGACACGTCAGAATGTGTGTGAGCAGATTCTGCCTCAGAGATTTTTCTTTCTGCTGCTGTTCCAAATAAGTTAGTCATTAAAGACATGGAGGGAAAAAACAGTCCTTGGAAGCTGAACAGTTTAACAGTTGGCAACGATTAATAAAATGAATGAGAAAACAGATAAGTAACATCTAAAAGATACTCTGCATAGGAAATTCACTTTACTATAGAAACCAAAAGTATGAATACAAACATAAGCATACCAATTTGGCAAGATTAATATCTTCATGTAAATGATAATAATTAATACCATTTTCATTATGATTAATAAAAGATTTTGAAAATAGGTGGCTTTGTGACAATTTTAAATGAACAATTATGCATTTAGTTTACTACTTGGAAATAGCGATCAAACTAACACGAATTTAAATCATGTGCTGGTAATTAAAGTCAAATTAGAATCTATATTACATGATATATAATGTATGTTTTTGTAGGTATATCTATTTACCTACCTATCATATACCTATGACTATGTAAAATGCTTGGATAAGGCAATAGATAAATAGTTTATCCACTAAGAAAGAATGTAAAATTTCCATTTTATTTTGATATTGGCTGGTAATTAAACCACTGAGTAGAAAATCCAAGAACACATTGTCCCTTGACAAGCTGGGACAAACATTTTGGTAACACACAGATATAGGGCTTTTTCCAGGAAATCACAGTTTTCTGGCTAAGCAGGCCACTAAAATAATGAAGCCCAATACTTATTTCAGGGTAGATATGTAAAATTGCCCAGCTAGGCCTTCTTAACCCCAACTCACTCCCATTTAGCAAGCCACACTCAACCTAAGGCAAGCATTTATGCCTCACCATTACAACCTCACTCCTACCACCCACCCTGAATTCACCTGACTATAAAAATGAAAAAATTACTACCAAATCTAAAGAAATACATGTTACTAGCACTAGATCAACATTCTCATTAGTCTCAACCTCCCAGGGTCACTAGTAAATTTGAAAGGTCTCCAATGACCCTTTGATGATCTTGTAATGCCCACCAGCATCTCCCAGGAATATCTTCCCAGAAGTTTATAAAACCCAAGAAGACCCTTTCCATATTAAAACATCCTTCACAGTCCTTCTGGTTCAGTCCACTACCCCAGTGGTTATCATGACAATCCATAACTTACAATAATCTGGAGAAGCACTGTTATAACCAAGTGTATTTGTCCTTAGGGACAAACACAGCAGTAGCCCGCCAGCACTGGAAGCCTCCATCTGCATCATGGAATTCCCAGTGCTCTGGCACCTGATACACCACACAGAGTTTTCTGGGCCCTTCACAAGTCCAGTCATAAAGTGACAACACTGAAGGATTTCACAGTGGCTCTCTAGGAAATAGGAATATGGCAAACCATTCCAAGTCTACATATATGCTAATCCTAAAAAAAGAATGGAAGTATTCTAGAACTAAAGTATATTTCATATTTTAAAAATAAAATGTAGGTCCATTTTACATTTTATGTTATATTAGCGAATATATATTTAGCACCTACCATGTATTAGGGACCGTGTGAAGTACTTTACATACATTTTCTCATTTAGTCCTCAAGAAGGAAACAGAAATTACCCTGCCGATAGGTCTGTCTGATGACAAAGCCCTGTTTCTTAAGGGGAATTCCTAGTGACTCATGGCCTTAATTGTGAGCATCTCATCCTGAGCCATTTCTATTCTCAATCATTCTACCTTCCAACTTTACAGGTTTTTTTTTTTTTTTTTTGGCTTCCAGGTGGTATCAAACCAGCGTATATATTTCAGCTGTCATGCCATATATGCTTTTTTATTTTAAGTTATTTATTTTAAGCTAATTTTATTTATTTATTTATTTTATTATACTTTAAGTTCTAGAGTACATGTGCATAACG
>NW_016807158.1:108478-120264 GCF_001698545.2 Rhinopithecus bieti | reverse complement strand
CAAAATTTTTTCTAATTTTATTTTTAAGTTAAATTATTTTTAGTTGCAGACTTCTAAATCTTGGGACATTTTTACCTACAGATGTGTATGTCCACCTTCTTTTAGAAAAGTAAGGTGTTGCAGCAATTGGCTGGGACTAAGTAGCAGCCCCTCTCTTCAAATGAAAAATGAGCTCTCAGGTTCACCATTAATATTATCTCCTTGGCCCCTTAGACTTTTGCGTTTTAGATGCCCTGATTCAATAAAACAATTTGTTCTCTGAAAATACTATCTAGATATAGTCAGCTAATCTCCACAATCTACTAACCAATATATCATAATTTTGTATACTAGTAGCAAATCCTGAGCCATGTCTTTGCAGGTGCAACAATTTGAGGCATGTGAAAAGTAAAAAACAGAAGGGTCCTTTACCTAAGGATAAAATGTTTGTTTCCACCATCAGATCTTCTGATTGAGGCATGTTTCACAAAGGAATGGTCTTAGAAATAATATCACCTTGTATGAAAGAATAATGTAACTGCTCCCTCACTCAGGGTGCATAAACCTTTTTAAGGTTAACAAATGCCATGATCCAGATGGAGACTTCCATTAAGTTTGATGACTCTATCCACACAATCTATTCCAAAGCAAAAAGGCAGTGACACCAAACTGATAGATGGAAGCAATGACCAGCCGTAAGATTACTTGTGATGGGTAGGAATCTTGATAGTTAACTTCATCTGACAAGTAGTCAATTTCTTGAGATTCAGTGTTGTGTTTTTTTCTTTAGGGACTGCAACCTCTGGCTCGATCAAAGAAGCTAATTACTGATAAACTCTGTTATAGGGAATTAGAACTGACAGCTTAATTCTGTACTCAGTTCTGACAACTTTGGTGTTGAGAAATTTCGCAATGTCCCATCAGTAAATCTGCAAGCACATCAACTGAGGTGTCCCAAATAATTACTCCTAAGTATTTCACATGTAGGAATCTATCCTACAGATATATTCACATATATACTCTGTCATTTATTGTGGAATTATTTGTGAATGAAAATAATGAAAATCTGCTAAATGTCTATTAATCACCTGAAGGGGAAAAGTTAAGTAAATTACAACACATCCAATCTATTACTAAGTGTAAATTACATGAAGGGTGGGACATTTGTCTGTTTTCTTGATCATCCCCGGAGATTGGCTGACTTTTCCTATAAAGGGCCAGATAGTATATATTTTAGGATCTCTGTTTTAACTACTTGACTCTCCTTCTGTAGCAAAAAAGAAGCCATAGACAATACATAAACAAGAGAGCATGGTTGTGGTCCAATAAGACTTTCTCTACAAAAACATGTGACAGGCTAGATTTGACTCAGGGCTGTAGTTTGTCAAACTCATGTTAACAGGAATCATAAAACATGTACATTGCACCCATCGACAAATATCTTGATGCCCATCTACTAAGTAATGGTAGCTAACATTTACTGAATACTTACTCTGTACCCTGCTAAGCCTGTCAGACACTAGTCAGAGTAATTTTTATAACAAAATGATGATGAGGCAGGTTATTATTTTCATTTTCCAAATAAGGAAATGAGACTTAAAGAGTTGCATAACTGTCCTTGCTTATGGAGCTGGAAAGTGATAGAGCAGGGATACACCACCTCATTAAATCTACAGCCCATCTGTGATAAGCTGGGTCATGCGAAGATGCAACCCTAAATCACTTAGCATGATACAAATGGCAGTCAAAGTATGAATAATTGTTCTTGCTTTACAGACAGGGAGACAGAAATACAAATGGAATTGCAAGATCTGCACAAGTCGGTTTTGAGTGACTAATAGCCCCTCTCCTCTTGATCCTGCTGCATTTCATTATCACAACATCTTCCAATGAAGTCACTGCCACGGTCAAGTCAAAACAGCAGCTTGGAAAATTGTTTCTTGAGGGCATGTCTTTGTCTTCATTTAAACAGCCCAAATCCTCACACCTTCTGTGGCTGCTTGAGTGTCACCCTCACCTGATCCTAACCCCGGAGGTAAATGTATAGTTCTTCTAGGGACACAATGACAATTACATTGTAGGGAGCAGTGATCATTAATCTATTAATCAAGGCTGTCAGCTCAGACTTACATGCCTTAGTAATAAATGGATAAAACACCTTAGAATTAACTGCTTAAAAAGGTAAGTTTGATAAGAAGCCAAATTGACAGGCTCCTCCCCAACATCCAGGCTAATTTTCACCAGCTATATGGAGGAAGCTATAAAATCTCTCTCAAAGATAACTGCCCATTAGCTGTACATTCAGAACAACTTCAGAGAACTTCTCCTTACTGCTGCACTGCTATTTTCTTACAAACCTCCCACTCACAATAAACCATAACTGCCTTCAACTTCTGGAAATTAGCTGGCAGTCAAAACCAGATATTTCTTATACTAAAAAGGGAATAAACTGAGAAGTTCTCAGAGAAGCAATCAAGAGAATTTTAGAATCGACTCCTTTGGCCTACTTCCCTGACTCCTTGTGGGTTCTAGGTACATAAAATACTCAGTTGTCATAACTATTATTCTAATATAGTTTATTAATAATGATAATATGGGTACCATAATTCCTCAATTCTAACACACACTTTTTTTTTATATTCTACTTCTCATGTTTCACATTTCTCAAACCAGTATGCCTCTTGCCTATCGGTGTATATACTGAATATAGTGTGACTGCTTCTTCCTTTTTCCCTGAAAAACTTAATGATACATATTAAATTTGTGGCATTTTAAAGTCAAGGAAATGCGTTAAAAACTTACATATGTAATACAGTTCTGTGATTGCAATCAACATAATCCAACTCCGGCTATCTGAAGAGAGAAATCACTGCGGAACGATTCCCATAGAATTGCAGGGAAAACTACAGGAGCCAGCTCCACAATGGGACAACAAAGAAGGTAAAGGAACTGCTTCCCAGTCTCATGAAGGAGTTGATGTGGAATCAAAGGATCAATTCATTTGAGTCATCTTTGTTTAATCTTTATCATCCTGCTGAGGATTCAGTTCCAGAAGAAAGAACCCATCTAACTGGCTTACATCTGGCCCGGTGACTATGCCAGAGGGTGAGGAGGGATCTGGAGGGAGAAGCTTACAATGGCCTCCAGAATAGTTTTTGATGACTGTAGTAGGAAGGCAGAACGACCCTGATTCACAGCCCCTCCGAGATCACACATAATGAAAGATAAGCAATTCTTCAAAAGAAAATTATGGTATGCTTAAGAAAGAAGAAGGTATGCTGTGTGGCTGGAGCTTGTCCACGACTTGAATACTGAGACCACTTTCTTACCACCTATAGTCTCTGGGTAGATGCTCTCCACAGCCCCATAGGACAAGAATGATAAGCACTATTATATTCGTTTTTCACAAGAGGAAACACAGCCCCAGACAGGCTAAGTGACCTAGTTTATCAGTTGGTATGTGACAGAGCAGAACTGAAACCCAGCCTACTGACTCACAGTTTATACTCATTACATTAAAGATGAATACAGGGGGAGAAAGCTTTCCTATTATAATCCTAAGGCCTAGGAGAAAAATAAATCTTTATCCACAAATCAACCTGAGGGATAGTCCCCAATCCTTTGTGCCTAGTACCTTAAGGTCACAGCAGAAAATTGTCTGGAGGTAGAAACAAGTTCCCCTGGTTATGTGATCTTCAGCAGAAAATATAACTCCTCTAGACTCAGTTTCCTCAGTGGTGAAATGGTACAGAACACTTTCCTTGTCTTCCTGCTAGATTTACAGAGGAGACACGATATAAGAACACAGGTGTAAATCCCGCAAAAACACTCAAGGCTCTGTAGTTACAAGCCTGAATCATCGTTCTCTGGTCTGATATATACAGAGTCACAATTCTGTGAGCCACAACTTAGATTTTCATTAAATTATTATTTTCTAGAACACAGTTTCTTTGGAAACTGACCTACCTTTCTTTAAGGAACCTAGGATAATACATTAACTCATTAGCATAAAAAGAAACATTTTCATTCACAGCAACCAACCACCTGTGATAAATTGTGAAATACAAATTTCTTTTACTGTGTGTACCCCAAGTACACTAAACTATACCATGAGTATAACATAGACTTGGTATTCATGGGAGGTCAAAGGTTTGAAAAAATTAATTGATTTTGGATGAAGAAGGCTTCCATCTTTTTCAAAGAATGCTTTGCAACAACTTAACACAATAAAGAACACGGGTTTTGGATCCATGCCAGATGTTAACACAGGCTCTTGATGACTTTGATGTTGAGCAAGTCACATACATTTTTCCAGTCTTTGTTTCCCCATTTATAAGCTGGGAATTAAAATGCATATTTTACAACAAGGCTTATAGGTAATACATATAAAATATCTAGCATTTAGTAAACACAGTGGATTCCAAAACAGTAGTCATCATCATCATTATCTTATTATTATATGGATGATGTCATTAATCCTCTCAATATTAAGAGATGCTTACTGTTTTCACAGACATGTAGAATGAATCTTAGAGAGAATTTAACTCACTTATTAAGGTTAGAGCAACACTGTTAACACCAAATTATGCTATTATTATTACTATTACTATTGCATTTTACTATCTTTATTATTATATGTCTTCAAAGACAGTGCAGAGTAAAATTTGGAGGGCACGTGATACAACAGCCATCTCTGTGGATGGCATTCAGTGCCATGGGAAAGGAACAGGATCTTAAATTAAGAGGAACTAGTTCTGAATTTAAGTCAACATCTTCCAGGTCATGTGACCTTAAGTCTTCAGATGAGCTTTAATTTTCTTATCTGTAAAATAAGTTTAATAACAATCACCCCTTGGGATGGCTTCAAAGATTGAATATAAAAATATACATAACAACAGTTTACATAGTGTAAAATATTCAGTGAGCATATTTATGTTAATTTTGTTGATGCTATTGCAATTACCAGGAGCTAAGTTACAGTTAAGTCTATGGAAGCCGCCTTAGTTTGTAACAGATGCAAGAACAGTGAAGAAAAGTGTTTTTGGCTCCACTAAAGGAAAAACCAATATCAACTTCAACCCAATGTTGATAGCAAAGAAAAGTACTCAATCCAAAGTGTTACGCCCACATGGGCAGGATGTGATTCCAATACCTATAAGAATACTAATAAGTGACAACAATAAACGACTGAATAAATCTATCTCCCAAGATCAGAGGATCCAGAAAGAACAATGTAGAATGTAGACGTGATCAGTTTTGTATTATTTTATTAAAACATTCATTACATGCAACTTCTTACAGTGTTCTCTTGGCCTTAACATTACCACCAATTATCTCTTGCCATAATCATTTTATAAAACTAGAAAAGACAAAGAGAACTCTCCTAGGCACTAATCCCTGAAACTGCATCTTCTTTTCCATGGAACTCTTATTACATAGAAATCTGGGTATTAAGGGAGATTTATCAGACCTTGGTTAGCCACGGTGACAATCATTCTTTGCAAGTCATTGAAGAGTTGTGTGTTAGCACTCACACCTTCAGAACTCATGCTCTCGAGTGGCAGGCAATTACTCACACCTGTTTGGCCTGGTCCAATTATCCTCCTAAGCAGTCCTGATCATAATTGCTACATTGGCTGACAGAACCCAACAAATGGGTTCAAGTCACAGCTGGCCCCTCAAGACAGATTTCTTGATTATATAGTTATTCGGGGGGTCAGTGTGAATGTTACACTTCTTTCTAAAGAAGTAAGTTGGGATGTGCATGCTACAGATTGTAGTAGTAACTTAGCAAAAATACAATCATCTTGTACTCTGTGGCAGGATCATTGGCAAAAAAAATAGTCTAGTGGTGATCATTGATAGATTAACTCATTGATTCCTCATGGAGTACATTGGACTGAGATGGGCAGGACTACAGCGTATAAAACGAGATATCACCATGCATATTAAATGAACTGTCTACTAAGCTAACAGGTCTGTTATTTATGGAAACTAAAACAAAGTTCTTCTGAAAATTATGAAAGACTATTCTCTGGGTTCCTCCACATAGGACAAGACACACAGATAAGTAGAGTCATCAGATGATAAGATACATGAGGGCAGGGTTATGTTCATGTTATTCCATCCCAAATGCTTAGGAGAATGGCTGGCATATAGCAGGCACTTTACAAACACTTGTTGAATGAATGAATGAATGAATGAATGAATGAATGAATGAATGGATGAACTTAATAAAATTAAGTTAGCTAGCCAGAATTAGAGGCCAATATTCAAGTGATCTAACATTTCTTGAAATAGAAACTCTTCCCAGTTCCTTTATTCAGTTTTAATATTTTATCCAAGTATAAACTATGTGGGGATGTTACCAGGGCCCAGAAAGTATTGTGGGCATGATAAGACTTCCACTTAGCTTATGAAACTGAAAATATTAGTATCCTATACATCCACTGTGATCTGAGCTTCTCTTTCAGTCTCCTCTCCCAATCTCAATTTCAGGCGGCTATTTCTAATTTGCAAGATCTCATTCTCATACCCAGTTCTTACTACATACATGCATTGTACCAACCATTTTTGCAAGGCAATACAAAATTTAAAATAAATGTCCAAACTCACAACACAGGCTAATTTAAAAAAAAATGACCAAGACGTTTTAAGAGTTTGTATAAAATATGTAAGAATAGAGTTTAGGAACAAGATTTATTTCTTGTTTGAAAAGAATAGTATTAGCCCAGCTTTTCCAGCTTAAGTTAATACTGGTCAGCTAAACCCTCATTAGAGAGAGTTCACATGCTATAACTAAATTTAATAAATAGTCTCTATCATCTATAGTATTTAACTGCGACTAACAAAATTCTGTTCATACGTTAATAGGTGAATAATATTTATAAAATATTTTCTCATGTGAAATGTTTATAATCATTAAAAATAATTATTTGCTGTCAGGTGGACTAAAGTAGATAAATAATATTTAAATGCTAATGATGTAAGTCTCAAAGCCAATCCATGCCTTCACTCTATCCTGCAATGCTTCACTCTATGCTGATTGTTTTCCTAAGCAACTAAGTAATTCTAAAACTTAACTGTGCATGTGATTCTCTAAAGCATCTGGTTAAAATATAAATTAAGGACTCTACCAAAAAGACTCCAATTTAGTATCTCTGAACAAAAGGAGCACAGGAATTTTCATTTCAAATAATCATCCCAAGTGATTCTGATGCACTGGGAGTAAGGTCTAGACGTGGATTTATTTTTGAACTGCCCATTTATTCTAGTCACAATTTTGGGAGACAATCAATTCTAAAGTTCTCCAAAATTATAGTTAGAAAATTATGCAGAAAATTATGTGACATCTGTAAAGTAGAAGGAGATAAATTTGAAAGAATTAATTGTTTCTGGCCAGGAGTGGTGGCTCACACCTGTAATCCCAGCACCTTGGGAGGCCAAGGCTAGCGGATCACCTGAGTTCGGGAGTTCAAGACCAGCCTGGCCAACACAGTGAAACTCTGTCTCTACCAAACATACAAAAATTAGCCAGGCATGGTGGCATGCACCTGTAATCCCAGCTACTCAGGAGGCTGAGGCAGGAGAATCGCTTGAACCCAGGAAGTGGAGGTTACAGTGAGCTGAGACTGCACCACTGCACTGCACTCCAGCCTGGGCAACAAGACTGAAAAAAAAAAAAAAGAATTAATTATTCCTTCTCAAAGAGAATCAGACTTGCAATTTTAAAAACGAATGAAACACCTTTCACATACATAGATCTTGCTTCTATTTTATTTATAAATTCTTCTTTTTATGTGGTGTTGGGCAGGAGTATTCCATCCCCTAAAGCTCACAGAGGAATGAGAAAAACAATCAGGTAAATAATTGGCACAATATAACACATAAGGCAGAACACAGTGCCGGATAAATCATATATTTGTAATAAATGTTGAATAAAATGAGCAAATTCCTTAATTAGTTAATAATTAATAGTAGCTCATAGAAAAAAATACATTTTTCAGGCATTAGAATTTTCTATTTAATGATGTTTTCCTATAATATAATTCTGTAGCCCATTCTGTAAAACTGTTTCAGTTGACAATAATCCTACTGAAGATTTATCCGGTAATCTTTTCGTGGCAAGTGGTAGAAACTCCAGCTCAAAGAGGCTTTATCCAAATAAGAGAGAGAGGGGATACAGAGATTTATAAAACTTGAAAGACCAAGATTGGATCTTTGGACTTCAGGTACAGCTGGATCCAGGAGCACAAAAGACTTTTTCTCAAAGCTCTGCTTCTCCCATCTCACTGCTCCACATTTCTCTGTGTTTGCTCATTCTCAAGCAAGCTCTCTCCTCATAGAGACAAGATGGCTGCCATCCACTCCAATCCACATCCTATCCTATCCTACCAATAATTTGACCAATAGAAAGAATGGAATATACTTGTATCCCAATAGTTCAAGAAAAATTCCCCAAATGAGCTCTGGTTGGCCCTGATTCATATGATTTATGCCACAGGCCCATCAGTGACCAGTCACTATGGCCAAGAATGCATGCGTAGGCCTTAGACACACCTCTCCCTGGACTTGGAGCATGGCTAGCCACACCTGGACAACACTGACTTAAAATAGAGGAATGAATCACAGTTCCCAAAGAAAACTGAAAGTGCTGTCACCAGAAGGTAAAATCTACTATATAAATGTCTGCTATACATACTGTCAAATGGAAGCCCTACCAAATAAACCAAGAGAAATTAGCTTTAAATAAAATTTTATGTGACAGCAAGTGTATGCATTGCAGCATTCCGGGGTCAGTGGCATGTATAAATACCTTTTTAGTCAGAAGAATAAAAGGAATAAGAAGGAGAAGGAGGAGGAGAAAGGGAAGGAGAAGAGGAGGAAGAGGAATAGGAGGGAAAGGGGGAAGTGGGGAGGAGGTGAAATTTGAGATGTTAAGGCGAGAACAATCAGTTTGGGCTATTTCTTCCCATTCCTACATTGAGATAGGCTAGTGGTTCACTGAATTTTAGGGCTAGAAGAACCTTAAAGATCACTTTATCTAATTAAATGGGTTGCAAATAAAGAAATAAATTTCAAGATTTGGTTCCTTTCTACTTGTCCATTTCCATCTCTCACCACTTGAGCCCTTGTTCTACTGTCTAGGCCCTATATTGTCCAGGGCAGTAGCCATGTGGCTTTGGGCACTTGGATGTGGCTAGTTCAAATTGAGTTGTGTTCATGTGAAAAACACACAGAATTTCAAAGACTTAGTATGAAAAAGATAATATAGGTCAAGTGCGGTGGCTCACACCTGTAATCCCAGTGTTTTGGGAGGCCAAAGTGGGCAAATCACGAGGTCAGGAGTTCAAGACCAGCCTGGCCAACATGATGAAACCCCCGTCTCTACTAAAAGTACAAAAAGTTAGCCAGGTGTGGTGGTGCGCACCTGTAATCCCAGCTACTGGGGGATTCTCCTGAGGCAGGAGAATCTCTTGAAACCAGGAGGCAGAGGTTGCAGTGAGCCAAGAATGCGTCACTACTCTCCAGCCTGGGTAACAGAGCAAGACTCCATCTCAAAAAAATAAAGAAAAAGAAAAAAAAATAATATAAAGTGTCTTCTTAATATTTTATACTGATTACACATTGAAATGACAGTTTCTGGGACATTTGTGACTGAATAAAGTATATTATTGAAATTAATTTTATCTGCTCCTCTTACTTTTTTAATGTGACTGTTATAAAGTTTAGAATTACAAATGTCATGTTTACTTGTATGACTCACATTTGTAGCTCATGTTAGGTTTCATTCGACAATTATTCTACCCACACTGTCTTTCGGTGGTTGGAACATGTGTAACTGTGGGACCAGCCCAAACTGGACCTACTCTGTTGATAACAAAATGTCAGGTTACCTTTTAGCTATAACAGAGCCAAAAACTGCAAGTCATATAGTCTGGGCATGTGCAACAGAAAAAATTTTGACCTCTAACAATACCCAGAACTCACAATTCTTCCCCTCTGCCTTCAGAACCAAGAAGATCGAGATTTGACCAGAACCTGAATGTCAGAACTCTTTAAGAAGTGAGGACTCCATTGGCCAGGAAGATCCAAGGCTAAAATCTGCCTCAACATACTTTACTGTAAATGCTCAAATCTGAAGCCCTCCAATCAGACCCTGCCAAGCCAATGTTCCTAAATCCTTTCCCTTGCTCTCTGATCCCTTTAAATTTGCCCCAGATCCCAAATCAGAGAGACAGGTTTGAGCCCACTTCTGTCTCTTTGCCGAAAGAGCTTACTTTTCTCAAAAACTGGTGCCATAGTTACTGGCTTCTGTGTGCATCAGGAAGTGAGCCCATTTGCTAGACAATGCATGCCATACTCTTTTTCATTTCCTGGCCATTGCACACGTTGTTTTCATGGCCTGGAACACTCCTACCTCCTGTTCATCCTGTAGGGCTCAGAATAAATCACTCCATCGGGAAGATAGTCCCTAAACTTACGGTCCCTGTGTATGTGTGCTCACAGCTTCCTGTCATTACATTCCTTACATTGTATTACTACCATTCACTTAATTGTCTGCCTTAAGTACCCTGAGTTCAGATACAGTGTTTTCTTAATCATTACTGCATCCTGAGCACTGTGCCTGGTATATAGTAAGTGCTCAGTAAATATTTGTTGGACTAATGTTGAATAATTATGGTTAAGTTACTCTCTTATAGTTCCCCAGAAACTCAGGTCTTTTGCCTTCCAGAAACAGAAATTTTGTCCTGTATTCACATTTCTGGCCTTCCAATTTTTTGGAACTTAATGATCCTTTCCTTAGCTGCTACATGGCAAGAAAGGTTCATTGTCATTTTCTTTCTCATAGATGACAAAAAAGTGGGGGTAAGTTATCCCCAGAGAACTGAAAGAGGATCCTCTGAAAAAAATCCACAGGAGCATGTTTCATAGCTAATGAATATCTACAACCAAAAGGCTTGTGATTTAAGTATCAAGATAAGCAACTATCACAACGTTTAAAACACTCACTATACTTCCTTTCCAGCTTTTTAACTATAAAATCAATGGCGTGTTAATGACTCAAGCATTAGTTTGCTCATTAGGAATTCCAGAACTTCTATTTTTGAAGCATAAATTTCTAAGTTGCTCAATTTACCCAATTTGTCAGAACAATTTCCATTAATAAATATAAATATTTAATGAAAATGAAAACTGTCATAAGCCACTTCTCTTAAGCATCTAATAACTTACTGGAAGAAATAAAAAATATTAGTGAATTATGTCATTTGCTATTTTCCATCATATAGCAATCATCTGCAGATGTCTTGCTTATTGTACCTTGCTGTGTTTTGGAGTGGGTTTTTGCTGTAATATATTTATTGGGTTGTGGGTTTTTGTTTGTTTATTGGGTAGCAAAGGAATATCAATGATGTACAGGGTGTTTCCTAGATATTAACCATATGCAAAATTTTTTTCAGTTTTCTCAAAACCTTCATTGTGCTATTTGTTCCTGCCAGAATCCACTGTAAATAAAATAATTAGATATGTGTATGTAAGTGTAAAATTACATTTACCCTACATTTTGTGGCTTGAAAAATGCCTTCACATATTTTATTTCATTGATCTTCAATGGAGGATATCATTATTTCCAGTTTACAGATGAATAAAAAGGACTGTTTGATCAAGTGCCAGAACCAAGACTCCACCTAAGACTTTGTTAAGTGATTTTTTCCTCTACTCAAAGCCTCCCTGAGATCTGCTACACTTAAAAAAAAAAAAAAAAAAAAAAAAAAAAAAAAAAAATTTTTTTTAAAAAAATTTTT
>NW_016807158.1:98469-108183 GCF_001698545.2 Rhinopithecus bieti | reverse complement strand
AAAAAAAAAAAAAAAAAAAAAAAAAGAGGAAAATTTGATGTCATAGAATTTCTCATTTCAACTTGATTTTATTCTTTGCCTCTTTCTAGTTCAACTCAGAGTGGTTGGCAAATAGTAAGCATTCATTAAATGTCAACTATATTATTTTTCTTTCAAAGTGAGGTTACTGAATAGAAATGGAAATGTTTTAAAAGTTAAGTTCTATTTCACTGAGATTCCATTGTGTGCTAATTGTTCTCCTCCTAAGGGATGTAACTAGACCTCTTACTCCATGGCTCTAAATTTATATAGTCAGCCTCTATGATTCTTTGGTCCTGTAAGGCAAAAGGTACATTCTTTGAGTGGGGTCAACAGCAGAGGTTTCATATAATTATCATAAAATAAAAGCCCTACTTTTCACACTAGAGCTTCTATAATGGTACCAATTAGTATGAATTCCCCTTTCTGGGCCAATGGGAATGTAGTGTACATTTTTTGCTCATTGGTTTCAAATAGGGCTGGATTACCTTTGGTTTATTTGGATTGTTTTCAGTAGCTTTTTTCTTCCTTTTATTTTTTTTTTTTTTTTTTACTTTTAATTCTTAACGCCTCTCCTCCCCACTAAAGAGTGCTTAAAACCTACTTTCAATCCTCTTAGAATCACCCTTACTCCAATTGTCCTCAGAATTTCACATAGAGACCCTAAAACAAATATTTTCAATCTATAGAAAAGGTCTTCAATTTTTTTTATAATTTTGCCTAAAAATATTATTTGATCTTGTTTATGCAGATAAAATGGATTGTTATAATGGTACTCTAGAGAATTGGATCTTCTGGTCCAAGTTAGCTGTCCATCCGCCTGGTAAGTCCACTTTGACCAAAAAGGAACAAGTTTCTCTGGGTGATAAGAAAGCAAGGAAATCATAGGCAAAAAGGAAGTACAAATGGAATTAAGTGACTAGAAAGCTTATGTTTGGCTTTGGAATCCTCTCATTTCAACAAACATCAGAATGCCTCATATATACAAAATACTGTCTAGGAAACGTTTAACTATTCTAAATTGTATAGCATAGTATTTTAGAAATTAAATTATGTGTCGGTTAGTTTGTAATAGCTAGTAAAAACTAACAGCAATTAATGAATTTGTTACAGCTAGAATTAGTTTGTTACAGCTAAACTGTATTAGTTAGTTATTGATGCAACAAACTCCAACACTTCATTGGATATTCACAATAAAACTTAACTTCTGGCTCACTAAAATCCAAAATCAGAATTCCAATTCTGCAGGGATTTCTCTTCCACATGGAGATCCAGGGACCTGGACTCCTTTCATTCTGTGGCCCTCTCATCTTTATCACATAACTTCTAAGATTGATGTAGCTGTTGTGCTATGTGCCTCTAGCCGTGAAAGGGGAAAGAACATGTAAGATCCCACACAGAAGCATTTTATGAGCCAGCAGGGAAGCGCCTCATAGTAATCTGTTCCCCGTTTAGAATCCTATCACATAGTCACACCTAACAGCAAGGGAGAATGGAAAATGTCTGCTCGTGTGTCCAAAAAGAAAAAACAAAACAAGACAGAAAAGAAGTCTGTGCTACAAGCTTTAAGGTGAAACAAACTGTTGTTTGAATCCTGGCTCCACAATCTTCCTTTGTAAGATGAGGATTATAATAATATCTCTATATGGTTGGCTGTGAAGATACATGATATAATAATAACAAATTTCTAACATTTACAGTTATTCTTAAGTGCCAGGTAACAATCCAACCTTTTCCATATTATCTCACACAGCAGCAGTCCCCAACCTTTTTGGCACCACAAAACCTGTGGATGACAATTTTTCCATGAATTGGGTTATTGGGAAGGGGATGGTTTTGGTATGATTCAAGTGTATTACATTTATGGTATAGTTTATTTATAATTATTATTACATCGTAATCTATTATGAAATAATTATACAACTCACCATAATGTAGAATCAGTAGGAGTCCTGAGCTTGTTTTCCTGCAACTAGATAGCCCCATTTGGGGGTGACGGGAGACAGTGACAGATCATCAGGCATTAGATTCTCATAAGGCTTATGCAACCTAGATCCCTCACAGGCACAGTTCACAATAGGGTTCATGCTCCTATGAGACTCTAATGTGCTGCTGATCCGACAGGAGGTGGAGCTCAGGCGGTAATGCATGAAATGAGGAGCAGCTGTAAATACAGATGATGTTTTGCTGGTTCACCTGCCACTCACCTCCTGCTATGTGGCCTGGGGGTTGAGGACACCTGTCATACAGTTTTCACAATTCACCTATAAAATGGGGACTATTACTATCATCTCTATTTTATAGACTGAAGTTGTAGTAGATTAAGTCCAAAAATCACCCACAATTGTTGATGTCCTCTTGTGTTCACACCCTGTACAATGTGACTTTGCAGCAATGCCCATCAATATATAGAGTTGTTTCCCACCTCATGAATCTGGGCTGGCTCTGGGACTGGCTCAAGCAATAGAATTAGACAAAAGTGACACTGTGACAATTCTGAGCCTATATTACAAACAGCATGTTTCTACTAGCTGTTTTAGATCCCCAGAGCCACCATGTGTAGAAGTCCAGGCTTGCTATGCAAAGGATGAAGCTATTCTAGACTGCACCACTGTCCTGGCTGACTCATTAGCTCATCATAGACAGACACATGAGCTACCAACAGTAAGACCAGCCTAGCCTAGACCAGACCAGAAGAGATATCCAATCAACCCACAGACTCATGAGCCTAATAAATTCTGGTTTTATCTGCTTTGGTTTGGTTTGTTATACAGCATTATTTATGGTAATAACTGAGGCAGAAACTTCAAGAGGTTGTATTATCAACTTAAGAGCATACATCTAACAAGTGATAGAGCCAGGAACTAAATCACAATCTATGGAGTTGAAAAGCTATGTCCTTATCTGTCACAATATGCTAAGATAATTTTCTTAAATTGGCCGAAGTGCTCAACATATAAAAGTCATTAATACTATTCTCTATTATTAAACCCTATAATACAGGGCAAGTGAGAGTTTGCCTTGTCTGTGTCAGTTGCTCACAACTGTTTCTCCAAAATGAGCACTGTACCTGGCATGTAATAAGTCTTCAGTAAAGATTTATTGAATAAATTACTGAAGGTTGGTTACTCAGATAAATCAGCAACGAAGCCTGCCCTTGAAGAGCTGAGAGTCTAAAAGAGAAAATCAAATGCAGACATAAATAATGGTAATTTAACACAGGAAGGTTAAATGCCACAGGCAAGGAATCAGTAGAGCATTCTCGGAAGTCAGAGGCAGGGGAAATTATTTACTGCAAGGGAGGCAATATGATATTTCACTGAAGTGATGATGTTCAATTTTATCCTTAGCACCTGGACTTTGAACATATGGAGACTATGAGGACGGGGCATTCCAGGCACAAGGACACCATGAGCATCCCATGGGGTAAGAAACAATGCTATGAGCACAAGGACACAGTGACTTCCACTGGGTGAAAAAATCAATGTAGCCTGTTTCATGAGTCAAAGACTTCATGTAAGCAGATCTTCCAAATCTGACTCATAGGCTGACTCATAGAAAAATTGGCTGTGTTTTGTTCCCTTAGCTCTTCTATTTCTTATTGGTTCATTGATTCTTTATTCATTGATTCATTGATTCATTCTTTCAACAAATATCATTATGTCTAAGAACACAGGTAGGCACCATCTACAAATATGAGAAAGGAGAAAGCATTTCATCAGCTCATTTCAAAACAGAGTATAAGATCTTCAAAGGCAAGGACACTTTTACCTTTCTTCACTTCCAAAAAGCACCTGTCACATAATGGTACTGAAGTAGACACACTAAACACACAAATACACAAAAATATATGCTGATTTTAAATTAACTTAAAAGTTAAGAAAAAACTAGCTCTTTTAACCAACAAGGAGTTCAGTTAATGTTCATTATCTGTTACTTCTATAAGGTTTTATTGTATTTCCCATTAAATAAATCTAAATATTAATGAGCATCTTTATGTTCACTGACTGTGCTGGACATAAAGTTCAGGACTTTGTCTGAGATACAATTCTTGCCCTCAAGCAACAGAGAGGAGCTAGTACCAGGGGCTCTTCTAGCTTCTGAGGGTGCAAAGGTGAATGAGATAGAGAAATTCCTCACTATCGTAGAGCTTCCAGACCAGAAGGAAGAATACCTGAAACATAGCTATATCCAAACATGCCTATAATAAATAGTCAATTATAAAATCTTTAAGATAACTTCAAACAATCATACATGCTACAAGATAATAAAACTAAAATATAACAGAAAGCTCTGGTTTGTCTTTTTAAAATGGATTCACAAAAGAATTCTGGAAGAACTAATATTCACACTGAGCAGAGATTGACAAAATAAGTGTTAGCCATAGGACAATCTCAGGACAGGGTTCTAGGCAGTGCAAGTGATGACTGCCAAGGACTTAAGTCTGGAATAAATCTGGCTGTCACATATGTATAGCTCACAATTTAAAGTGAGGTAAGTACTTCCAAAGAACATACAAAGAGATATTGGCAGTGATTCCAGTTCAAAGCTAGCCACAAAACTTGAGATAATCTCACCTAGAGCACATTCAGAATGAGCGCATGTATGTAGAGCATGTTTGCCTGCTCTGTTAATCACAAGTTACTCTTGGCTGTCAGCCATGAATTGGAGGTCATCCTTAACTGGCTTGGCTTCCTCGCTCACTATCTGTCATGCTGTCAAGTTCTTGGCACTTCTGCATGCCTGTGCTAAAATGGCAGTCTTAACTGCTGCAACCCACCCATCCATTCCACTCCCACCAATGTCTGTCCCTGACCAGAGACTCCTCAGCACCTGAGCCACCAGGTAGCAAGAACCCTTTTATCCATAAACATAAGGTGCATGCTCATTCTCCTGCCAAATTAAGCTGTTTATGGTTATCACCCAGGGAAATAATTTGTTGATCAAGACAATGCAAAGAACTTCATTTAGGAGTTATGTATTAAATGCCTACTGAGATTTTAATTGAAAC
The DNA here is from genome assembly GCF_001698545.2 of Rhinopithecus bieti. Taxonomy (NCBI): domain Eukaryota; kingdom Metazoa; phylum Chordata; class Mammalia; order Primates; family Cercopithecidae; genus Rhinopithecus; species Rhinopithecus bieti. The sequence continues at coordinate 103,154 of NW_016807158.1, read as the reverse complement.
TTTTATGTTATCCATGAAAAATTATTTATATAGGTCTATCTATCTTTACCTATAACAAGAACACAGGGGTGCATGCTTTCACTGTCAGACACATTTTGAACTTTCATACACACACCATTTTAACACAGATATAAAGTTTAAAGTGGAAATAGGAGGACCTATGTTCTTCTGTGAGTTCTCTCATTATTTTCACCTAGAAATTAGTTTAGGTGCCTATTAAAGCACTGCGCCAAAAAGCCAATGACTTCACTATAGGGGGATGGAGTCAAGTCAAAAGCCAGATTATAACATCTTCCCAGAACCCTAAAATTAGATGTTCATTCTCCTCATTTCCATAAACGTCTGTCGTTTTTCTATCACAGCATTTATCACACTTAATTGTTACAGTTTGCGTGGGAGTCTATATTTTTTTCATTAGAGCCAGTAAGGATAAGAATTTTACCTATCTTGTTCATCATGTTATCCCCAGTGTCTAGCCAGTGTCTGGCATATTTATATTCATAATTTGTCAAATTAATGAATAAATGAAGCCATTCCTCAGAAACACCTTTTCAACGTAAAACAAAATTCATGCAATGAGTCCAGTGCTCTTAAACTCTTCCTGCCAATCACAACTCTGGCCACCACACCCCACAATCTTCATATAAGAACACCAGCTGTATCTTGATGCATTTTTCTGTAAAATCGCTCTTGGGGAAAATCCAGTCCAGGCACATGTACAATGCAAGCTGGCATGTGCTGTCAGTACATATTTCATAAAATTAAGGAAATAAAGGATTAAAAAGCAAAGAAAATTATATGCATCAATAGAATGCATCTTCTACTACCTTAGTCATAGTGGTAGTTTCTACCAGTTGTGGTCAAGACTAAGTTGTCAGGGGGCCACAGTCTTTCTTCAGGTCACAGTCCCTAAATAGACATATGGGATTCCCACTGCATTCAGGAGAGTTATGAAGTATCTAGAACTCTGTAAAGTTGTAAGGGTGGAAACTATCTGATCCCAGGGGCACTACTCACTTTGTAGATGTCACAGATATCTATATCCATTAGGACAATTTCAATACTGATGTGAGTAGTGTCTTCATCCAATAAAATCAGCATCAAATGTCAATTTTCTAGTAGATGGTAATAAATAACTTGAGAAAGGGTTGGCTGGAGGGGTTCCTGCCAGAACAGCTGATCTCAGATGATGAACTGGACAGGGTCATGTCTATGCTTCAGGACAGTCCATCTTTTAACTTCCTTTCACATCACATCCTAGAACAGGAAACTCCCTTTGTCCTTCCAGCTTTGAAGATTTTTCATTCCATTTTTCTGCCTTCCGCATTTTTTAGAGATGGAGGAAGGAAGGGTATCAGGTTTAGTATGCTAATAGAAATAGGATTTTAAAACTATTTTTCTTTTTTTGTCTTTTCCAACAGCAGACACAAAAATCAAGAAATTGAATTGGAGGCTGGGCGCGGTGGCTCATGCCTGTAATCCCAGCACTTTGGGAGGCTGAGGTGAGTATAACACGAGGTCAGGAAATCGAGACCATCCTGGATAACAGGGTGAAAATTGAGACCATCCTGTCTACTAAAAACACAAAAAAGTAGCCAGGCGTGGTGGCACATACCTGTAGTCCCAGCTACTTGAGAGACTGAGGCAGGAGAATCACTTGAACGCGGGAGGCAGAGGTTGCAGTGAGCTGAGATCACACCACTGCACTCCAGCTTGGGGGACAGAGTAAGACTCTGTCTCCAAAAAAAAAAAGGAATTAGAAAAACCAAACCAAACCCACCTTTCCATCCTTTCTGTTCTGATTTGGAGATGGGGTGCTGGGAAGACTGGAAAGATGCTAGTGACTATTTCTCCACCCTATGGAGAAGATCTGTCTACAGTAGGAGAGAATTAAGATTATCAGATACAAGCAAAGGGAGAGTCTGATGGAGAGAGAGATTGACCTGGCAGTGTTGACTCCAAGGCCCTCGTTCCTGCAGCAACTCCATGGAATTTGAGGGCCACTCCCGTGTTTTTCCCACTGGCATAAACTAGTGAATTTATGGTTTTTGTTTAGTTAAGTTAGAGTTGGGTTTCTGTCACTTATAAACCCAAAGACTCCTGATTAATTCAATAATCATAACAACTTCCTATTATGAGGATTAAGATAGAAAAAAAGAAAGACACAAATATTCATAAAATCAAATAAAAGACCCTAATTCAATAAATTTATAATTTGTCCATTATCTGGCAATCAGTATTATGTAAGTAATATATTTATGCACATTGTGTAGTCTGCTTGCTGGGTTTAGCACAAGTCCTAGCACATAGTAAACACTGAATAAATACTAGGTAGTGATAGTTTTTAAGTGTCTATACAAACGAGTTCATGGCCTCTTATGACTATGACCCAGTAGTTTTTTTATTCACACATTTGTGACAGTTGGTATAAAGGACATTTTTTGTTGTTTTTATTTTGAGAATTAGGAAACCTGTTTGTTTTCAGAATTTTTTAGGCTGTGAGTGTCCATTTACCATTTCTAATAGAGTCTTGATTTCCTTTTGGTAACAACATTGTTAAAAGAGGGAGCATGTGACCCAGGGGAGACTAGTTTAACACGCATTCATACCAGGAATTTGAATCTCAAAAATAAATAGGAAAGCGAGTTCGAAAAAGATGGAGCCTAGCAATTCAGCTGCAGTACCCTATCTATGAGTGATGGCGTCATTCTCCCAGACTATCCTGGTTTCTTCCAATTCCCAAGCCTGGCTCACCAGCCATCCATTAAATATGTACACCATGAAAATCCTTCCTATAAATTCCTTTTGGCTTTAATTGGCCAGAGTCACTTTATCTTATTTTCAACTAAAGGATTCCACCAGATAAACAAAGCATCATCATTCACTATTTGATTCAACTTTCAATACCAAATAACTTCAGTGTTTCCAATTAGCCTCCAATAACAGCAAACTTTATCCATTTTAGTGATAGTAATATTGTTAATATTAAAAATAGTTGTATTTGTTGTATTTTACATACATGATCTTATGTAAGATTTCTGACAAACAGTTGGGCACTAAGTTTATCTCCATTATACAGATGAGGGAACTGAGGCTGTCTGAATTCAAGGAACTTTCCAAGAGCCACAATCAGTACCTGGTAGAAGTGAAATTATCATCTTATATCTAGCATTCTTTCTCTGTAACAACAAAGCCCTTTCTCTTGGAACTGAGAGCCACCCATTATTGCCTACTCAGCTTAAAAGCGAGCAGGGATCATAATACAAAATCACCTGTACACTCAGTGTTGGTATGCCATGATTATTCTTCATAATCACCAGGTTACCAGGCAACAAGCTGTAAGATGAATAGCACATTGGGAAGATAAAATGATTGGAGGGAGAATTAACTGATCTCTTTTATCTTCAGAATTATGCCTCAGACTTTGCTCTCTGTCATTAGCTTTCTTTCAGTAATGAAATACATACATTTACTTTTTTCAAAACCTTAATAGATTGTATTTCCACCAAAAAATTATCCATTATTTCAATGGCATCAAAACTTGCTATATAAAGAACAATTTTGCATAAATTTGATGTGAATTATTATATTGATAGATTAGTTTGAATTTTTGCAGATGATACATCTATGCTATCTTACACCAATTTCTTTCTCAGTATTTCTTAAAAGATGTTGCTTAAAATCAACTGAGCTATCATCATCCCTCCATATAGAAGATATAGAAATTTTGTGTTATTTGATTGATAAATCAGCTTGTTAATATTCATTTAAAAGTTATTTTACCTGGATCTTATTTCTTTCTCTGTGCTCTTATCTAGACTTTTTTAAATTTCCTTTTTTGTACTCTTGCATTTTAAGTCCCAGAAGCTCAGTCTACTTAAAAATGCTTTGTCTACACTTTCACTTTTACCTGAAACTAAACAAAACACACAAACACACCTGTGCACACACATATTCCCCTGTCTAAAACCTCATCCACTTATTTTAGAATTTATATTATGGATGTATTGATTACTTCTTCTCAAACTCGCTTGAAACTAAAATATGTTGTAGAAGAAACTATTGAGGAAAAGAGCACAAAAGGAAAAGAAGAAAAGAATCACTTACTTGGAGTATGTAGTAATAGTAATCAGTTAAGTACGAATCACATCCATTCTAAGGCAGTTGAAAAATTCGTGTGAATGCTAAATGGAAACATAAACAGTACTTTAAGCAAATGTATAGGTGAAAATATTAGGCAATTATAACAAAATTATAAATTTATCATAAGTTTTCTTTTTTTTTCCCGGCAAGTTATTTCTTTCTTTCTTTCTTTTTTTTTTTTTTTTTTAATTATACTTTAAGTTCTAAGTTCTAGGGTACATGTGCACAATGTGCAGGTTTGTTACATATGTATACTTATGCCATGTTGGTGTGCTGCACCCATCAACTCATCAGCACCCATCAACTCGTCATTTACATCAGGTATAACTCCCAATGCCAATCCTCCCCGCTCCCCCCTCCCCATAATAGGCCCCAGTGTGTGATGTTCTTCTTCCTGTGTCCAAGTGACCTCATTGTTCAATTCCCACCTATGAGTGAGAACATGAGGGGTTTCATTTTCTGTTCTTGTGATAGTTTGCTGAGAATGATGGTTTCCAGCTGCATCCATGTCCCTACAAAGGACACAAACTCATCCTTTTTTA
>NW_016807158.1:42153-98130 GCF_001698545.2 Rhinopithecus bieti | reverse complement strand
AATCGCCATACTGTTTTCCACAATGGTTGAACCAGTTTACAATCCCACCAACAGTCTAAAAGTGTTTCTATTTCTCCACATCCTCTCCAACACCTGTTGTTTCCTGACTTTTAATGATTGCCATTCTAACTGGTGTGAGATGGTATCTCTTTGTGGTTTTGATTTGCATTTCTCTGATGGCCAGTGATGACGAGCATTTTTTCATGTGCCTGTTGGCTGTATGCATGTCTTCTTTTGAGAAATGTCTATTGATATGCTTTGCCCACTTTTTGATGGGGTTGTTCGTTTTTTTCTTGTAAATTTGTGTGAGTTCTTTGTAGATTTGGGCTGTCCAGAACCCAGGGCTGCTAATGTTAGCCCAGCAGTAGTGCAGACCAGAGATTGAGTCCACCATACAAGGCCAAGCCTAGGGCTATGTGGTCCCACCTGGCACCAGGGTCAGTCTAGAGGCTCAATCCATGGATACTGGTCTTGGACTGTGGGGATCTGCCTGGTGCTGGGTGGTAAGCCCAGTGTTGGAGTAAAAGTCGATGTCCTGTGCTCACTTCCCTTTCTTTGCCCCAAGCTGATGGTATCTCTCTCAGTCACTGTGCTGCCTAGAGTTGGGGAGGGGTGTCTTGGGTAATACAAAATTGTTCTTCCTAGCCTCTTCAATGTGCCTTTCATTGGGCTACAGCCATGTTTCCATAGCTCTTGTGAAGGTATTTTCATGTGTGGGTCGTTGTTCAAATTGATAATTCTATGGTGGGATGAGCACTGGAGAGTTCTCCTCCACCATCTTGCTCCCAGGTTGTCCCTGAAGCCAGCTTTAATACTTCCTTCTCCCTCACTGCCTATGTCCAGATAATCATCAGATCATTTCAGACCCAGCTCAAAAACAAGTCTCTATTTCTGTCCTTCCTTTATCTCCAAAGTCCCCATCCAGTTTTTTCACTTTGCTCATCTGAATGGCTTTCACAGACTACCAGCCAAACGTGATTTTCAGGTTTCCCTGCAACCTCTGATCTGTCGCTTCAGTGTCCTGATTGAGTGGTTCTCTTGTCTAAAATAGTGCTTCCACCATTGCTTATGATAAACACTGTAGCATGGCTTTTAAAATCTTACATGGTCTTCCTACCTCTACCCCCAATTCACCTGTCCGCTCTCACCTCCTAATTCTCTGCACCCATCACTCTGCTCCAGCTGTGTGAATGAGTCATCCCTCCTTGCTCAACTACTCTACCTGCTCTCTCTACCTGAAAGTCTATCTTTTTCTTCCCTTATCCACCTTCTCCACTTCCTCTTTTCCTTTTCCTTCCCCACCAGACAGAATCTTGACTGCTTCCTAGAATATCATATCCATGATGAAGCTTTTCCTAATATCCCAAGTTGGAAGTATTTCTTCTTTTGTATTCCCACAGTTCTTAGCTTTTATATTTCTAAATGACTCTTAAGAATTTCCTTGCACTTAAACTATATGTCAGATGCTTTCACTGGAGTATAAATTCCTTGAGACTAGGCACCATATCATAACATTTTTTAATTCTTTTAAAACTTCGTAAGTTGCTTGTTCACAGTAATAATAGATTCCTGAACATTTACTTAGTTTCACACACTGTGCATAACATTTTACAAGCATATCTCATTTGTACTTCACAAAGCTCAGGGTCTCTTATTTTACAGAAAAAGAAAATGAGGCTTTGAGATATCTATTAACTAACAAAATGTCCTAACATTACCAGATGGCAGAACAAAGATTGAAAATCAGATTTTCCTAATCCAAAGACTATGACCACTAAACTTTATTCTGTGCTATGCTGAAAATGAAGCAGTTCATTTAAATATAAATATAACTTTGACCAAAGTGTTAAATAACTGTGCACACTAAACAAGTGTGAAAATAGGCACAAATCAGTATTCAGTCTTGAAAAAAGAGTTCTTTGAAATATTTTTCATATGTTGGACAATTTTCTAACTGAAAACAATATAGGATTAATAAAATGTTTCAATTTTAAGGTCAATATTTATGTCATAGTTAATGGTAGCTTAAATGAAAAGTCATCCTATAGATGCAAATCTTGACAAGATCACACATTTAAGTTAATAGTAACTGACATGTCATATCCAAGTAACAAGGGAGTTTGCTCATCAAGTCTCTAGAGGTCATTAACGCAAAGATCTTGTAACAGGTTAAAAAAAACTAAAAGAGAGAGAGTAGAACATTTTAAGTATATATTCTTATTAAAGATATTGGCAACAAATGAATATGTATTATGTACCATGAGAAGAAAAGAATATTAGATCTTACTCGAGACAATTCAAATTAATTTCCTTGGGGAAATAATGAAATCTAAAGTTGCAAATCTCATTGAATAGATAAGAGAATGAGAAAATGGGAGGTAACTTGCTTAGGGCCAAAAATCTAGTCACATTTTAAGCTCAGCCTAAAATGCAAGTTTTATGATTCCTAATTCAGATGTCTTGCTGCTGTTACTCTCTGATATTCTTATATGTTAAGTGTGCCGATGACAATATGTCTTCAGCAGTAGAAAAAGATGTGATGTAAGCTGTTTGCATTTTTTAAGTGGTGATGGTAGCTATCAAATAATTCATAGAAGTGCTTTATATTCACTGTTTCTCGTTTCCTTCCTCCCACTAGCTCCTTAACTCATTTCAATCAAATTTTTGCCTCCACCATGCCACCAAAGCCATGTTGCTCAATCCAGTAGTCATTTCTCACTTCTCAACTAACCTGGCCTCTCTACACTTATGGACACAGTCTCTCAGCATCATCATTATCAGGCACTCTGCCCCTGCCTCTTCTGACAGGCTGGACATTGAAGATCAGGCTGGTATGCAAGAGAATGATGCAGGGATATAACACAGTATGAATTGAGCATCAGCAGAATCTGCTAGAACTATTTTTGGATGAAATCATTTAGGCAAAAGGCAACTGAATTTTGTATTTAGTCCATCCAAGCTTTCTTCCAACACAAAATTGTTCCAAGACTGACATCCCTAACTTGGTCTCATCTCAGTGTTAAATAATCTAAGTGCTAAACCCCTTTTCTTTTTGGCTTCCCTCAAGGAAACAATTCCATCATGAATACACCCAGCCTGACTTTCAGAATTTAAAAATGTTTCATATTAGTCTCCTAGATTTTCACTTACATCTTAGAAGATTCTTTAGAAATTCTCACAGCCCTACTTTCCTCAGCTAGAAAACAGGATAATGTTAGCATGTCTTTCATATAACTGTTGTGAAGATTATATACGATGATTTATGTAAAGCATTTAGCTTAATGCATTAATATTGCTAGATTTAATTGTGCTCATTAGACTTTGCTGGGATGGTAGGTTAATTATCTCTTTTAAGGTAGTATGTGTTCTTTAAAGCTCTAAACTCTTTACTTCCCCTGGGTTTTGCACCAGTTCTTTGCTCTACCTCATTGAATAAAAATTGTCTGTGTCCATTAGCTTTGCTCAGAGTGTGAGTCATCAGGGAATGAGTCAGGTGTTCCATTACCATGTGCCCTTTATATAATGCTAAGTTCCTTCACAGCTTTAGCTCAGATACTGGTCAATCTCACAAAAGTTTGTCTGTCTCAAGGGCTGAGAAATATTCTTTATTATATACTATAGTAATACTATGTACTATTCCTAGAAATTAAAAGCATGAAAAAAAGACAGACAAAAATCTATCTTTATGTTTTTATAGGAGCTTACATGCATATAGAGAAGAAAGACAATTAAAAACATAAATAAGGACAATATACCAATTTGACTCGTGTTTTGGCTCTATTTCAGACTTGTTAAATTTGAGGTGCCCACTAGACATCTAAATAGGCAGTTAGACATCTGAACTGATGAGCAGAAGTGGCTGAAGAGCTCAGAGGCAAAGTCTGGACAAGAGATATAAACTTGTAGGTCACAAACATATACATAACATTTAAAGCTACGACACTAGTAGGAAACTTAGGAGGTAAGTATATCTAGAAAAAAGAGATAACGTGGGAAATCCAATACTTGGAGATCTGAAAGTAAAAGATAAACCTGCAAAAGGAACCAAGAGGGATTGGCCAGCAAGTTAGGAGGAAAAACATGTTGCCAGTCAAGGACAAGCTTTGCCTGGACTGCACCCAGCCAATGATCGGGCATGGTCGAGGCTCCACTTGTGACCACCAATCATCCTTCCTGAATAGCCTCCTCTTGCTTGAAGACTCTCCATTGGTCTAGTTGAGATTTTCTCTGAACTGTGCTATGGCTCGAGGTTTCTCCTTCCTTTTTCTCTCCTTTCACAAGTGCCAAACCTAGCTTGTGGTCTGAAAGTTCTTTCTTCCTACTCCAGTTCACTCCCCCTTGATCCTTCATAGGTGTTGGCCTGTCTTGGTGTCTGCTCTTCATGAGAGACCCAATAATTTGGTTTTGTTCATTTTTTTATAGCTGGGGCCTCGCTCTGTTGCCTGAGCTGGAGTACAGTGGTGTGATCATGGCTAACTGTAACCTCAAATTCTTGGCCTCAAGTGATCCTCCCACCTCAACCTCCCAAAGCTCTGGGATTACAGGCATGAGCCACTATACCCAGCTCAGTCTAAAATAATTTGAAGGCTTGTGTTTTGCATTATATTTTAGAGATTTCCCATGGGATTCCATTTCAGTCATCTACTGTGCTATTGTACTAATAATATAGTCTTTATTAATCATCTCTTCCCTTTTCTGTATCACTTCCCCCTTAACTACCCATTTCCTTTGTGCCTTCCAATAAACTTCTTGCATTTAAAACTTTGTCTCTGGGGAAATTTCTACTAAGATATTACAGAGGGAATAATGATCAAAATGTTTACAGCATTTTTCAGCAGTAACTTAGGAGTGTTATTGTTTCCAGGGTTCCAGGTAAGTAGAAATGCCTACATATTAACCATTAGACAAGTAAGTGAACATTTCTAATGGCCACTGATCCACATGGCCATAAACTTACCTGTGCTCACTCAAGTAGTTTCGGGGATTTCCATGTTTCCAATCCCAGGAGCCACTGGAACAACAGATGTCTAAAATATTTTGAGGTTTATTTACATGCAGAGACTGTGCAGTTAATGAGAAAAAGGTTAGCAAGTGAACCTAATGCTGGAGTGCACATCTGGATGGAAGCTTTGGACAGCTGGGCATAGATCAAGAGGGTTATTACTGTTGTCAAAGAATTGAGGATTGTTGTAACTTTCCCACAAAGCATCTATGGAAGTCCCCTGTTTCTAAAAGTTTTGGCCTTAGCCTTAGATCCTGTGCTCCTGTTTGTCAACACTTGCCCTTCACTAATATTCTCAATCCACTGTTAGGTTAAATTAGGATTCAAAAGCCTCCCTCTGTGGTCACCACTGATAACTCTCTAAGACCCTGAGTTTTATTCAGCTCTTCGTAATCCAACCATGCATTCTCTAGAGAGAGAAACTTTCTCATACCACTCAGCTCCATCTTGGGTTCCCTGTTAAACTATAAAATAATTTAAAACAAGGTCAAAAAAAAAAAAAACTAAACTAAAACTAAATTAGGAAGCTAAATCTTAGGAACCCAGCAATTCTACTTCTAAGAATTTATGTAAAGAAAATAGAATCAAGGAAGGTCAATATTATTTGCATAGCAAGAAATGGCAACCTAAACACTTAAAAATATGATACATATTAATGGAATTATTGTATACCCAAATGATTAAACTTCTACACAGTCAAGCATGATGGTGTGCATCTGTAGTCCCAACAACTCTGGAGGCTGTGGCGAAAGGATCACTTGATTCCAGGAGTTTGAATCCAGTTTGGTCAATGCAGTGAGAACCTGTTTTTCTCTCTCTCTCTTTCTATTTTTTTTTTTGTTTGTTTGTTTGTTTTGCTTTGTTTTGTTTTGTTTTGCTTGAGACAGAGTCTCGCTCTGTTGCCTAGGCTGGAGTGCAGTGGCGTGATCTCAGCTCACTGCAACCTCCGCCTCCTGGGTTCAAGTGATTCTCCTGCCTCAGCCTCCTGAGTAGCTGGGACTAGAGGCATGCACCACCATGCCCAGCTATGGCTTTGTTTTGTTTTGTTTTGTTTTGTATTTTTATGAGAGACAAGGTTTCACCATGTTGGCCAGGATCATCTCAAACTCCTGACTTCAAGTGATCGGCCTCCCAAAGTGCTGAGATTACAGGTATGAGTCACCGCACCCAGCCTGAGAACTTGTATCTTAAAAAAACAAAAATAAGAAAAAAATACAAACCATTATTGAAAATCATGAAATAATATTCACGATATACTACTGAGAAAAAAAAAGACAAAATATAAATAGAATTCTAATGAAAATATCTCTTAAAGTATATTATATAGAGACCAGGAGTTAGAGACCAGCCTGGGCAACATAGCAAGACTCTATCACTAGAAAAAGCTAAAAATTTAGCCAGGTATGGTGGTGTTACCCTGTAGTTCTAGCTACTTGGGAGGCTAAGGTGGAAGGATCACTTGAGCGTAGGAGGTGGAGGTTATAGTGACCTATGATCATGCTACTGCACTCCAGCCTAGACAACAGAGTGAGACTCCATGTCTCAAAAAAAAAATTAAATGTTAAAAGTATATTATATAGTTACATATCTGCATGTTTATTTCTGTGTATGCAGAAAAAAAAAGACTAGAAGGATATCGCAAATGGTTATTTCTAAGTTGTAGAACTCTTAGTCATTTTCCTCTCTATGCTTTTCTGAAGTTCTCAAATTTTGACGATGAATATGATTCTTTCAACATGAGGAAGTAAAAATGGATAAATACTAGTTTAAGAGAAGAGAAAGAAATTCTCAGTGTGCTCCAAAGACAACTGACATGACTTTGATCAGGATGGGGTGGGGTGAGGCCTGGAGCCAGAGGTCAGTCACCTACGCCAGAGAAGTCAAAGGAGAGAGGTTTTATTAGCATTTCCTTTCTGTGTCCTGAGGTCTGCAGGGCCTGAGGGAAGCTGTGGTTACTCTGCCCAGCAATAGAAGAATTTGTGACAGATGTAAGGGATCATCAGGTACCTTCTGTGTTCTAGGAAAAATAAAGCTGCTAAAGGGAGCTTATGTAAACTCCTGACCCTGAAATGAAAGGACAGCAGAGAAAGATTCCAACTCCCCTGCCATTTTCAACAGAATGAGATTAATTCTTTTAAAGTCATATAAACAAAGGCTTTGTGCTGTTACTCCACAAACAAATGTGAAATTCCAGAAGCTGAACTTTGTGCACACCTACCTGTAAACCGCACACTTGACTTTAATCTTGGATTAAGAACTGTCAGATTCGGTTCTTTGGGCTAGTCATTTAACCTCCTGGTGCTTTCCAGTGTGACGTTTGGAAAAGTCCGGCAATTATTCTGCCCTTGCTCTTGGAGAAGTTGTGTCACAAGGTGGAAACATAGCTGCAAAATGTAGAACTGTCTGATATGGTCTGGATCTGTATCCCCGCCAAAATCTCATATGGAATTATAATCCCCAGTGTTGGAGGAGGGGCCTGGTGGGAAGTGATTGGATCATGGGGATGAATTTCCCCTTGCTGTTCTCATGATAATGAGTGTGTTCTCATTAGACCTGGTTGTTTAAAAATGTGTAGCACCTCCCCCTTCACTCTCTTCCTTCTTCTCTGGCCATGTAAGACGTGCCTCCTTTGCCTTTGCCTTCCACCATGATTGTAAGTTTCCTGAGGCCTCCCCAGAAGCAGAAGCCTGTATAGCCTGCAGAACAGTGAGCCAATTAAGCCTCTTTATCACCCAGTTTCAAGTATTTCTTTACAGCAGTGTGAGAATGGACTAATACATTGTTTCAGGCCTAGTCAACTTTCTGAGCTCTGTAAGAAAGGGCTTTCTCCAGAGAAAAACATCTGAGCTGAAATTCATCAGCCCACAGAATGATGGAAAGCTTTTGGCCCAAGGGTCAGTTAAGGTTTTTGGTTGCAAGTAACAGAAATTGATTTTGGTTAATTTAAGATAAGCATGATGTGTTGGAAAATTACCAGTGTAGGAAAGAGAGGGAAGAGTAGCTTGGGCATGAGGCATCAAAAGAAGCATGGATTGTGTTAAGTTTAGAGTCCAAGAAGGATGCCTTGTAGCTAGGACAGCTATCAGGCGATACTAATTTCACTGCTGCTGCTGATGCCACCACCACTGCTGCTGCGATAAATCATCTTTAACATTCCCTCTTGTCCTCGGGTCATTTGCTCAAGTTACAATGCTCCGGGTGGCCAAGCATAGATCATGTGCCTGACTGATAAGTTTATAACTGCAAACAGAGGAAGGACCTGGCCTCCTGGAAGCTGCAGTGCAAAGTGGCTACCCGAAATTACCCTTCCAATAGGCCCAATTATGGTGACAGAAAGGTAATTCCCCTTAATCTGGGCATGTCTCTTTCTCACAATATAGAAAGCCAAACTCATAGTCCAGGCCAGCCCACCATCAATTCAATTGAAGAAGGAAATATTGTGACAAAAATCAATGTTGTGTTAAGATCTGGTTCACTGAATTCTGACCTCAACTAGCTTTTCTGGTCTTATTTCATTACTGCCCTATAAAACCCAGACGACTTGCAACAGTATGTCCTAAAGACAATAGTTTCACTCTGCTACCTGATTTAAAAGGTGACCCTTACCCAGAACACAACACCTCTACTAACTCTTTTACTGTATATCAAAATCTGTCTATTCTCTAGGGGCTTGATATGGTTTGACTGTGTCCCCACCCAAATCCCATCTTGAATTGTAGCTCCCATAATTCTTATGTGTTGTGGGAGAGACCCGGTGGGAGATAATTGAATCATGTGGACAGTTTCCCCCATACTGTTCTTGTGGTGTGAATAAGTCTCATGAGAGTTGATGGCTTTATAAGGGGAAACCCCTTTCACTTGGTTCTCATTCTCTCTTGCTGCCACCAGGTATGAAATATCTTTTGCCTTCCACCATGATTGTGAGTCCTCCCAGCCACGTGGAACAGTGAATCCATTAAACCTCTTTTTCTTTATAAATTACCCAGTGTCAGGTATGTATCAGCAGCATGAAAACAGACTAATATAGACCTAATTCATAAGTGTCACCTCTGTGACATTTCCCTTGGCCATCCCTGTTGGAGCAGCTCTCTCTGCCTCTTCTGAACTCCCATGAGATCCATGTCCATAACCCTCTGAAGGCCATGAATCTGGTTCAGCCCCAGAGTGATGCTACTTTGGAAAAATATTCCTTCTGTCCTCTATATATTGCTGATTCTGTGTCTGTATTAATCTCTCTCACTCTCTCTTTCTTTCTCTCTCACACACCCCCCCAGAAACTGTCTAGCAGAGGCCGACTTTCCAGGGGATGTTTATTAGTTCATTTCTCACACTGCTATAAAAAACTACCTGAGACTGAATAATTTATAAAGAAAAGAGGTTTAATTGGCTCACAGTTCTGCAGGCTCTACAAGAAGCATAATGGCATCTGCATCTGGGGAGGCCTCAGGGAACATACAATCATAGTGGAAGACAAAGGGGAAATGGCACTTCATATGGCTGGAGCAGGAGGAAGAAAGAAAGAGGAGAGGTGCTACCTACTTTTGAACAACCGGATCTCATGATAACTCACTCACTATCATGAGAACAGCACTGAGGGAACTGTGCTAACCCATTCACGATAAACCACCCTCATAATCTAATCACCTTCTACCAGGCCCCACCTGCAACACTAGGGATTACAACTGAACATGAGATTTGAGTGGGAACACAGATCCAAACTGTATCAGGATGAAAGTACGGAAATTAAGCTAGAGGTAACAGAAGCTATATGAAAGGGGAGGAGGTGTTATAACTATGGCCAGGTTAATAAATTTTGTCTTCCACATATGCATTACTCATATGGAAAATTACTTTGAATTAAAATTATTTGTATACATGTATTTTCTTCCCAACTGAATGTTGAGATCTTTGAAGGCAGAGACCACATCTCATTCATCTCTCTTGCCCTCGGAGCTTAGCGCAGTACCTGATATATAGCAACCACTCGATATGCATATAATGAATTAATGAGCACATTAATTAGTTAATTTATTACAGGCCTCCAGCAGCCATGGCTATGCTGCCCAATAGTTATGCAAGAAAGCAAATTAATGATTTCCTAGCTCTTGATCCCCAGAAGTTTTTTTTTTTTTTTTCCCTGCTATGTCTGTATAGATATCACTAATAAGGACTGCAAATAAATGAGGGCTATCTGAAAGACAGGCTGACTACTAGGATCCCAAAACCCATTTTGATCTTTCACTGAAAGAAGGGCAGCTATGAGTCACACATCACACACTTTTTAAAAATGAGGTTTAATTTCCTTGCCTATGGCGGTAGCTTTTAGAAGTAATGGAGTGGATGGCTGGGAGAGGATTCACAGGGGGTAGAGGCCAGGGGTCGTCAAAGCTGGGAGATTAGTGATAGCAGGGCCCTCGTCAGAAGACGTACCACAGAACCCAACTTTCCCATCCCCTAGGGTCTGAAAGCTCCATTAGGAGTGATCATAACTATTTCATCGCTATGGTTCTGTCTACTTTGCAAAGTTCATGAGTATTCTAATCCTCTGAGCAACTGTAAGACTCTATTTCCTACCCCATGTCTCCACACCTCATCCACTTAATTCCACAGTTTAAAGCCACATAGAGTAAAAGAGTACGCACTAAAACAATGGTGATAAAATTAAGAGAAAAACAAACATTTGGACCACAGCAAAATATACATAACATGATATCAGTGTTCAGACATTTAAAACAATAGTCACGATAATATGGGCTCACAATTATTAAACTCCTACTAGATATCAGTCATTTTCAATGCATTTCATCCTCCAAACTGCCCTATGAAAAAAGCACTATTATTATTTTCATTTTACAGGTGAGAAAACTAAGGTATAGAGCAATTAAGAGGCTTGACGAAGATAGAAGCACAATGGGCTACTGTGTGACCCCAGGAGTTTGCTGGTCCTATGCATTGAATCACCATATTAATTGTTTCCATGATCAAATTAATTTAGGAAATCATTATCTAAACAACAGTTCTTTAGTAGAGGACTTTGCAGCTTTTAACATGCTGGTTTACATTGGGATTCTGTAAGAGTTGTTTTCTAAACTCATTTGATCATGAAACATTTGTGCTACTTTGGGAAACATGCGATAGGTTTACCCTCTATCTTGAATTCAAAGTCTCTGGAAAGCTATTTGATGTTTCTAAAGAAGGAACTGGGAGCCTCACAGCACATCGTGAAAAATAAGAAAAAAATCCTTCCATTTACACTGGACCAGGCTCTGTAGTAAGTTGTTATTCCCATATTTAAAATGAAGAAACTGAGGCTCAAAGAGGCTTGCCCAATTTGCCCACGTGCTGGAGTCAGAATTAAAATTCAGCCAGGTTGACCTCAGAAGCAACACTTTAAACTGCTAGACTCTAATGCCACTCAGACTGGTGAGCAACCAAGAATCTCTGAGCAGCAGCACATGACCATGGAACAGCACAAGCTCACAGAGCAGTGCCTGGCTGTGACCTTGGGCTGGATCAACTTAACCTCATCAAACCCCAGTTTTTACATCTGTAAAATGAATGTATTCCAGAGGTTGATATGAAGATTGAAGTAGATAAGGCACATAAAGGACTTCTATTGGAGTAACTGACCCATAGTAAATGCTTAATAAAGAGAAGCTACTAATTTCCTTAACTCCAAACACAGCACATAACATTTTCATTTGATCTTGGCCAAAAGGCTGAGAAGTGATACACATAACATTTTGTAGAAGCATTTTGTCTTTCATGCTCCAGATCCTGTTGTTTTCCTTGAAATTTCTTTCAATGCACAGATGACAACAGGCAGAACAGGTAAGGCAACGTGGGGTCATGAACACTTGATTTATCTATTTGGTTGGGATAAGTGCCACAGGGAGACAACCTGAAGTCATCAGCTAAGTACCTCCCTTTTATTTACTAACTGAACCCTTCCTCATCTGATCTCATTTGTTGTCTTCTCATCACCTTTTCAAAATTCCATTTAGATTTTCCCTCAAAGAAAAGGCGGCTCTCTTCATGCATACTTCATTCTACTCCTGATTATTGTCTACTTAATTTGCATACAGCTTATCTAACTATATTGTTATCTAGTAGGTCGCTGTAGCCTAGTTTCCTGGGAGTGGTGCCTACCCAGCTGAGAACCGCACAGACTTTCTCCAAATGGTTGAACACAAATATGTTCTTGTTCACTTCACATTTTGGACACAGGACTATAAATACTCTGCAGACTCTTTGGTCCTAACTGACCTCTGTCTTCACATACTCAAGCAAGCGCATCCTATTCTCCATAATCCACTAATTTGATATGTTCTCATTCAATAACACAGCATACAGAATGTTTCCAAGCATACATGACTGCAGAAGTATACCTTTGCAAGCACACTAGCTCTATACATACTGTATATATGTATACTTAATCTTATACATTTTATTCTCTGATTCAACAGATTTCCATTCTGATCAGTGCTATTCATCAAATAGTCAGGAAAGAGAAAAAACACATTTACTACCATCCAAGTACAAGCCATCATCAATGCCAAGGCCACCACTAGTCCATATGGTGGTTTCTTACAAATTAGAATAATACACTCCCTCTGAGTAGCTATGGCCTTGTGACAAAATTCACAATAGGGAATGTCTGAGTTGAACAGCAGCTCTCATTTTCCCACTTTTCTGGACACTCTCAGCAGCACAAATCCCAAATAACTATACATGGTAGCCCTGAACTTCTTTTTCTTGATTACTATAATAACCTCTTATCTGATCCTCCTGCTTTTTTGTTCTTGACAACCTATTATTTTATTCTCAACATTCTGATCTTTTCAAAATATAAATCAGATCATATGACTCTCCAGCTCGAAATCCCCATACTTGGAATAAAATGCAAGAACTACCACATGACCCAGCAATACCACTCCTGGATGTTTATCCAAACAAATTGAAATCAGGATCTCAGAGAGATATTTGCATTCCCATGTTCACTGTTGCATTATTCACAATAGCCAAGATGTGGAAAAAGCATAAATTCACATCAACAGAATAATGGATAAAGAAAATGTGGTGTATACATCCAATGGAATATTATTCAGCCTTAAAAAGAAAATCCTGCAATATGTGACAATATGGATGAACCTTGAAAACACTATGCTATGCAAAATAAGCCAGTCACAGAAGGACAAATACTGTATGATTCCATTTACATGAAATATCTAAAAAGTCAAACTCATAGAAATGGAAAATAGAATGGTGATTTCTAGGGGTTGGGAGGAGAGAAAATGTGGACTTACCAAGGGGATTCTAGAGGTCTGATGTACAACATTGTGACTATAGTTAACAACGCTGTGTTGCATTTGTAAAATTTAAGAGAGTAGATCTCATGCTAAATGTTCTTGCCACAATTAGAGAAATTAAATTTAAAAGAAAATTCTTGACACACAAGAGACTATATGATTTGGCCCCTCTCTTCATTACTTCTAATCCTGCCCCTTTTGCCCACTCTGCTCCCATCAGAATGGCTTTATTTCTGTTTCTGGGACATTCCAAGTTTATTCCCAGTTCAGAGATTTTGTTCCTTCTCTTAGTCAACTAAGATGCATAACAAACCACTCCCCAAATCTGTAGCTTGCTACAATAAGCCTTTTGTGTGTATTTGTGCATGGGTCTGCTGGTCAGTTCTAGCTTTACAAGGACCAGCTCTGCTTCAGGCCATAGGTCAGCTGAGCTTGGCTTCAAACTATGAGTTAAGTTCATATCTGCCTTGTGTGTGCCCAATTCTGCTTAACCAGTGCAACCCAGGCCATGTTCCTTTCACTGTGAGTAGTAGGAGTACAAGAGACCAAGCTGAACTGTGAAAGCACTGAATTTAAAACCTTGAAGAACTTGGAGAGAGTGGCATGTAGTAAGATGGGAAGGGTAGACACAACCCAGTTAGTGGAGCCAATGTAGAGTCTGTTAATGGATGATTCAGAAGAGACGTATGTTTTCAAGCCTTTCAAACAGATTTCCCCTGTGTTTTTTCTAGAATAGTGGATCCACAGATTGTCAGTCCCCATTGTCACACAGGTCATTCTGTTGGGGCTGCGGGTGGCTGCATTCCCCCATGCATTCCCCCCTCTAGTGTTTGCAAGTGCTGAGGGACTCTTGGTGGCCTTTTTCACTGGCTTCGGTTTCCACAAGAATTGCTTCAAGCCGACAAGACTGTCTCCAAATTAATCCTAAATGATATGGCCCCACCTTTCTATCAGACTCTAATAAAATTCTATTTTGGAGACATGGAGCCAGATTGAGGCGTTTTATTGCTCATCATTTCTGAGCATTCTCCTTCCTTGAAAAACTGTATTAATCAATTAATTTTCCCATGAGGTAGGTAAGAAACGAACTTGAAAAATTAGCATTTTGTTAGAAGGGTAAATTAAGGGAAAGAGTAACAACTCACCCTAATGCTAGTTCTCACCCTAATGCTAGTTCTCTCATAGCTAATATGTACTTAATTCTCTTATGTTAGCATTAACTTTCCATTAGTATTGTCCTCCTATGTAGTCAAGCCTCCCATGTTCATAAAGATTACCAAAATTTAGTAGTTTAATAATGTTATTGTGGCAATAGTATAAGAAACAATCACTCTTGTTTAGTGATAGTGAGAATCTATAATCTTTCCCAAGAGAAATTTGGCATTTCTATCTATTCCATATTTAAAATGCACATTCCCTTTGGCTGAAAAAATCAATTTCAAGGATTTAGGCTGCAGTTACTTTTGCATAGATAGATAGATAGATAGATAGATAGATAGATAGATAGACAGACAGATAGATAGATAGATAGATAAAAAATATATAAAGATGATCTATTAATAAATCTTTTTTCTCAGCATTGTTGAAGTTGAAATAAGCAGGCATATAGTTGTATATGCTTAGAAAAGTTTTAGAAGGCTGCACAAAAAACTACTCAGAATGGTTAATGGAGGTAAAAAAGCCAAAGTGACAGAGAGTGAATAAACACCAAGTAGTAAGAAAAAACTTTTATTTCCCCATTTAATGGGATGGCAATTGAATTCATTAAAGATTAGTATATTTTATTTTAAATATTTAATTAATAAAATTAAAAGAAAGAAAGCATTGTGTCTGTTCCTGCAGGATTGTGGGATCTAGATATTTTAGGGCACCTATCTTCTCCTCTTGCTCATGTTCCTGACTCACTTGCTCCTAAATCAGAGACAGGATACACATTCTTACTAAAATAAGAGAACTGTCTTATATCTCAAGAGTTCACCCTCAAATGATGCAAGGCAAAGGAGAAAACAGACATGCAGGAAGGCGCTGGCTTGAGGGGTGGGAACAGAATGGTGGGCCAAAAATAACTGGCTTGGCATAACCAGCAAGCATCATCATCCTGTGAGAGGGAATCAGGGATGCCCTTTGGATCTTTTCTGAACTGAGGCTTGACTCTCCATGTTGAAAGTAGTATGGCAGAATTGAAATACTGGTCTCATGAGTCCAAATTCATAATCGTGGTCTGTAAAGAAGCTGAAATGAGAGTCACTTTGTCAACGTCAAACACTGGAATTCAGTGGTTTTAATTGAGAGGGTTCATGTAAGAAATAAGAGATAGAGTAGGCATTTGCATCCTGGGCTGAAAAAATTAAGTGCATGTCATAGGAAAATTGGCTGTGAGCATCCGTGATATGGGTTAACAACTACAACAGCAATGACAACTGCTATGTGTTGAATATGTACTCTGAGTCAGCCATTATGCTAAGCATGTTATATACACTTTCTCATCGAAACCTGCAAGAGATTTATCAGGTTTATTTTACAGATTAAATACTTAGTCCTACAGTTTATAAGTGGTAGAACCAGGAATAAAACTACATTGGCCTGATTTTCCAAACCCATGCCCTCTACTACTCTATGACAAGATGCTTTTTATTTAGAATTGCCCTAGAATTCTAAATGGCTTTTTAGAGAGGCAAGGTCACCCAGGCTGCCCCGCACAACAGCAGAAAAGTTCACATGTCTGAGCACCCATTATCCAGGCTGCCTGGGCCAAGACTCAGGGCAAGGGCCACCTGCCTTTCCTTTTGCCATCTCTGAAAGAGGAGTCCTGCCAGAACCATAAGTAATAATGATTCACAAAGTGCACAGTCATTACTGTGTTGATAATTTCCCAAGCTACTTTGGTTTTCCCAAGCTCTTAGGATAGAAATGAAATTTTGCTTTTCTTCATCCTCCTTCATTTTGTTCTTTAAAATGTAACACTATAAAGCAAATGTTGTTTTCTTCCTTTTATTATTGAGGAAATGGACGCTCTGACACATCAAGCATCTTGCCCAAAGTTAGTTAACAAATTACCTAACTTCTCAGCATCTGTTTTTTCACTGGTAAGTTGGAGATAATATCTAACCCTTAGAGTGGCTGAGATCATATTTCCAAAGTTCAGAGCACAAAGTAGGCATTTGATGAACTGCACCTGCTCTCGTTGTTAAGTAATTATATTACTTAATGTGGTACCATTGTGTGAAGCTGCATATAACGTGCATGACCTTGAGCAAGTTACATAACTTCTCGGAACATCTTTTTGTCCAAGAGGAATATTATCATTCAACTTGCTTGGCTATTTTGAGGACTGAATGAAATAAATGCTCTACATAAAATAGCTACACTAGTGACTGGTTCACACTCAAACCTCAATAAATAATCATCTCCATAAGAAAGAATGCTGTTGACATGTGTTCACCTATGTAACTCCATGAACTTGATCTATCATGTTTAAAGCAGTATCTTTCCTTTCTTTGCTCCTCCCTCACCACACTTTTTCCCAGACTCTTTAGAAATATATAGAATATTAAATGGGATTTTTTTTCTCTCCCTTGACATTGTTTTTTGACTAGACATTATTGTTTGACTAGACAGCCTTACAACAGGCTCCAGCTTTTTTCTCATCCTTCAAGTCACGGAGGGCTCTTCCTAGTGACCTGCAGTAAGAGAACTCAGAGGAGGGGACATTCTGGCCTGGATCTTATTCAGAAACACTGATGATGCAATTCTTGGCTCTGGCCACATGCTTGATTGATTTCCATTATATAGCATATGATGTGAAGGGGAGGAAGAAAGAATCCCTCTCACCCATGGCTAGAAATAATTTCAGAAGGCTGGAGGCAAAGCAGAGGTGATGCCAGTTATCTCCTGGAACTGTTAATTAACCAGCAGTCTCCTGCAAGCCAATTTTATGCATTCGCTTTTCTATCTTTTTGCTCCCCCTACCTATGTCCTCTTACTGGGCATGCCGGGAAAAGCCTCACAAATTTAACTAAGGAAACTCTTGGTGTCCTGTCATCTAATCTTCAGCCTGAGGTTGTAGTTGCCTTTTGCAGTGTCTTCTCTCCAAATCAGTATACCTGATGAGAAGACCTGTTTCCTCATGCTCAGCCTTCAGGTGCCTAGTTTTGGAATTCAGCATCTCTACATGAAATATGCCAGATCTGTCAAGAGGCCAGATGGTTCACAGATGCCCGGAAGCAGGGCTAAGTAAGATGACTGAGGTATGCGGTATAAGATGCAGACAAACAATATCACCAGGAGGCTGGAAACTCAAAGGTGATGTCAGTCATGTCACCTCTTGATTCAGAAGGGTAATGATGTCAATCTCTAACTGCTGTTCTGAAATCCAGTTCAGTGAAAGTTATCACTAACCACAGTGCCTGTCTTCATGGGAACACAGGAAGCTACTTTTTCATCTGCTGTTTATGATGTGATCATCTTCTTGAAATGCACATGCATAGCTTTAATTGGGACCTACAAAGGCCAAAGAGTTCAAAGGTTTTAATTAAAAAATAGTACCATTATATATTTATTACGTTTATGGCATTATCCCTTTTAAATCTCACACTATTGTATCAGCCCAGTCATTACAAAGTTATCCTTATTATACAAATGGAAAAATCAAGGAATGGAGAGCATTCTTAAACACCTTCTTCGAGACTGAAAAGCTAGTGTATTCACTACGAAAGTATCTGAAGGGAACAGAATACCCAACAGACAGTGAATTCCACAAGTGGGGATTGTGCTGTTCTTAAGTGACAGTATGATGAGAGATAGGCAGCTATGGCCATTCATTTAGTGGTTCAAAAACATCCAGCCAGCATCTCTGGATTTCAGTGGCTTTTCTTTCATGGTTACAGAACAACTATTTCAACTCTGGGCATGAAGTCTTCATTCAAAGTGGCTGAAAGATATCAAGGGACAATGCCAGCATCTCTGTGCATTCTATTAGGAAAAAAATATCTTCCAGGAACTTTCTGAACACTCCCTGGTAACAACTCAATGGTCAGAAATAAATCACATGAATATCCTCTATCTGCAAGAGAAACTGGAAAATAAGTATTTTGCCTTTCTAGCCTCTACAGTGGAAGCTGACAAGAGAGAGATTATTTTAGCTTGCACTGGGGCTGCAGTGGTGGTAAAATTGGTGAGAAGTAGATGGCCTCAAGAGATATTTTGTTGTAAAAAATCATAAGGCAAATCTTGCAGACTGACTGCATGTGGAAGATGAGCGAGAAGAGGGAATCAGCAATGAATCCTAGGTATCTAACTTGGTACATTCACTGAGATCAGGAATCATGAAGAAGGAATAAATTTTGTAGATGAAAACTCATGAGAAGAAGCTGGTGGCTGGCAAGATGGCTGAATAGGAAGAGCTCCGGTCTGCGGCTCCCAGCGAGATCAATGCAGAAGGCAGGTGATTTCTACATTTCCAACTGAGGTACCCGGTTAATCTAACTGGGACTGGTTAGACAGTGGGTGCAGCCCACAGAGGGCAAGCCAAAGCAGGGTCGGGAGTCGCCTCACCTGGGAAGCACAAGGGGTCAGGGAACTTCCACCCCTAGTCAAGGGAAGCCCTGAGGGGACCGTGCCATGAGGAATGGTGCTATCTGGCCCAGATACTATGCTTTTCCCACGATCTTTGCAACCCACAGGCCAGGTGATTCCCTCGGATGACTACACCACCAGGGCCCTGCGTTTCAAGCACAAAACTGGGCAGCCACTTGGGCAGACACCAAACTAGCTGCAGGAGGTTTTCCATACCCCATGGAGCCTGGAATGCCAGTGAGACAGAACCATTCACTCCCCTGGAAAGGGGGCTAAAGCTAGGGAGCCAAGTGGTCTAGCTCAGCGGATCTCACCCCTACAGAGCTCAGCAAGCTAAGATCCACTGGCTTGAAATTCTCACTGTCAGCACAGCAGTCTGAAGTCAACCTGTGATGCCTGAGAATGGCAGGCGGAGGGGCGTCAGCCATTACTGAGGCTCGAGTAGGTGGTTTTCCCCTCACAGTGTAAACAAAGCCACCTGGAAGTTCAAACTGGACAGAGCCCACCACAGCTTGGCAAAGCTGCTGTAGCCAGACTGCCTCTCTAGATTCCTCCTTTCTGGGCAGGGCATCTCTGAAAGAAAGGCAGCAGCCCCACTAAGGGGCTTATAGATCAAACTCCCATCTCCCTGGGACAAAGCACCTGGGGGAGGGGGTGCAGCTTCAGCAGACTTAAATGTTCCTGCCTGCCAGCTCGGAAGAAAGCAGTGGATGTTCCAGCACAGCGCTCAAACTCTTCTAAGGGACAGACTGCCTCCTCCAGTCAGTCCCTGACCCCACACCTCCTGACTGAGAGACATTTCCCAGCAGGGGTCAACAGACACCTCATGCAGGAGAGCTCTGGCTGGCATCTGGTGGGTGCCTCTCTGGGACGAAGCTTCCAAAGGAAGGAACAGGCAGCAATCTTTGCTGTTCTGCAGCCTCTGCTGGTGATACCCAGGCAAACAGGGTCTGGAGTGGGCCTTCAGCAAACTCTAGCAGACCTGCAGTAGAGAGGACTGACTTTTAGAAGGAAAACCAACAAACAGAAAGGAATAGCATCAACATTAACAAAAAGGACGTCCACACAAAAACGCATCCGAAGGTCACCAGCATCAAAGACCAAAGATAGATAAATCCACTAAAATGAGGAAAAAACAGCTCAAAAAGGCCGAAAATTCCATAAACCAGAGCACCTCTTCTCCTCCAAAGGATCATGACTCCCCGTCAGCAATAGAACTAAACTGGACAGAGAACAAGTTTGACGAGTTGACAGAAGTAGGTTTCAGAAGGTGAATAATAACAAACTCCACCGAGCTAAAGGAGCATGTTCTAACCCAATGGAAGGAAGCTAAGAACCTTGAAAAAAAAGGGGGGGCGGAGCAAGATGGCTGAATAGGAACAGCTCCTGAAACAGGAAAAACTCAACAGAAAATTTACAGTGTTATAATTATAGAAGTGAGGTTTGCCAATACCTCTGTGGGAGTTTAACCTAGCAGGGCTAAGATGTAAGCAAAAATGGAGTTGAAAATGTACCTTTTTCTGTTGTCCTAAGATCAGTTCCTTCTCTTTATGCCATCTATATTTTGATAAAATTCCATATGTAAATCTGGTAATTGTTAACTAGAAGTAAAGCAAAATGTCCTGGTTAGTTTCATCTTAGGGAAAGTTCTGAGAGGGGCCCACTGAATTAGTCAAGTAAAAGGTTCTAAATGACAAAGAGAATAAATTTGGGTTTTATATTTCAGGAATTTCACTGCAGCTGGATGCTTGGGAATGTCTTAGGTATGGTAGACCCGTTGTTCCTATTGCTGAATTTGGTGATAACCTGTATAAACAAAAGGAGTTTTGTGCATTCATAAAATGTATTATACTCTTCTGCATCATTACCAGAAAGAGACTTTTAGCTGGAAAAACCCAAAGCTCATTTTCCTGATGGCCTGGGTAAATTGGCTTGGGATTGAATCAAGTGCAGCAGCGTGCCATTTAGATTGCTCACTCTGTTGCTTGCTAATACTCAGAAGGGGCAACTCTGCTCAAAGTAGGTTGTGCGCATTAAATCAGGAACCAACAGATTATGTAAGCGTTAAACATGTTAATGAAGAATTTGCAATAAACCTGGAAAAATGCTTATATTAAAAGCAGGAAAATTTTATATATTCAGTAGTATCTCAATAATATATAAAATTATGAATGAGAAAAAACGTTAAGAGTAGTTCTATCTAGAGCAGCCATGTAAGGATTTTTGTTTTCTTACTTTATATTTAAAAAATATATATTAAGAGTGCATAGTACTTGTACAAATAGGGAGTATGGAGAGTTTCTGGGACTCAGAGTGAATAATAGCCAGTAAGTAGTTTCCCTTAACAAGGTTCATTTCTTTCTGACTGTGCTTTATCACTATTAAACACTAAACTAATTGAGGTCCACAACAAAGAAAATGAATAACAAATTAGTGAATTGTTCTTCTGCTTATATTTCATTCCCCAAATGCCTAATCAACCTTACTAAAAGTAGTTTTTTTATTAAAAGTAAGCAAAAAAAAAAGAAAAAAAAAAAAAAAAAAAAAAGGGTTAGAGGAATTGCTAACTAGAATAATCAGTTTAGAAAAAAAAAAGCATAAATGGCCTGATGGAGCTGAAAAACACAGCACAAGAACTTTGTGAAGCATACACAAGTATCAATAGCCGAACAGATCAAGCAGAAGAAAGGATATCAGAGATTGAAGATCAACTTAATGAAATAAAGTGTGAAGACAAGATTAGAGAAAAAAGAATGAAAATGAACGAACAAAGCCTCCAAGAAATATGGGACTATGTCAAAAGACCGAATCTACGTTTGATTGGTGTACTGAAAGTGACGGGGAGAATGGAACCCACTGGGAAAACGCTCTTCAGGATAATATCCAGGAGAACTTCCCCAACCTAGCAAGACAGCCAACATTCAAATTCAGGAAACACAGAGAACACCATGAAGATACTCTTCAAGAAGAGCAACTCCAAGACACATAATTTTCAGATCTACCAAGCTTGGAATAAAGGAAAAAATGTTAAGGACAACCACAGAGGAAGGTCGGGTTACTCACAAAGGGAAGCCCTTCAGGTTAACAGTGGATCTCTCCACCGAAACCCTACAAGCCAGGAGAGAGTGGGAGCCAATATACAACATTCTTAGAGAAAAGAATTTTCAACCCAGAATTTCATATCCAGCCAAACTAAGCTTCATAAGTGAAGAAAAAATAAAATCCTTTACAGACAAACAAATGCTGAGAGATTTTGTCACCACCAGACCTGTCTTACAAGAACTCCTGAAGGAAGCACTAAATATGGAAAGGAAAAACCAGTACCAGCCACTGAAAACACATACCAAATTGTAAAAACCATCAACACTATGAAGAAACTACATGAATTAATGGGCAAAATAACCAGCTAGCATCATAATGACAGAATCAAATTCATACATAACAATATTTACCTTAAATGTAAATGGGTTAAATGCCCCAATTGAAACACACAGACTGTCAAATTGGATAGTCACGATCCATCAGTGTGCTGTATTCAGGAGACCCATTTCATGTGCACAACACACATAGGCTCAAAACAAAGAGATGGAGGAATATTTACCAAGCAAATGGAAAGCAAGAAGAAAGCATGGGTTGCAATCCTAGTCTCTGATGAAACAGACTTTAAACCAGCAAAGATCAAAAAAGACAAGGAAGGGCATTACATAATGGTAAAGGGATCAGTGCAACAAAAAGAGCCAACTATCCTAAATATAAATGTACCCAATAAAGGTGCACCCACATTCATAAAGCAAGTTCATAAGACCTACAAAGAGACTTAGACTCCCACACAATAATAGTGGGAGACTTTAACACCTCACTGTCAATATTAGACAGATGAACAAGATAGAAAATTAACAAGGATATTCAGGACTTGAACTCAGCTCTGGACCAAGTGGACCCTAATAGACATCTACAGAACTCTCCATCCCAAATCAATAGCATATTCATTCTTCTCAGCATAACATCACACTTATTCTAAAATTGACCATATAATTGGAAGTAAAACACTCGTCAGCAAATGCAAAAGAGAAGCAAGAGCAAACACATTCAAAAGCTAGTAGAGACAAGAAATAACTAAGATCAGAACAGAACTGAAGGAGATGGAGACGCAAAAAAACTCTTCAAAAAATTAATGAATCCAGGAGCTGGTTTTCGAAAAGATTAAAAGAGACCACTAGCTAGACTAATAAATAATAAAAGAGAGAAGAATCAAATAGACACAATAAAAAAATGATAAAGGGGATATCACCACTGATCCCACAGAAATACAAACTGCCATCAGAGAATACTATAAACACATCTATGTAAATAAACTAGAAAATCTAGAAGATAAATTCCTGGACGCATACACCCTCCTGAGACTAAACCAGGAAAAAAGTCAAATCCCTGAATAAAACAATGACAAGTTCTGAAATTGAGGTATTAATAGCCTACCAAACAACAAAGCCCAGGACCAGACAGATTCACAGCTGAATTCCAATAGAGGTACAAAGAAGAGCTGGTACCATTCCTTCCGAAACTATTCCAAACAATAGAAAAAGAGGTTACTTCTCCCTAACTCATCTTATGAGGCCATCATCATCCTGATGCCAAACTTGGCAGAGACACAACAAAAAAAGAAAATTTCAGGCCAATATACCTGACGAACATTGATGCAAATATCCTCAATAAAATACTGGCAAACCGAATGCAGCAGCACATCAAGAAGCTTATCTACCACAATCAAGTCACCTTCATCCCTGGGATGCAAGCCTGGTCCAGCATACATAAAACAATAAGCATAATCCATCACATAAACAGAACCAATGACAAAAACAACATGATTATCTCAATAGATACAGAAAAGGCCTTAGATAAAATTCAACAACTCTTTAGGGTAAAAACTCAACAAACTAGGTATCGATGGAGCGTATCTCAAAATAATAAGAGCTATTTAGGACAAAGCCACAGCCAATATCATACTGAATGGGCAAATACTAGAAGCATTCCCTTTGAAAACTGGCACAAAACAAGCATGCCCTCTCTCACCACTCCTATTCAACATAGTATTGGAAGTTCTGTCAAGGGCAATCAATCAGGCAAGAGAAAGAAATAAAGGGTATTCGAATAGGAAGAGAGGAAGTCAAATTGTCTCTGCTTGCAGATGACATGATTGTATATTTAGAAAACCCCATCATCTCAGCCCAAAATCTCCTCAAGCTGATAAGCAACTTCAGTGAAGTCTCAGGATACAAAATCAATGTGCAAAAATCACAAATATTTCTATACACCAATAAAAGACAGAGAGCCAAATCATTAGTGAACTCCCATTCACAATTACTACAAAGGGAATAAAATACACAGCAAGACAACTTACAAGGGATGTGAAGGACCTCTTCAAGGAGAACTACAAACCACTGCACAAGGAAATAAGAGAGGATAAAAACAAATGGAGAAACATTCCATGCTCATGGATAGGAAGAATCAATATCGTGAAAATGGCCATATTGCCCAAAGTAATTTATAGATTCAATGCTATCCCCAACAAGCTACAATTGACTTTCTTTACAGAGTAGAAAAAACTACTTTAAATTTCATATGGAACCAAAAAAGATCTCATATAGTGAAGACAATCCTAAGCAATAAGAATAAAGCTGGAGGCACCACGTGACCTGACATTAAACTATATTACAAGGTTACAGTAACCAAAACAGCATGGTACTGGTACCAAAACAGATATACAGACCAATGGAACAGAACAGAGCCCTCAGAAGTAATGCCACACATCTACACCCATCTGATCTTTGACGAATCTAACAGAAACATGCAATGGGGAAAGGATTCCCTATTTAACAAATGGTGTTGGGAAAACTGGCTAGACATATGCAGAAAACTGAAACTGGACCCTTTCCTTACACTTTATACAAAAATTAACCCAAGATGAATTAAAGACTTAAATGTAAGACCTAAAACTATACAAACCCTAGAAGAAAACCTAGGCAATACCATTCAGGACATAGGCATGAACAAAGACTTCATGACTAAAACACCAAAAGCAGTGGCAACAAAAGCCAAAATTGACAAATGGGATCTAATTAAACTAAAGAGCTTCTGCACAGCAAGAGAAATTATCATCAGAGTGAACAGGCAACCTACAGAATAGAAAATTTTTACAATCTATCCACCTGACAAAGGGCTAATATCCAGAATCTACAAGGAAATTAAACAAATTTACAAGAAAAAAACATCAAAATATGGGTGAAAGATATGAACAAACACTTCTCAAAAGAAGACATTTATGTGGACAACAAACATGAAAAAAAGTTCATCATCACTGTCCATTACATAAATGCAAATCAAAACCACAATGAGACACCATCTACTGCCAGTTAAAATGGTGATGATTAAAAGTCAGGAAACAACAGATTCTGGAGAAGATGTGGAGATACTGGGACAATTTTACACTGTTGGTGGGAGTGTAAATTAGTTCAACCATTGTGGAAGACAGTGTGGCAATTCCTCGAGGATCTAGAACCAGAAATACCATTTGACCCAGTCATCCCATTACTGGATATATACCCAAAGGATTATAAATTATTCCACTATAAAGACACATGCACACCTATGTTTATTGTAGCACTGTTCACAATAGCAAAGACTTGAAATTAACCCAAATGCCCATCAGTGATAGACTGGATAAAGAAAATGTGGCACATATACACCATGGAATACTATGCAGCCATAAAAAAGGATGAGTTCGTGTCCCTTGTAGGGAGATGGATGAAGTTGGAAACCATCATTCTCAGCAAACTAACACAGGAACAGAAAACCAAACACTGCATGTTCTCACTCATAAGTGGGTATTGAACAATGAGAACACAAGGACACAGGGTTGGGAACATCACACACTGGGGCCTTGTCAGTGAGTGGTTAGCTAGGGGACTGATAGCATTAGGAGAAATACCTAATGTAGATGGTGGGTTAATGGGTGCAGCAAACCACCATGGCACGTGTATCCCTATGTAACAAACCTGCACGTTTTGCAAATGTATCCCAGAACTTGAAGTATAATAGTAATAACAATAAAGTCATGAGTGCACTCTTGGTTTTGTTTGTTTGTATGTTTGAGACAGAGTCTTTCTCTATCATCCAGGTTGGAGTGCAGTGGCACGATCTCAGCACACTGCAACCTCCGCCTCCTGGGTTCAAGCGATTCTTCTGCCTCACCCCGCCAAGTAGCTGGGACTATAGGTGTGCGCCACCACGCCCAGCTAATTTTTGTATTTTTAGTAGAGACAGGGTTTCACCATATTGGCCAAGCTGGTCTCAAACTCCTGACCTCGTGAACTGCCCGTCCCGGCCTCCCAAAGGGCTGGGATTACAGGCGTGAACCACTGCGCCTGGCCATGAGTGCACTTTTGTAGCTATTGAGAATACAGTGTCTTTCAGACATCTAAATTCAGATGTTGCCAGTTAAATACAAAGATTGAAAGTAAGAGAAGTTGTCTAGGCTAACAATATAGAGGATTAACATTTGTGGTTATCAGTCATTTGCATCAATCAATCCTTTAGTGATATCTCAGCTGTGTGGAATTTCCTATACCAGTTGTTCTCAAGCAGGTGCAATTTTTTCCACAAGGAGATACCTGGCAATAGCTAAAGACATTTTTGGTGTCACAACTCAGGGAAGGGGTTGCTATTGGCATCTAGCAGATAGAGGCCAGGTATGCTGCTAAACGTTTTAAAGTACACAGAACAATTCCTTACAACAAAGGTTTATCCAGTCCAAATTGTCAATAGTCCTGAGGTTGAGAAACCTTGCTCTATGGTAAACTCAATTTTGACCTTAATATTTCCCTGATCCACAGGGTTCCTAACTGTTCCATTTTTGTGTCCCATAACTGCCCACAATTCTGATGTTGCCACTGTCTTTAACTTGCCATGACATCATTTTACGATGGCTTTTCATGTCATAACCTGCCCTCAGCACCAAGACTTCTCTGGTGGAGCTGCATGGACACAGATACTATTGTTGACTTGACGAAAGTTATGTTTAAAGTTATCTCTAGCACCAGGAGCCTGACTTCTTTTGTAATTCACAATTTCAGAGTCTCCCAAACACTGAGATAAAGAAAAATTTGTTCTTATAAATAAATTCAATCATTACTCATAAGACAGTGAATTTAAGAGGTATCTTGAATGTGCTGAAGGTAACCCTTAGGATGTGTATAAATAATCGCTGTGTTAGACACAATGTTTTATCCTAAGTGGTAACCTAGGCTAAAAGCATAGAGAAAATTACTTAAAATGGAAATCTGAAGCTATTTGAGATATATCCCTAAGTTTTTGAGGTTGATGTCAATAACAGCCACATACCCTGTAAACCATTACTTGGTTTTCCTCTGATAATTACTTTCTTACACTTTTCTGATCATCCACTTCAAAAACAGTGACTTGCTTTACCTATGAAAGCCATACAGTTGCTTCTGAAGAGGCTTTGTTAGCCATATTAATTTTAGAGATTCACTGTCACAATAAACCAATTGAGTAGGAGCTCTTTTTATTTTAGCAAGAATCTAATACAGGCAATGTACAATTCATAAGGACCTATTAAAAAGCTCAACAACATGTCTGAATTCATAGGCTCTGATCCAATGACATGGAGACCAGCAGACCATTAAAATTAATTGAAAGTGCTGAACCATTTCAAGATTGATTTATTTTGTATTACAAAAAAATTAAATAAAACGGGAGGTGCTAGGTTAGCCTCTGCCCTAAAGAATTAGTCTAAAATTACAATTGAAATGTCTCAAATGGAATTATTGTAAAATTCATTAAGATATATATTAGGTTTCCAAATCATACTTACGCTCTTTGTAATTTAAATACTGAGCTACCTTCATTTAGAAATAACTTGGCTCTCAATGGTGAGCAAGTAGTCAGGATTCCGATCAATTTGAGCACCTAGTGAGAACCTAGAATATCTCACCTGTGCAAAGCCACCTATTTAGGTGAGGTTTTTCCTTGTTTGGGGTGTAAAAAAAATGTCTGTAAAGGAACATTTTCCCCCTAAACCACGACTATGTTATTTTGTTGAATTCTGCATTCTTCTTTACTATTCCTGGCATACAGGACATAACATTTGAATGCATTTCCCCTGAAGTGTCTAAAGTTATTTCAATAGCAGCCATTCCTGCATCTTCTGAAATGGTGGTAAAGGCAGGGAAAAGCAGGAAATCCTGTCTATAAATAAAAACATCTGCAACAAAGAGGTAAAAATGACAAGCTTAAATCCTTGCACTTGCCAAGCTTCCCTCAAAGTATCCGTCAGGTCTCATCTTGTACCTCTCTCCCCTTCCCACACGGAACCACAGCACACACAAGCCTTCTTCAGTTTCCCAACATACAGTGCTGTGCCTCATCTGTTCACCTGCAGTTCTCATCCCCTGAATGTGCTTCCCCCTCTCTCTCTCTTCAGGCAACCAGCTTCCCATACACCCATCACATGCCTTTCTCAGGAACCTGCCCAGCCACCTGGCACAGGGCTGATTCCCAATGCTATACCCTCCCTTGACATTCTGGGTTAAATACAATGTGTTGTAATTAATTAATTATTAACTGTATACATATGATTTAGTATCCTTCTCCTACTAGAATTTAAACCTCAAGCAGACAAGGATTGCCTGTTTTATATTATCATCTCATCCCTAGAAACTAGCACAATGCCAGGAACATAGTACTCAGTCTATGTTGAATGAATACATAAAAATAAACTTTCTATTAACCTGGACCACATTCTTATTTTACTCATTTGTTTCTTTTCTGAGCATATATAATTGAGCACAATTTGCATTAAACATGCTCCCATTTGACAGGCAAGAGTCCCCCTCCCCACCCCGCCATATCCCAAGGGACATAATTAGCTAATGTATATATAGATTCTAAGTTGACAGGGAGTTAACAAATCTATGGCTTTCATGGGTAAGGACAGTGTTTAATTCATAGAAATTAAAGATGAGGAATGTCAGTTAGTTAATCTTAGGCTGGAGAGAAAGAAGAATTGCCAGTTCATGAGATACGAGTCATTCTTTTGTGGCATATTTAAATGTTCCGACGATTTATTTATAATGAGGCACAGTGGGGAGCTAAAATGAACTCCCATGTATAATGGTTTGCCAGCATTTCTGTGAAAGATTGGCACCATCTATTCCAGAGTCTTAGCTATTGCCTGTCACATGGTTACTCTACATAGAGCAGCATGCTCAAATTCCTACAGGGGCCTGTTAATGCTTGAATGAAGCTGGTTGTAGAGGGGGCTCTGCGGAAAACTGGAGCAGACTCCAATTAGCTGCAGTCAATTCCTGCCATGTACAACATGGGTTCCAGCGTGGTTGTAAAATATCCCCATTTTTAAATGAGTCATTTTTTAAAATCACTGTGTAGACTGTATACATTACATGCACACACACATACATATTATACATACATATATAATGTATATCTGGAACGGATGCATTCAAGGACCACCAGGTTGCCAATTCTGCCTCATAATCCCTATCTTTGTTCTTCAAGGAACAGGGAGTTAGCTATGGCAAGAAATGCAGCCTGGAGCAGACCCACATACCGTGTAGGGCAGAGAAACTAGTCACGGCCAGGTATCTTCTTGACTCAAAGTTCAAAGAATAATGCTTTACTTCCCCATCGCCAACACTAGATTAATCCTCCTCTCTCTGAATCCTGGTTGGTGACAAACACAGTCTTAATTTACCATACAGAGAGAAAGCACCAGTTCCAACTTGTATTTGACCATAGAAAGGTGCCCTGCTGGAGAAAATTTTAACATCATTCAATCTATGTTCCTTCTAATACAGTCTGTTTCTCTACCAGTGAAAGAAAATTGCCATGCTGCTTTTCTTTTTTCTAATTTATTTATTTACTTTATTTATCTTTTTATTATACCTTTAAGTTCTCATGGGTACATGTGCATAACGTTGCAGGTTTGTTACATATGTATACTTGTGCATGGTTGGTGTGCGATCATTCAACTTGTCAAGCACCATACTCGTCGTTTACATCGGTATAACTCAATGCATGCCCTCCCCCTCCCCCTCCCATAATAGGCCCCGGTGTGTGATGTTCCCCTTCCGGTCAAGTGATCTCATTGTTCAGTTCCCACCTATGAGTGACAACTGGGGTGTATTGGTGTTTCTGTTCTTTTCATTAGTTTGCTTGAGAATGATGGTTCATTCATTTCTCAGATATTTCTAAAATATAAACCAAATATAGACTAAAACATGCACCCCCCATCAAAAGATAAAACTATTAAAATGTCACATTTGCTTCAAGTTTTTTCTTTAAATAAATGAAATAAAACATTACAAATTAAGATAAAACTTCTTTGTCCCAATTGCTAGTCTCTTCATCTCTCCTTTCTTCAAGACCATTTATTTGAACTATATCCAGTCCCTTTTACATTTTTACATGCATATAAATACATCAAACAGCAGCTGCATTATATTATTTTAGGTATTTTATTTGCATAAATGTCACACTACATGTAGCTTCTGCAATGTGTTTTATCGGTTATCACTGTGTATCTGTCCATAGATATAGGGATACATATGTAAACACACACACGAAAGAGAGAGAGAGAAAGAGAAAAAGAAAGAGAGAGAGAGAATATAAGAGAGGCACAGAGAGACAGAGAAGAGTTCATGTTTTCACTTCTGTATAGTATTTCATTATATGAATATACTTTCTTTTTCTTTTCCCAAATGATGGCATGTATGCCAGAACATGATGCAACATTGCCCCCAAAATTATCACTCAGAGAAAGAAGTACTCATACATTAGACCTCAAAAAGTCTTTCATACTACAGTGCAATCTTGCATTTACTTTATTTCAAACCACATGACATTGCTGGGGAAGATACATTACCAGAAATAACTTTAAGCAATGTTACCTTTGGAAGAAGAAGGAGGGGGAGAAGGAGGAGAAGGAGGAAGAGAAAGTAGAAGGGGAGGAGGAGGATGAGAGGGGGAGGAGAAGTAGCAGAAAAGAAGGAGGAGGAGGAGAAAAGAAGAAGAAGTAGAAGAACAAGAAGAGAGAAAAGAAAGAAGGAAGGAAGGAATTTAACATAAACTAGGTAATCACTTATAAGTAATTGCAAGTGTTGTGTGCCATTATGTATAAGCTCTTTAAAGATCACCTTAAAACAATACAGTAATTGGTCAGGTTGTGGAAAGCAAATATATAACATGACAAATGAATAAGTCAGCCATCTTAATGTTAAGACACGGATCCTTGTAGTTGGGGTAAAATTTCTAGACAAAGTGTTATAGGCTGATTTGGAAACTACTGAGTACAACATGCCCTGGGATACAATTTATATGACTCAGAAAGTGGTTCTTTTTAGATGAGAAACATGAGGTCAAAGGCACACGGGAGAAACGTAAGTCAAATCATCATCTAACAGATGTAACTGGAGGGAAAAGACAACACTTCTAAGTTATTTTGTAAAATATGTAATTTTAAATAGGCATCTCTAACATTTTAAATAAACAGTTGACTTTTCACATCCCTAACAAAGTTCATATATTCAATTTGGCCCCAAACCATTTTTTTATCTTCTCATTTTAAAAAGGGATGGGAGTGTATTAGCTCAGGCCACAGTAACAAATACCACAGACTGGAAGACATATACAACAAAAATTTATTTCTCACAATTTTCTGAAGGTTGGGAAGATCAAAGTGTAGGCATGGCAGGTTTTATTCTGAGGTCTCTTCTCAGCTGGTAGGTGGCCACCATCTGGCTGTGGCCTCTACTTTGTGTGCAAGGGTGGGGTTGGGGAGGGGCAGAAAAGCAAGCTCTATCAGGGTCCCTCACTATGGTCTCATTTGACCTTATGCATTTCCACAGAGGCCGTATCTCCAAACACAGCAACACTGGGAAGTTAGGGCTTCCTCATATCAATTTTGGAAGGACACAAATATTCAACTCATAAAAGGCGTCACTGCATATTTTTAGTTATCTCATATTTCGGCATATGATAAACTACTTTTAATTTTTCTTTATTATAAACAATGTAGCAATAAACATCCTTGTACTAGTTTCCGCATGCACGTGACCACTTTTGTTTGAAAAACAAAAGTTTTTCTGGCATATATGCCTCGGAGAATTTCACATTACTTTCTTATTCTGCTAACGTCCTTAGAATTCTGTGCTGCTTCTCAAAGGATTTTTTTGTTGTTGTTTTTCAGGGGTCAAGGAGTCACTGCAAAACAGGCTGAAATCCCAGGTCAGCTCCCCTCAGAAGTCTCTCTAATAGCAGAGTCCTTTGAAGCACACCACTAGGAGCCAGCCGAGATGATCTTCCCTGGCCGGCTCCCTCGCCCACCCTTTTTGCATTTGGGACTGGGCAGAGTCGCAGTCTCAAAGTGGCATTCACAGGAATGGGTCACGGGTTGGCCCCAAGAGATTCTGCCA
Organism: Rhinopithecus bieti; assembly: GCF_001698545.2. Lineage (NCBI taxonomy): Eukaryota > Metazoa > Chordata > Mammalia > Primates > Cercopithecidae > Rhinopithecus > Rhinopithecus bieti. The sequence goes on along the minus strand of NW_016807158.1, from coordinate 65,737 downwards.
CTTGCTTTCAGCCCCTCTCTGCAGAGCAGACGTCCCCCCTCATTAGTATGGAGTGCAGATCCCAGAACAAGAATCCGTGCGTGGCCTCTGGGCACTCCAGCCAGAGGGCTAGGATTTGACCATTTCCCAGATACAGAGAGGCCTCAAGAGGAAAAGAGGCCCTAGATGAAGGTAAACTCTCCCCTAATTAAGCTAAAGAGTGAAACTAGTTGGAGATTTGAGAAAGAACAGAAACCATGAGTAACTCAGAGAAGCCGCGGATCCAGAAGCAAAGCAAAGAGGGAAAACGTGGTTTTGTTCTCTATGTGGTAATTCTGTAAGTTGGTCCCTTGCTAACGTGGAAGCTCAAAAGGTGATGTGTTTGTTGTCCCAGTGACTTCATTCAATGCAATGGGAACTGCATAAACCCACAAAACTAAGTCCCCTCAGAAAAAGCTCCAATCCAAGTTTCCTGGAATAACTCAGAACCAACCAACCACTCAGTTACAGTCATAGGATTTGAGTAGCAATTCTCCTTCTGGGTGGCTGTGGGACAAGGTGACGGCAGGCCTCAGTTTCCTCCTGTACAAAACAGAAATAATACCTATCTCATGGGTTTAGTGTAAGACTAAGTGTCATAGCGCACGTAGGACCCCTACCATGGCCTCCGTTACATTGGAAGAGTTTGACGCAAGTTAGCTAATTTCCTCTCTTCACTTTAAAAGTACCCAGACCAATACTAATGCTAATATCAATACGAATATTAATACAAATACTAATGAGATTAGTCACTGAACATTTATTCTATGCCATTGGGCTGTGTTATCTCATTCAACCTTCACAGACAGGTTGTATTATTTCAATATGTTCACATTACAATTGAGGAAACTGAGATCCAGAAGGTTAAGTGATTTGCCCAACATCAGACAGTGAGTGACAGGCAGAAATAGCACTCGAAGTAAATTAGGCCAATCCCACAGCTCCTTTCTTCACCATGATGGATTCCCTTTGCAAAGTTTCTCCTTGCAATGGAGTGAAAGAAATCTCTAGTAGAATCTGATACACACACAGACACCCCTGTTCTCCAAGAGTGGGACAAAATTAAAAGTCCTTAATGATACTGCCTTTTTAAATTTCTAAATAATATGGAGTTGAGGGTTTTTCTCACCTGAAGTCCTTGGGTGATCGATTCACCTCATCTCTTCATTTCACCTCTACAGACGCAGCAGGGAAAGCCCACAGTGAACTTTCTTGTTCTTGAACTTGATTGCACAGTCTCCAAATCTGACTGGCAGTTATCATGAGACAGTTTTGGTTTCTTTTCTTTTCGCTTTCTCTCTTTTAAACCCAGTGCTTCTCTCCTCAGGCAAAAATTAAGCTTTTGTTCAGACTCAGAGGATTCAGTTTACTCTCAATGATTGAAGGACAAGCATGTGAATGTTTTCAAAAAAACACACAACAACAACTGTGAGAAACCAATAACCGTTTCTACTGGGGCTTGGAATAAATTTGGGGCTTGCATTTAAAGGTGGACATATCTGACATTCTAAAAACTGACTTGAAGCCAAACAACAAAGGCCAAACTCTGAAAAAAGCAGACACTGCAGCAGCTGGAAACATGATCCATTTTCTTTTCTTTCTGGGTCTACTTTTTTCATTCATCTACTTCTTTTTCTTTTTTTTTTTATTATACTTTAAGTTCTAGGGTACATGTGCACAATGTGCAGGTTTGTTACATATGTATACATGTGCCATGTTGGTGTGCTGCACCCATTAACTCGTCATTTACATTAGGTATATCTCCTAATGTTTTCCCTCCCCCCTCCCTCCACCCCACAACAGGACCCGGTGTGTGATGTTCCCCTTCCTGTGTCCAAGTGATCTCATTGTTCAGTTCCCACCTATGAGTGAGAATATGTGGTGTTTGGTTTTCTGTTCTTGTGATAGTTTGCTGAGAATGATGATTTCCAGCTGCATCCATGTCCCTACAAAGGATACAAACTCATCCTGTTTTATGGCTGCATAGTATTCCATGGTGTATGTGTGCCACATTTTTTTAATCCAGTTTGTCACTGATGGTCATGTGGGTTGATTCCAAGTCTTTGCTATTGTGAATAGTGCCGCAATAAACATACGTGTGCATGTGTCTTTATAGCAGCATGATTTATAATCCTTTGGGTATATACCCAGTAATGGGATGGCTGGGTCATATGGTATTTCTAGTTCTAGATCCTTGAGGAATCGCCACACTGTTTTCCACAATGGTTGAACTAGTTTACAGTCCCACCAACAGTGTAAAAGTGTTCCTATTTCTCCACATCCTCTCCAGCACCTGTTGTTTCCTGACTTTTTAATAATTGCCATTCTAACTGGTGTGAGATGGTATCTCATTGTGGTTTTGATTTGCATTTCTCTGATGGCGAGTGATGAGCATTTTTTCATGTGTCTGTTGGCTGCATAAATGTCTTCTTTTGAGAAGTGTCTGTTCATATCCTTTGCCCACTTTTTGATGGGGTTGTTTGTTTTTTTCTTGTAAATTTGTTTGAGTTCTTTGTAGGTTCTGGATATTAGCCCTTTGTCAGATGAGTAGATTGCGAAAATTTTCTCCCATTCTGTGGGTTGCCTGTTCACTCCGATGGCAGTTTCTTTTGCTGTGCAGAAGCTCTTTAGTTTAATGAGACCCCTTTTGTCAATTTTGGCTTTTGGTGCCATTGCTTTTGGTGTTTTAGACATGAAGTCCTTGCCCATGCCTATGTCCTGAATGGTATTACCTAGGTTTTCTTCTAGGGTTTTAATGGTTTTAGGTCTAACATTTAAGTCTCTATCCATCTTGAATTAATTTCTGTATAAGCCAACTGAGACATCTTGTTCATTAGTCACTTTTTATTCATTAAGTTAACCATTTAATACTGAACAATGTCAAGTATGAAAAAGAATACTCACCAGATGGTGCAGCCTGTGCTATGATAATGAGAGAATTAGATTAGATTTATATGACAAACAATGATGGAATAATATATAAGCTCTTTGCCTTAAAAATAATCTCGATAGGTATTGGTGGGGGAAGGAAATGGCTGTGTCTATAGAAGGGTGGCACCAGCAATACTTCTGATGAAACTGTTCTATTATCTTGATTATGATGGTGGTTATATAAACCCACATATGATAAAATCATATAAAACTAAATTCACACATACATACATACACATAAATATGCAAATACACACATAAATACATATAAAACTTACGAAATTTGAATAAGGTTGGTGGATTATACCAATGTCAATTTCCTGATTGTGATATTATACTAAATTTATGCAAGAGGTTACCAGTGGGGGAACCTGGGTTAAGCATACGTAGGATCTTTGTTTATCGTTTCTTATAATTGCATATGAATCTACAGTTATCTCAAAATATAAAGGCTTTAAAAAACAAAATAATCTTAATTATTGCACATGCAGAATTTTCAAGCAATTTCTTGAAGTTTTAAAGCCTTTGAAATTCTGAATTTGTATACATTGTCATGATACAAATCCAGAGACAGACACCCAGAAAGTTGGTGCATTTCCCTCAAGGGTAATATTGTATTAAGAGCTTTTACTCTAGAGCAAAACAGTACAAATCCTGACTCAACTACTTTCAAAACTCTACCACTCACCTTCGACAAGTTGTTTAACTTCTCTGTGCCTCTGATTCCTAGTGAGTAAAATGAAATTTATAATTTTACATACTTCATGGGATTCATAAGAATTAAATGAGTTAATATGGTTAATAATCTCTCCAGCTTCTTCTTGTCCTGTCTTCCCATTACCATCATCTGCTTTAACTATAATTACTCCCATTTCAGAACCTTTGTATATTATGTCCCATCTCCCAGCCACCAATTATCACCTACTCACCCTCATTCAACACATTAACCCTTCAGCTCCTCTATCCTAACCTCAATGCAAGCATCACTTTCTCGGGGAAGACTTCTTGGACTTCACTGGTAAGGTCAAATGTTCTATTTTTAAGCTCATAGATAGCTCAACACTTACTAGCATTTATTTTAGTTGTAGTTTCAGTATACACCTTGAGGGCTATGTGATTGTCATATGCTGCTCCACTAGATTTTAACCACTTTGAGATGAAAACTGGATTTGATTGTGCTCTTCATAGTACCCTCAGTACTTATTACAGTCCTAGGCTCATTATAGATACTCAGTAACTATTTGTTGAATGACTAAATGCTTAAAAGAATAAATAAATCTATAATGACAGAAGCTGGCAGACATGCCCAACTTTATAAAGAGGCTGTTCACCCAACAGAGAGCAGGTTTCTTTCCCTATCTTCAGCTCATGAGAGACAGAGAGCACATATATGCAAAGGGATTTTATATTCCACTGAGAATTTCCATACCTCTCATCTCAAGTTTGTATCACAGTGAAAGGGATTCTAACTCACTTACTCTTTGTAAGGCATACTGGTATGCTTGACAAATAAAAAGCCATAGACAATCAAAATGCCATTCTGCTTTGGGCCATTTCACTTCATTCTAAACTACACACACACACACAGAGTAAGTCACTCTCACTCACTCACAAGAGATACCAAAAGAGAAAATTAAATTTCCCCAGGTCTTTTCAAAAATCAGATGCATACCTCATCAATGTTTATTCAACTTCCCACTGTGCTGATTCTCAAGGAAGCAAATGATATTTAATGAGAAAAAAGAGCAACTTAGAAAAATAAAAAATAAGGCTTACTGTCAGGCTCTCCTCCATCCCCTAACTATATCCCTAATCTTTCTAGACATTTTACCCAACATCTCCGTCTGTTTTCCCTGCTAGGGCATATTAGCAGTAAGGTCCCACAGTTGGATTAATTGGATCAATGCTGAAGTTTTCATTTGCTACGTGAGTTTAACAAATTAATTTGGCATATAATGAAATATTGTGAAACAGTTTCAGAATGGATATTGCAAGTACTGCCTTGTTCAATTACTGTCAAAATGCACATACAAGAAAAATATGAAAATCTGAACATACAATTGCAGACTTAATTACTGCTCTGTGCTAACCAAAGGCAATCATACTGAATTTGTCAAAGCATTTAAACTAGCTCTAAAGTCTTTCTCTAATTCCAAAGAAATGAGAACACATGAACAAACACTAAACAGACAACTAATTCAGTCTTTCTCATTTTTCTTGGGTTGTTAAGATGGCATAAGAACAATCAGACCAGGATTTTTCAGCGGGCCACAATTATGAATCTGTTCTTACAACTTCATGGCTTATAAAGTACTTTAATGTACATTACCTCCTTTGAATTATCTTGAGAATTGTGATTATGTATGAAATTTAACAATACTGTCACTTGTCCTCAGAGAATGATGATTCATTTACTTTTTTTTATTATACTTTAAGTTCTAGGGTACATGTGCACAATGTGCAGGTTTGTTACATATGTATACATGTGTCATGTTGGTGTGCTGCACCCATTAACTCATCATTTACATTAGGTATATCTCCTAATGCTATCCCTCCGATGATTCATTTATTTAAGGAATATTGATTGAGTGCCTACTATGTCTCATACTGTTCTAAGCACTAGGAAACAGCTGTGAACAAGACAATGTTCCTGTCCTAATGAGGCTGACATTGTATTGACAGATATAAACAGTAAACACACACAAACTACAAAAGAAAAAAGCAAAATAATGTTAACATACAAAATACGTGTCTGCTTTAGATTGGGTGTTCACTAAACGACTCTCTAAGGAGATATTTGAGCATAAGCCCTGAAGTCTATGTTACTATATCTGAGAAATGTCTAATCCCTACCTACTTAGTGCTGTCTTGATCAAACTATTGGTGCATGTTTTATGTAATAATAATCAAAATGCCTGAGATTGACTATTTATTTCAATCTTCTTCCTGCTCATATTGTGACCAGAGCAAGTGCTTTATACAATGACCTGCTTTACTAAAAGCAGAATATTTGCACTAGAATATTACTTTACATCTCAGATATCTTCACATCTATTTTTCCTCTGATTTTCAGAAGAGGGTACTATTATCCCTGTTTTCCAGGTGAGAAAGCTGGGGCTTGCCTCAGATCATACAGCAAGTGAGTAACTCAAAATTCAAGACTACTGACTCCTAGTCCAATGCTCTCTCCAGAATACATTTACAGTAGATAGAGAAGGCCATTCAATTTACTCAACAAGTATTAACATAAAATAGTTTCATTCATTGTCAGTTGATAGCGATTGCTCACAGTGAGAAAAATACAACATTTGACCTTACAATGCTCCCCGTCACATTGGGATCACATTTAAAAAATTCATTACAAATGCATGAGAAAAGTATAACACCTTGGAGAATCAGAGGAGGAGTTCCACAGGGGCAATGTTTAACCTGGGCCTTGAAGAATGAGTAGGAGTTTACTAAATAGAAAATAAGTCAAGGGGAGTTAGTCCAAAGGAAATTGGTCAAGTAGAGAGAGACAGGAAGGACGATGATGAGTAAGGAGAGCAGCAACCAGACTCTTGTGGCTGAGATGGAGAAGAAAGAATAAGGAGGGAGAGACAGGCCAAGAGTCTGGTAATGAACGCAGGAACTGGTTATCAATGGTACCAAACAGTAGGCTAAGAAATCGGGACTTTTTCTTGTCGGAAGTAGAGGTCACTGAAGCATTGAGAGCTGGTGAGCAACAACACAATCACTAACTTAGAAAAAGCCTTCTGGAGGTAAAGAGTGAGTGGAAGCTAGTCGTAGGTGGGGGAAGGAGGGCAGCTGTAACAGTCATAATTGTCCAAGGAGAAGCACAGACATCTCAAACTAGAACCATGCCATGTAAGTAGGTAGCTAATACTCCATCTTGAGTGGAGAAAAAAATGGGAAGAGGAGAGAGCAAGTATGTAGAAAGTCTTAACTTTTTCAAAGTCCTCTCCAGGTCCTGGTATAGTTCAAAAGTTCTTTCATTTTGGTTTTGTTTTTAATTGGAAGTAAATTCTTTGAAAGAATAGTGAAGCCTTGGGCTTTAATTCTTCTGTTGTTTGAAAGTCCATATATATATATATATATATATACACACACACACACACACACTCTTTGATCTGTCTCACTATGTGGATGCTAGTGGTTTGTTGCATGCCTCCATGGCATTAATACATGCAGCCCATGTGCATTGTCTGATCTTGTGTATATTGAGGAAGTGGGGTTAGGACACCTCTTGATTCCCCCCTTGAGTTGTTACGCTGTGTCTCTAGCCTTGACTGTTCTGACACATACTAAAAAATCTTGTCCATTTCATTACTTTCTCTCCCCTAAAAGACACTGTTTTGACAAGTGAGAGGCAATTGTTGTTTACTTCTGGCTAGTGTCAAAAGCTGTGTTTTGCTGGACACATGTGGCTGAGGCACTTCCTCCAAAGGCTGAAAGTTAAGAACTCCAACCTTGATAATTGAAGAAAAGGCTGCAAAACTGTTTGGTAAGTGGCTGTTGTCTCATCCTTCACTGAGAGTATGATTCACCTCAAAGGACTCCTCGCTCAGCTTAGGCCAGGAGAACAGGAAAGACAAGGAATCTGGAAGGTCCATTGCTCATTAAAATGTGCAGCCCCTGCAGACTATGCATGAGCAAGGCCATTTCTCCAGGCTCCGCAAAGCCTCTGTGCTGGGTTTGAATGTACAGATTTCTTGCTCTCATGCAGAGAAGGATCACCATGACCTAGATCCACAAACAGTTTATCTAGGCATAGAATAAGTGTAAATACCTGCCCCAACCTGCTAACCAAGATCTACTGCCCTGTTTCTACTGTTCAATCTTTTATACCATTAAAAAAAAATAGCTAATCCAAAAAGAACCTTGATTCAAATCCTAGCTCTGTCGCTTGCTAGCCATGTAGACTTGAGAAAGTTATTTCGTGTCTTTAAGTTTGTTTGTTCCTAAGTAAAATGGTGGTACTAATAGAAACTATCACACAGGAGTGTTGTAGAAATCAGAAGACAAAATATATGCAAAGCAGTACAATGTCTGGCATCTAGTAACAGCTCAATTCATGTCTGTTGGCATGATTATCATTATCTTTGTCATCATCATTAGCCTTCTCTGTCTTGCCTTACGTCTCTAGTGTGGTGGTTAAAAGCATGAGTTTTGAAGTGAGAAGGACAAGTATTCTAATCCCACCCAGACGATTCATTAGGTGTGCGATTAAGTCTTCATCAACAAAATAGAGATATTAATAACAATACTTATTTATAGGGCTTGGAAAAGTATTAAATAAGATCATCGATGTAAGACTCTTGTTTCTTTTTTACTTCCCAGTTTTATTTGGTACAATTGACACAAAACTTGTACATATTTAGAGTATATGATGTTATCTTTTAATAAACATTTATGTTGTAGAATGACTGTATCAAGCTAATTAACAAACCAATTAGCTCACATCCTTATCATTTTCTGTGATGAGAACATTTACAATCTGCTCTTAGTGACTTTCAAGTATACAAAAACTTAACTATAATCACCTTGTTGTACAGTAGATCTCCAGAACGTATTCCTCCTGCCTAACTGAAACTTTCTACCATTTAACTAATATCTTCCCATTCCCCATCCTGCTCCCAGCCCCTGGTAACCACTGTTCTACTCTGCTTCTACAAGTTTGAATTTTTTAGATTTCACGTATAAGTAAGATCGTGTAGTATTTGTCTTTCTGCGCCTGGTTCATTTCACTAAGCATAATTTCCTCTGGGTTAATCCATATTGCTGCAAATGACAGGATTTTCTTCTGTTTCTAGACTGAAGAGTATTCCATTGTGTATATATGACATTTTCTTTATCCATTCACCTGTCAATGCACATTCGGGTTGATTCCATATCTTGGCTACTTTGAATAATGGTGCATTGAACATAGAAGTGCAGATGTCTCTTCGACATACTGATTTCATTTCTTCTGAATAAATATCCAGAAATGGGATTTCTAGGTCATATGGTAATTCTGTATTTAATTGTTTGAGAGATCTCCATGCTGTTTTTCATAACAGCTGTACTGTTATAATGGCTCTTGGAATGAGTCGACCACAAGGTTCACACTAAATATATGTTATTACTATTATCCTTATCACCACTATTTCCAACAACACCCCAACTTAAGTGCCAATACACCAGTGACATGTATAAAGTGTGGGAATGGGACAACGTAAAAGGTATCACTCCTATTTTCCTCTGTTCCTAATGACTTGGGGGAGATTTGGGGCTAATGAGGAGTTCTATTTCTCAGTTCCGATGCTAGCACCAAAACAGTATAGACAGAAGGAGACTTTATATCATACATTTGAGTTCGATATCTTGAACTCAAATGAAGAACCCCACGTAATAATTGGGATAGCATGAAAGAAAATATCAAAGTTATTGTTGCTGTTTTCTCTAGTATTCTGAATAGTAAAAATCAAGGTGGAATAACTCTCTGAGCAGACTAGAAATAGACACTTTACTGGGTATTACATGCTTTGCTCAATGTTTTATGTGCATTATCTCATTTATTCCTCACCATAGCTCTAACAGTAACACACAATTGTTAGTCCCATGCGTGACTGAAGCTTACAGGGATTAGTGACTTATCTAAGTTTTCCCAGTTGTAGGAAGCAGAGCTGGCATATATATTCCCCTCTTAAATACTGTATTCCCTCTTGTTGATATGTTTGTTCAAGTTACATATTATCAGTAACATAGCGACAGATTCAGTCAGTCATGCCTCCTGAAATTCTGTAGTTAGGATTCCAAATATTTGTATATTGGACAATATCTGAGTAGTCTATTGCTAGTCAAAGGAAGAATTCAGGTGACCAACTGATTGGATGTTTCTCTTTTCATTTACCTGTCTTAGGTGCACAAAAATCTTTCATATTGCCTTGTAGCGGCTGTCAGATGGTAAACTTATCAGCCACAGGAGTATCTGTGATAGAAGTTGAAATTGGTGGATTATATGACTGAGGAGATTCTATATTAGATGGGAATTTGGACTCCAATTTTTATTTCCCTTCTAATAGACAAAAGTCTTCATTACAGTGAAAGGAAATGGCAAATTTCATGGTCATGAACAAAGTTATATAGTTAGAAACCAAGTGGTCCCTATTTAGGTCCTTTGACCCAATCCACAGTTACTCTCAGGTGATAAGACTTCACTAAACAAGCTTACTCTCAAGACAGGAAGAGGCAAGCATTTTTTATATTGTGTTCTATGATGCACAAGTATCTTTCCTTCAAAAGTGTTTCTTGAGAAACACAGGAAATGTGTATTTTATGATAATTTTAAAAACTAAGTAAAAAATATTTCAACAGTCTTAACTATTTGACTTTGCTGAGCCTTTTACCTTTTAATAGGTATTGCAAATGTCTAAAAAGGGGCTAGAGTATGCACCATTTACCCAAATTATTTGATCATAGAACTTTTCAACAGAGCATACTTTGAGAAAAAACTAATGTAACTAAAAAGTGCATGGGCTGTGGAGTAAGGCAGACTGAACCTGGCTCCTGCCTCACCAGTAAACTACTAAGCCTGAGTCCCTTTTTCCTCATTCACAAAATGACAAGTAATTAACTCAATCAACCTACCTAAATTAAACAACATAATAGATACAATATGTCTGACTTATTGTGGTAGTTGCCTATTAAATGTTAGTTTCTTTTGTTCTGTGCTAACAGTGTTGGGAAAACCAAGCTGATACATATCATAGACAGAAATGGTTGAACGTCCAACAGCCTATAATTTCACATATAGAGAAAGTCTCTGCTGGGTGACAAAATGTCTCCAGACTGTAACTAGAGCCAGCTCATTATATGAGGTGGCTTTAAATGACTTTCTCCAAATAAAAAATGTCATTTCAACAGTATTTTGCTATTGCCCTGATCTAAAACTAACATTTGATATTCTTCTAAGATCTTACTTGTCTGAGAGAGTCCTTTGACATTAGATTTCTTTTCTAGGCAGAATTTAACAAGTTCATCTCTGCCATTCCACAGAATTATAGACCTTGCATAGGTTTAGTACTCCCAGGAGCCATATTTGTAATATAGACATATGCGCTTTTTCCTCCTATGTATCTCCTTCAGATGCAATTGATTAAATCATACTTAAACTTGTTAAAAATTACACTTTGCTCTTCATTTAAATGGCTCTCTAGGCACTGTTTCATCTTTTCATTTATGCCTTATAATTTCACAGAATTTTTGGAGATTACGTCCTTAGACTCCCACAAAGTAGATATTTTTATCACTATTATCCAGTAGCCCAGAGAGTTTAAGTGATTTTCTTAGAGTCACACAGCTAATTAAGAACACAGTGAGACTCGAGCCCATGTCTTTCCGGCCTAGACCATTTCCCAGTAGTCAGAATTCAATTCAATTCAATATTTATTTACTATGTAATATATTAGGCACACAACAGTAGGTTTTATTGTTCTCACCAAGATAAGGAGTTTTTATTATTATTATATTTCAAAGGGCAAGCTTCCTGAAGTCATTTGCAAAGTGCTATACTCACAATTGCTTACTTTCAAGGAAAATGAGTCTCCTAGGGCATGAGAAGAGGTGGGATGGAAGGAACAATGAGGCATGTGCATAATTTCATAGCTGCGTATGTTCTGCAGATCCCATTTTGGCTCCGACTTTCAGAGAAAAGAAGGCCTTACTCTAAAGATGAGCCAGTTGTCCTCATCCATTCATCATGTCCATATCCAAGTGTTTTAAGTCATTTATTCTAGAACAGTAGTTTATTTCTCTTTTTCACTTCTTCCTTTAGTTCTGACATGTGACATACTAGAATCGAAGAATGGGCAAAGTAATGTTCACATCCATATGTCTGTATGGTATTTAAAGGTTGATATTTAAATGATTTGACATTTCAATTACAACCAATTCCTCTGAAACCAATTTTAGGGGATAAAATGGCAGAGCAGCCCCTTGCCTTACATCTAATCAAGGTTAGTTAGATGTGCAACGAAAAAAATACGACAAAGTTTGTGTTGGACTTGTTTCCACAGTGTATGTCTCATTGACCAAAACAAAGCTCTTTAAAAATGAAGACAGTAAAAAAGACCTGCGGTTCTCTCCATTACTCTATTAAGGGAGACTGAGGGATGGCTTCACAAAAAGAAATGGGTTTGAAAATTGCTGATGCATCCTTTATCACCACAATTTCCACAAGGTTATAAAAGTCACAGTTGGATAAAATCTTGAAAGTGCCAAAGCAATGATCTAAGAAATGAATGCAGATAAGCCTTCTCCATTTTAAATTACGAGCAGTAGAACTAGAATAGAAATGATATCACTGCTGAAGAATCTAAAATTAAGTATGTGATTTTGCTCATTTGTATACAACAGGAAGTAAATCATTTCATGGACTTTGTGCAATGAGTTCGAAATGCAGCTGCCAAGAGCTCTCAACCTTGCACTACTGGGTAAAAGTCTGTACTTCTCCATGATCTTGCAAAATATTCTAAGGCACTCTTTTATTTATTTCTTATGTGGAGGGAAAGCTGGGGTTGGTGTTCTGCATCTTTAAAAGACAAAAGAAGAGAGGAAAAGATACAATGTCCCTCCCTCAGAGTCCATAGGGGCCAGGATACTTCTGTGTAGTTCAAGGCAGTTAACTTAGTCCTGGCCCCTTAGAGGCTATAATGAAATACTGGTTTTAAGGCCATGTGAAAATAAGGACACCGTATTTTTTCAAGGCCTAATAAAGTGACTCAAAGGATGAATAAGACAATTTGTTATACTTTGTATGTCTTTTTCAGGTCCTTTTGGTGTATATTTCATAAGGATGTAGGTGCATGGAGGGGTCCTGAGCACATTCGCAGGAAGTCTAAATGAAACAGAAGAAAGTAGAAGTTACAAGAACTTTGTTGTAGAAGAGAGAACTTACAAAATCTTAAGTTTTCTTTAATTTTTAAAAAAGTATTAAATAAGCAAGTATTATCTACATACCAGAAAATTGATAAAATAAAGAGAAGTTTAAAATTTTAAATCAACTAGAATCCCATCTTGTTAAAGTTTTCTATGCATAGTTTTTACTTACCAAAAGGGCATACATATGGTTTTGTAAACTGCATGCTTCACTCAATAATATATTTTGATCCTAGGGGAATAGAGAGGCATAAGAGTTCTGAAGGGATCTTGTGGGAGAAGAAACACAGAAAAGGAACCAAAAAATATGGGCTGTATAGACTAGTAGGTGATAAAATGGAAAAACAAAGAATATACTGATTTCATTTCCTTTGGATATATGCCCAGTAATGGGATTGGTGGTTATATGGTAGTTCAATTTTTAATATTTTCAGGAACTTCCAAGATGTTTCCCATAACTATGCTAGTTTACAATCCCATGAAACAGTATGTAAGCTTTCCCTTTTATCCACATCCTCACCAACACTTGTTTTCTTCTGTCTTTTTGATAGTAGCCATTCTACCAGGAATTAGGTAGTATCTTGTGGCTTTGATTTACATTTCCCTGATGATTAGTGATGTTGAGCATCTTTTTCCATATTATTTGCCATTTGTGTATCTTGTTTTGAGGAACTTCTATTAAAGTCTTTTTCCTATTTGTTTAATTGGGCTATTTGTTCTTTGTTTTGTTTTGTTTTGTTTTACTGTTGAGTTGTTTACATTCCTTATATATTCATTTTAGATATCAACCCCTTGTTAGATGTATAGTTTGCAAATATTTTCTCCCATTCTGTAGGTTGTCTCTTAATTATGTTAATAGTTTCCTTTGCTGTGCAAAAGTTTTTTAGTTTAATGTAATCCCATTTGCCTATTTTTTCTTAGTTGTCTGTGTTTTTGAGGTGTTATTTTTAAAATCCTTGCCCAGCCCAAAGTCACAGAGTATTTCCCCTATGTTTTCTTCTAGGAATTTTACAGTTTCCAGTTTTACATTTAAGTTTTAATACATTTTGATTTGATTTTTGTATATGGTGAGATGTAACCACCTAGTCTCATTTTTCTGCATGTGGATACCCCATTTTCCCAGCACCATTTATTAAAAGGATTGTCTTTTCCTCAATGTGTGTTCTTGGCATCTTTATCAAAACTCAGTTGGCTATAGGTGGGTGTATTTATTTCTGGACTCTCTGTTCTGTTTCATTATCCACTATGTCCTTATGTCCTTTTTTATGCCAGTACCACACTGTTTCGGTTACTATAGCTTTGTAGTATATTCTGAAGTCAATTAGTGTAATGCATCCAGATTTTTTCTTTTTGCCTAGGATTGCTTTGCATACTTGAAGTCCTTTGTGTTTCCACATAAATTTTATGATTTTTAAAAAGTCTCTGTGAAGAATGTTCTCTAAATTTTAATAGGGATTGCATTAAATATATAGATTGTTGAGTAGTATGAATTAAAATTTTAATTCCTAAGTCACACCAGCTGCATAAGCCCTCAATGGTCATATGTGGCAAGTGGCTATGGCAGATTATAGAAGGTTTCCATCATCACAGAAGGTTCTACTAGACAACACTAGCTTTAAGCATTCAGCTACTAAAATATCTATAGTATCAGAAGGTGTCTAGCTGTGTGTTAGCTGTCTGTCATCAGTCATGAGACTTTTTAACTCTGGAAATAGTTGGCATTGGATTTTTCCTGCTTTCATTCATCCTGGAGAAATGTGAAAGCCCCCTTGCCTGAATGGATAGATTGTACTGAGCTCAGTGGCATCCAAAGACAGAGGAGTGCTTCAAGCAACCAATCTTTCCTGCACAAAGTATTGATATGAGGACACAGTTATGAACTTCAATGAATGAAGCAAATTTTTGAAGCCCTTGTTAAAGAAAAGATTTATAAAGGCCATTTTCTGCTCCAAAGCACATACTCAATTAGCAGAAAGCCTCCCTGCATAACCAGAATACCTGACAGCATCACCACAAATAATCTTGACCAATCATGTAAGAGAGCCAAATATCAGCCTGACTTGTAAAAATTCAAATTGCTGAATGCTGGTCTTCCAAGGAGTAGAAAGGCAATGAGATAAGAAAACCTAAGACAGTCAGAACAAGGAGGCTTCATCAGAGATTAAAATACAACCAGGCCAATCGCCATGGTGAACAATTTGCAGTGTTTTTATAACATGTGGGATATGAGGAGTAAACACACCCAAAATGGAGCATTCGTTACCAGCTATTAACTGGTTTCCATTTTGAGTTACACATGTAGCAGAGGATCACCAGCTTCAGTACCTGATGAACTGACTTTGGCCACTTTCCCCAAATGTGTGCAACATGCCATTTACGTCAGACATAACCAGGTGTTTGTTTAAAAACAAAATAAAGCTTTTGACCCCATCCAGACCTATTACATCAGAATCTGGGAGTGGAGCCCAAGAATCTGTATTTTATAAGCACTGCAGGTAATTCTTATGCACACTGAAATTTGAGAACTTTCAAATTTCTCAAATTTGAAAGTTGGACCAGGAGAATAATTTGTTTCCTCCTACACTATCTCACCCTCGCTTTTTTCCTTCTCTACTCTTTCTCTTTCCTCTCTTTTGTATTATTACAAAAAGGTATACTCAAGAAACACAAGAAAATTCATGTCGGGCAACAAACACATTATAAAATTATAATCGAATAAATATTTATTGAATCATTGAATCATAATTGTATTTCCAAAAGCATTTATAATACTGAATATCTAATGAATAATAAATAAATATCTCATAGTAGTAATACAGTTAATTATGATAAAGCCACTCTGTGGTGTTTTAAGTATTTATTAAATATTATGTTTCCAGAAAGTTCTTAATAATTTGGGAGAAAGTATACTGCTAAGTGAAAAGAACATTTTATAGTATTTTACAAGGTGTAAGTGGAACTATGAAAATGTTAGTATCAAATGAAAAAAAAACTACAAAGAAATAAGCCAAAATGTGCTTCTAAGTAATGAAATTATGATTGCTTGCTTTTCTTCTTCTTCTTTTTTCATTTTCAATGATACAACTAATATGTAAAAAATATATAATTAGAAAAAAAGTAAGTGAAAATAATATCACTTAAAGAGTTTATAGAACCTTCTCTCTGATTGCACTGTGCATTTGGACT
Source organism: Rhinopithecus bieti (assembly GCF_001698545.2). Taxonomy (NCBI): domain Eukaryota; kingdom Metazoa; phylum Chordata; class Mammalia; order Primates; family Cercopithecidae; genus Rhinopithecus; species Rhinopithecus bieti. The sequence goes on along the minus strand of NW_016807158.1, from coordinate 49,684 downwards.
GTGCTGACTTGTACCTCAGCCCTAACCCTTCTAACCTGTTTGTATATATTCTATTTGCAATTGTTGGAATTAGACTCCTTGCTTTAAAATTCTGCAATTTGGGTTCTAGCCATAGTCTGTTTAACTGAATTTACTTATATGTTCCTCCATCTATCCATAAAAACAACAGAAAAGAATCAGAAACATAACAAGGGGAAGATAAGACGCTTCAGACTGATAAGCCTTATAAATAATATCTAGAGCCAACCATTTAATACAGAATTTCACTCCCAGTAATACCCACACTAGTATACAAAGATATCTGCTCACAGCAGTTTCTTATGGTACTATCCATAAAGGCACAACTAAATAAATTATGGTGTGCTCATCCAATGTAACAGCATATAATGGTTAGAGAGATGAGTCTTACCATGGGACAATAGAATGTGGCGCCTAGGAAGTACAAGTAACCAAAACTCTAGATATAACTACCAAGATACAGGAAATATGGGAACAGACAAATAAGTTAAATGACTCACAAGGAAATCACCAGCCAAGCCCAAAATAAGAGGGATTATTTAAGACCCATTTTTTCTAAGAAGCCAATGGCAAAAAAAAAAAAAAAAAGGTGTGGGAGCAGGAAAGGGAAGACATGAAAGCATGTTGGGGAAAAAAGAAAGGGAATAACAATCAAATGCAATGTACAGATTATGCCTGAAACCAGAATAAATCAACTACAAAAAGGCATTTTTTTAGGCAACCAGAGAAATTCAAATATATATCAGGTTTTAGAAAATATTAAGGAATTATATTACATATGATAATGGCATGTGATGGGATAGTGGCATAGAGGCTATGTTTTCAGTTTTTAAACTGAAAAGTATTTACAAGTAAAATAAAACAATACTTGGGATAGGCTTTAATATGTTCCATTAAAGTGGAGGAGATGAATGAACCAAGCTGTCAAAAGTGTTGATAATTTCTGAAGCAGGGTGGTAGTTTTATGAGGATTCTTTGTACTATTCTCTCCATTCCTGTTTGTTAAAATTTTTTTATAATAAAAGTTTTTTATGCAAAATACAAAATAAATGATGTAGATCTCTACGTTTTGACAGAATTAACAAAAACAGGAATAGCTAATATAATAAGGTGATGTAATAGTGTATGTTGCTATAATGTTAACAACTAATATATATAATTTAGTATGTACAAAGCACTATTCAAAATATATTTTGTGGACTAGCTCACTTAATCCTTATAGCAACATTATAATGAAGGAAATTTTACGTCCTCATTTTATTAACAGAAATAGGAACATGGAGGCACTCATAGTTAAATCACCTAAGGTCACAGTAAGCTAGTAAGTAGTAGAGCTGGGATTTAAACCCAGGCTACATGGAACCAGAGTTCATACATTGAACCATGACACAGTCCTTGCTTCTCACAGATGCAGAATGATTCCATGATGTTTTATTAAGGAAAATAATCAGGGTGTAGACTGTTGTATATAGTCTGCTCTACTTTTGCTAAATATATCCCACATATGCACTCTATACTTTTATTTCTGAAAATATGCACAAGAAACTATAAAGGTAGTTTAATTGGAGGAGAGAACCTGGGGATGGCAGGCATTCAGTTTTTATGAATTCTTTTCTTTATTGCTTTGATTTTTTCACCATAAGCATGAATGGCTTTTTTATGTCAAAAGGATCATTTGGGTTTTGAGATAATGGGCCCTTTTCATTTTCCTTTTATAATTTTCTAACTAAAACAAAGCCCCTAAAATGTTATCGCAATATTTATAAGTAAACAAAATTTTAAATTATATGTAAATATATGTAAGTAGAACAGAAGAATGAGACTGATCTTTATGTTCTACATAAGAAGAAATTCATGATAAGTAAAAACAGAATACATTTTAGGGTTTGGGGGAAATTAATATAGAAATACAAAATTTCTATTTGCATTTTGTAAAAAGTCTGGAAGGACATATACCAAGTGGGTAACAGTGGTTAACCCTGGAAGTAATTGTCCCTCCTTTGCTTCCCCTAATCTGTCACCTTCAATCATGCAATAAATAGGCTGATCCCGACTTTTGGTCTCTTCTGCTTTCCTGAATCCTTTCACCAAAGAGCTTTCTAGTGTGGCCACCCTGACTGCAGTGTGCTCCCAGCAAACATAATGGACTGGCATTAAATGCTTCCAATAGCAGACAGGAAGAGAAGGGATTCTCCTAGTCACAATTGTATTTCTAGTTTAAAAGTGCAAAGGTGGTGGGGATTAAAACAGAAAGGCGGAGTTTATGTTTTTCAGATCTTTTATTCAACAGATATGACTGATCACCTACTGTGTGCCAAGTACTCAGTAGACATGAGGACTTTAGCAGTGAATGCAATTTACCCCAACACTGCGCTCATGGTACTTCACTGTTGGGAGAAAAAATAGTTCTTTAATCTCAAAGTAATTTGGAAACCAAAGAATGAATAAAGATTTTGACAGCTTTGCCTAAGGATCATATCAGGAATGAAAGTAAGCCTCTATACTGGAAAGCAGTATGCTAGGCAGTTTTGATTTGTTGAAACTGACCTCTTCTTACAGTGTGGAAACCATTTTGCTCCCCTCTATTAAAAACTGAAACTTTATACATGATTAATATACATTGTAATTTCTCTGCTTGCTTGCCTGCTTGCTTGCTTGCTTTTTCTTTCTTTCTTTCTTTCTTTCTTTCTTTCTTTCTTTCTTTCTTTCTTTCTTTCTTTCTTTCTTTTCTTTCTTTTCCTTCTTTCTTTTCTTCCTTTCTACCTTTTCTTTCTTTCTATTACATATGGTACACTTTAGTTAATGTACCTTTTTGTTATCTCTGTATTGGTGGTATGAATCCTATCAAATTAAGAACAAAGGTCTCTGGCCTACAGCCCTACTCACCTGCTTTTAGTCTCCTGAACTCACTTCATCCTTCTTGCCAAGCAAGCTCTGTACAAGCTGTTAGCTTTTACTTCCTGCTCTTTGCTTAGTTCACTTCCATTCATGTTAGATTTCAGCTCATTGGTGACCTCCTCAGGGAGAGCTTTCTTTGACCTTCTCTAGGTCAAATATTCCTATTAGCTGCCTCCCTTACAACATGTATCCCATTTGAAATTTCACATTTGCTTGAGTTATCGTTTGAATAATATCTGATTCTTCTACTAGGATGTACTCTCCATGAGGACAAGTCAATTTCTGTTCACCATTGTTATCTCCAGTGGCTGCCATAGTGCCAGCACTTAATAGCTATTCTACACATATTTGTTGAATATATTAAGACAGCAAAGGCATTTATTTTACTTATTTGTTTCTTTCTTCCAAAATTTTAGTGTGTTTTATATGGGCCTAAGATAAGTTAATCAATCAATGTATTGTACATGGATTTTTAAGTTGTGGCTCTTATGGTGTAAATCCTGACTGGCAAGTCCTTTTCTGATTCCTAAATGTTTATTGAGACTTATTTGTTCCTGGTCAATGATTTTCATTGCCTTATTCAAATTTAAGTGATCACTAAGATTACTTGAGAGAACTGAAATGTTTTCCTGCTCAAACTTTCTTTCTCTGAAAGAACAGTAACCAGTAAAATTCCAATTTAGAGTGCCAATGGCTTCATGTGGCATTTGTGGGAAATATGGAGAGATTAATGAGGGCTTAAGATCAGTCACTGAGTAGAAATTGGCATTTTTTTCCCCTCTAACAACCTTTCTCTAGGAAACCTTGACTATCAGTAATTGTAACATTTGGAGAAAGAAATTGGGCTCTAAGGCTTCACTTTTCTCCCAGAAGTCAAACAGTTCATAAAGTTGGTCACTGGGTTCTTTTATGAGATAAAGAATTTTCTTTCAGTCAACTTTTCTTTCTGAGAATAGGTAGGGCAGTGAAATTTCAATTTGAAGTTTGAGTGGCTGCAGGGAGGTGACACTGAGATGAACTCCAAAAACCAGGAAATAAGGAAAATTGCATTTTCTATCACAAGTTAGAATAATAGGACAGAGTGAAGCAGAATTTTACAGAAGAGGAAGGTGAGGGTCAGTGAGTCAGAAGGCATCAAAAGTCACACAGTTGTAAGGTGTAGAGCGAGTCTTTGATCCCAGAAAGCCTGTGTACAGAGTTCACGCCCATGTCCACTGTGATAAGGACCCATTAAGTACACGAATCAAGCTCACTCTCTGCCCATGGGAGAGTTGAACGCACCACACTATCATAATTCTATCATAATGTAATGCCCCAGAAACCACTAAGATCTTCCAACTAAACTTATGCTTTAATTCCATACTCACCAAGCAAACTGCTGATAATAAATTGGCTTTTGCATACATTTTTATGGCAAGGTACAAATGTGCTGGTCAAAAGACATACATACCTAGCCACCATATCAATTATATTTCTTAACATAAATTAATAAATTGACATTCTGTGATAGATCAGTTGCTTGTGAATTTAGTTCAGTGGAGTCCATTCTGGAGACTTGGCATCTCACCAGAATCTAGCTTAGGATCATAGCTATTTACTGCCACCCTTTGGAGAAGTGTCTGAGGGACCAGCTGGCTTCTTGAAGATAATACATGTCACTCTGTTGGTGGGTGTGTCTCTTTGGCTCCCCATAAAATTAAATACAGTTCATTTTAAGTTCACTGGTGTACACTAGAACTATAATGAGCTCTTATTATGGAAGATAACAGAATTCAAATTGTTTAGAATTTTTATCAAATCATCTTTCTCTCTAAGAACAAAGAGGTCAAGAAATGTCCAATTTGGAGGGATCATTAGTGGCGAAGGAGCTCACAGAGAGGTGACCTGAGACACAGAAAGATCAATACATTTAATGAGTGTGACAAGGTATCCTCAACAAACTTTAGTTGCATTCAATTCCAGCATGGGTGTTCATGTCAAGTCGAATTTTTTTCTTCAAACCCACACTCTGATAACTATTTGCAAGTACAAGTTCAATTTGAGGCCAATGAATTCATATAGAGCTCAAAGAGAGTTTAGAGAATCACAAAACCCTTTGTAAATCAGGTCAATAAATTTAGCACTGGGTCCTTGCCTCAAAATGACAGTTACCTTATGGTGAGTATTTTTTCTTTAGAACACCTTCTCGGTCCCTAGACATCAGAGAACATCTGATTTGGAGGTAGAGGTCAGTGCATCAAATGACAAATTTACTTAAAAGGTTTTCTTAAATCATAAAATCAGAGACCTGGAAAGAATTTTTAGGATCATCTAGTCTATTTGCGAACTCAACTATAGAGACTCCTGGGACATGAGGCAGCGGGAGGTGAAGCCATGGGAGTTTCAGTTTTACTCAATGCTATTTAATTTTAAACATAACTTTTACACTGAAGTAACCATGTGTATATGATGGAGTAGAAGGCAAAAAAAAAAAAAAACCTCTAATTTTCAAAGTAAAACGTGATACTTCAAAGAAATTGTATCTAGTCGTAGGCTCCTTCTAGCTGTGGTCAAAGTTCTTTGAGGACTTGAACACATTCCTCCACTCTATTTTTGTGGAAGAATTTAACAAACCTAGATCTAGCACCATTTTTAAATAGGCTCAGGGAAGGAAATGGCCTTGGTCTTGGTCATGCAACCAGCATTCGCAACTGAATCAAGAATGGAACCCATCTGTCCAACGTACTTTATTGCAGTCCAGCAGGCTCTTCTGAATTTGGGGTTCAGAAGCTACTCTGGTTCTCACACTCAAATGAGATACCTTCTCCAGATGATTATTTGCATGGGAGGAACATAAGCTTCAATATCATGGTAAATAACTTTTTTAACATACATTTGGTGGTTTCCCTTTTCCTTAAACTTGTTAAAGGCTATTCACATACATAGAAGTGAAAAGTTACATAGAAGTAAAAAGTGGCATAGCAGGGATCCAAATCTATAGATAATCTGAGGTCTAAAAGGCAGGATAGGAAATGGAAATAAGGCCCATTAGAACAATGTTTCCCAAAATACGGTCCACAGATATCCTGGATCAGAATTATCTGCAATGCTTGCTAAATATGCAGGTTTCCAGGCCTCATATACTGTAAAACATAAAAACTTAGAAAGTGTATGACATTATTATCATTATATTTATCATTTTTGAAGGCATTCTATAATTGTTATTTTAGCATGAGATCAAGGGAATAACAGAGGAGCCAGAAGAAGAAAAAAAAATGATTTCTCTGAGAAAATAATAGGGAAACAGAAAATGATCTGAAAACAATATTTTAATACTGAATATCTCTAATACATGCAAAAATAAAATGCAGTCGTCAGAGAAGACTCCAAATTAAACTATAAGTAATTAAATATCTTCAAGATTTGAACAAGATTTGGAGGAAGGACACTGCATTTATCACTGTGGAGATGAAAGGATACATATGCCCCCTTCCAAGATGGACACTTGTGAAAAGGGAAACAAGGCTATGTGGAAATTCATGAACCTGAAGTAAAATCACAACGGGGAGTAAATGAAAAGACAAGCAAGTAGAACATTCATTGTATGAATATACCACAGACTGGTCACAGGGACAAAATCAATTATCTCTTCCAGATAGGATCCCTAAATTGGTTCCACCTCAGGTAGAGCAGAGACCGGAGTGCTTTACCTCTTTCTCTCCCACCATGATCCCTTAACTACAGGATCTTTAACTGGTTATGTTCAGGTGTTCAGGAAGTGAATGTCTTTATCTCAGCTATTTTCCCTGAAATTTGAAAAAAAAAAAAAAAAAAAAAGCCTATTCTAGTTTAGACAAGACGGACCCATTCTCATACTGGAGGGGAAAGTAACACAGAGGAAAGGAAAGAGGAAAAACAGCTTAGCCTCATGGTTAACAGGACAAGTTTTGTGATCTGGAGCAAGTTCATCTTTCGGTACTTAAATGTCCCTTCTGTTAAAGAGGGAGTAATACCTACCTCAGGGGCTTTACATGAGGATTAAATAAAATACACGTGAAATGCTGAGCACAATGTCTGATATGTAGTAAATGCTCAGTACTTGGTATTATTTGTATACCTCAAGAAGGAGACTTCTTCAAACAGGAATATACTTTTCTTTGCTCTAGGTTCTCAAAATTTGGCAGCAAAGTCTGCTTTTGACAGCTAATTAGAAAGCATTGCTTGATTGGAGTCAAACTGGAGGAATTATTCATTATAACCAATTTTTTTTCCTTAATCTTCATGAAAACATCCACCCAGGGACAGTGGCACAAGCTATTCTGTTATTATAGATCACAAAATGTAAGATCTGAATGTAAAATAACCAGGCTGGTCAACAGTGTCCATTTTATCTTCTGTAGCTCTGTACTCAAAGATTATCCACATGGACCAGGCCTTTCCTCAGACTCAGACAAATTTAGGTGAAAAACACTGGCTTGCATTTCCTGATATTTCTAAAATAAACTTACACCAACTGTGCAATAAAAGGTTGATTTAAAAGTTAATATAAGAAAAGAAATAAAATTGGCTTCAAATAAAAAAGTATTTATTTCTTTTTCAGCCTGTGTTCTCTTGGAAGCATAACTGAGCTAACCAA
>NW_016807158.1:0-41794 GCF_001698545.2 Rhinopithecus bieti | reverse complement strand
AAAAAATGAGTACAAGGGATGTCTGATAAGATTTTTGTACTTATTTGCAAGGTTGCAACAGAAGAAAATGAAACCATATAACAAGGTGGATATAATTATATGCTCAAGTCAATATCTACTTACTGCTGCAAATCCTGCTCAGTCTTTTCCCTTTGGTGTCTCAATGTTGGTTTGGCTTTATCATTGCTTATAAAAATTTATCTGAATAAATTAAAGGAACCAGCCAGCTTTTTCATCAGCGTATAGTCATACAGAGATCATCTGCCAAATGCAATATTCTTTTCTTTTTCAAGACCCTGGAAACATTTTCACCATTTGACATGCAAGAATCTTCACTCTTCATAATGATCAGTGCAGAGAGGAGGCATCGTAATCAAGGAAAATGCCTACCAAATTGACTCCCCTCCTAAAAGCCATCTGTGTATAACGACTCCCCTGCAGCAACTGTAAAGTCATAACCAATTGAGAGAGTTGCTCAAGCTAAGAGAAAGCGCAAATCACAGAATTGAGAATTATAGGACAATAAAGTCAGCCTGGCCACAGAAGATCTAAAATCATCCAAGTTATAAAGTGTGGAATGATAAATCTTGTGTTATTTCATGCTTATGAAAGCTAACATATTTGCTAGCTTCTGCCAGCACCCCACCTCCCCTTCTTTTGTTTCAATTTAAATATTGAGGAATGCAAACATTTCCTGTTCCCTGGGCTTAATTAGTAACTAAAGTCTAGATTGGTTAGCTGCCTGAATCGCAAGAGGAAAGGGGAAATATTTAAGAGAATTCCCCAACAGCTTTAAAATTGCTCTGTCTTTGGCCACATGAAAACAAAATAAGAAAATCATAGAATTTTATTGCTATAAGTTTAAACCTCTAATTTGACAAATGTTTGGGAATGATTTTCTCCTCTCCTCTTTCTCATTGCCCCCATTTTCAACCCACCTCAACCTACTCATGTCCTCTACTATATTAAAGAGCATTTGCCAGTGCCAGAGATCTGGGCATCATTTCTGTTGAGCCCACCTCTAAATCTCTTTGGTTGATAGCCACTTCTGTCCATCCTTGTGGTGTCTACCCAGGCCATGCCTTCACCATCTCTCCCTTAGATGGCTGTGATTGCATCTGAGCTCTTGCTGCACCTTCAGTCTTGCTATCTTGCCCTAATCCATACTCTCTTCTCAGTGGGGAAGTCAGAGTAAAAGTTTACAAAGAGCTAACTGCATCACTTTCATATTCTTTACTGATTTTTCATCACACTCTGAATAATGCCCAAGGCTCCTAACATACTCACAAGACCCCTGATAACCCCAATCAAATTTCTTCCACATCTGCCACTCATTTGTACCCACCACCTCAAATTCCATTTAATTCCTCAAACACAACATGCTGTCTCTCCCATTCCCACATTCTGCTCCTTCTGCCCCCAATACTCTTCTCCTGTCACCTCACTAACTCTTATTTACACGAGGTTGCAGCCTAATGCTCATCTTCTCCAGAAAGTCCTGAGTGCCCCTGCAGATGTGATTCTGCACCCCTCTAGTGTTCTCTCGGAGCTCTCTCTAGAGCTGTCACAAGCACTTGACAGCTGTTGCTCATTAGCTGTCTGCTTCTCAGCTAGCCCACAAGCATTATGACAGGAGGGACCAAGTCTATTTTGTTAATTTTAATATCCCTACTTCTTAGGATAATTTCTGGGACAAAGAGGGTATTTAAATTGTGTTTCTTGAATAAATCAATGAATGAATTTAAGTAATTGTTCAAATTCATAGTGATCTAGATAGTACATTTAGAATTAGATACCAAACTAGTATTTCTGCTCTACTAAAGTTCAGGGGTATTTGTTTACTAATTTCATGCTATTAATTTATTCAATGAATGCTATATTAAGTGTAAGAGTGCAAATAACCATTGAATATAACTTTAGAGCTTATAAAACACTTCACTCCTTAATCCAAAATCATATCCCAAACATTAGTAAACTTTATAACCTCATTTTAAAAGATGAAATTGTTTCCTTCCTTCTTTCTTTCCTTCCTTGCTTCCAATTGAGTTGGAAAGTCCTGCCACAAGGGAGGCACTGGGGAGGGTGGGAAGGCATGGACTGGGACTTGACAAGGAGGGATTTCAAATGGGCCAGCAGACCAATGGGGTTAGGTGTTTGCCTATGAACAGAGTTTAGGCAAATAAGTAAACATATTAAAGATAATGGGAACCAAATTACCGCTGAAGAAGGGAGGAAAGAAGGAGGGGATGAGAATGAACCCTGTGGTATGAATTAGACCTAGAGATATCACTGTAAACTCATGGTTTTCAATATAAAACCCTGGGACAGGAACAACTTCAGAAGTTTGAGAAACAACAGGAGAGCCTTTGTGACCAGAACGTAATGAGCAAGGCAGAGAATAGAAAGAAAATGAAATCTGGAGCTTACTAGGACCTATTAAACCAGACTCTCAGTAAAGGAAACCAAGAATTAATTTCACAAGTTATTTTTAAGCACTTAAAAATATAAGATTAGCCAGGCATGGTGGCATGTGCCTAGAACCCAGTTGCTAAGGAGGCTGAGGCAGGAGGATCACTTGAGACTAGGAGATCGAGGCTGCAGTAAGCCATGATTGTGCCACTGCCCTCTAACCTGGGCAACAGAGTGAGACCTCATCTCCAATAGAGTAACAATAATTTTAAAATGTACAGTTTCCTACACTAAAGAAGGACCTTAAAATATTAACACAACTAATATTTCTAACTTTAATGACATCAGAAATATATGCAAATAAGAAACTAGGAAACCAAGGGGAAGAAATTGAATTCAGTCAGCACTAAATGGAATGGCACGAGTTAGTGATTCTTGATCATTGGTGTTTTCTGCTGTAGAGCCATTTTCAAGGATTTAAATCCCAGCACAAAAGAAATAAAATGTTTACCATTTTTTCTTCAAAGAATATTAACATAACTCTAGATAATCTGCTCTTGGGGGTTGCTATTTATACTAAGTTGTATAGATAGAAAAGTTTATATCAGTAATTTGAATGGTAAATACAATTGTCATGACTACATAACTCTACAAACATTCTTCCTTTAGCAGTTAAAAACTGTACTATCGAGAATAAATGTTCCTGCTAAAATATCATAAAAACTAAAATTTCTAAACTAACATTTGCATTTATTTATTATTTGTAGTTAGAGGAGCCAAGAGAAATATTAACCAATTTGCACAGGAACATGCAAACTAAAAGAACCTGCTTATTGGGAGGCCGAGGGGGATGGATCACAAGGTCAGGAGTTCAAGACCAGCCTAGCCAAATGGTGAAACCTTGTCTCTACTAAAAATACAAAAATTAGCTGGGCGTAGTGGTGTGTCTGTAATTCCAGCTACTCGGGAGGCTGAGGCAGGAGAAGTGTTTGAACCCAGGAGGCAGAGGTTGCAGTGAGCCGAGATCATGCCACTGCACTCCAGCCTGGGTGACAAAGCAAGACTCCATCTCAAAATAAATAAATAAATAAATAAAAGAACCTGCTTAACAACTATTAGAAAAACTCTCTAACAACTCTTTTGTCCTCAGGTTGAAAATCCTTTGACTTGGCAACCCAATCACAAGTGATGACCAAAATTGACTGGAGAAATGTTGCCTTCTTCCAATTAAAAAAATTTACCCTTGCACTCCAGTCCGGGCGACAGAGCGAGACTCCGCCTCAAAAAAAAAAAAAAAAAAAAAAAAAAAATTTACCTTTGACTGATTATCATGATCATTCCATTTTGGAAAAGTGTCACTGCAGCGATTGAAAACATGTTAGGAGAAAAATGATTACCCACTGTATCAGTAAGGGTCTTAGCAGAAAACAGCGTACTCCAACTGGGTGATTTGGGATGAGTTTAATAAAGAGACTCTTTAAAAAAGTGTGAGCAGAGTTTAGCAATATCAGCAATATAGAACCCCAGCAAGAGCAACATCTTCAAGATCTGAGAAGGCAAAAGGAGGAAGTGGTTTAGAATCCAGAGACAGTAGGTGTGGACAGAAGGCTATCTGGCAGGAGCAGGGACACAGCCAACCCACAGCCCAGCAGGGAGGTACCCAGGGGAATATATACCACACCTCATTCTCCTCCTGCCTTCTGTCTCCCCATGGGCTGAACCTTTCCTGAAACTGGAGAGCTCACTGATACACACCATGCAGCTCAGCCTTCCATGACAAAGAGCAGACAATATCCAATTCAGCTCCCTTCCCAAAGATCAGAATGATAAGAACTTTTCTTACATTACATAGTATGCCCTACCCTTCCACAGAAATGGGACCAGCTTGTCTTTCTTGGGAGGCATGACAACAGCCTCCGGATCACACGTTTTCCCTGTCTTTTTCATCCATTTTCATAGCAATCGTTCATGAGTCATTTTACTGATTTTGGTCATTCATCATCTGTGTGCTCTTTGCTTGGTATCAGCCACCAAGCCTTTGTTAAAATGTCCATCTTCTCCCCCTGCAGCCTATTTGTTTGGGAACAGCTGCTGCCACACGAGACTTTGGGTGGAGTGTGGCATAGGACTTTGATTATTGTAATCACATCCTTCAACTACAGTTGACTTTTAGGGATACGTCTGGTCTGATTCAAACAGACTGAATCCTGTTGACTGCTGGATAAAGAGACACACACTCTCTCCCCTGCCTCACCTTCCACCCCAAACCCCTGCCTCAGTTTGAATGAACAAGCCTCAGGGATACAAGAGGAGATGCTTGCTGAAAATAGAAGCAACACCAAGAAATTAGAACCACAAAAGAAAAAAGAAAAATATCTTATCCTTACCAGATCAAGTTATTCCTGCCACCATTCTTTTTTTTAAAAAAAAAATGAGGCAAAAAGTGCTCTTTATTGTTTGAGTCTGCTTTTCTGTTGTTCATCACTGAGAAATGTCTTATCAACACAACTGACTGCATCATACCTCTGTCAAGGCCTCTTGGTGCTTCCCAAAGAAGTAACTACTTTCTAGGTAGTCACAATTGAAGTTCTTGAAAACACCTGCTCATAGCATATCATTAATAAACTCTGAGCAGCTTACTGAGAATCCTCAATGCTTATATGTTAATACTTGAAATTAGTTTACTTAGAAGAAATGTTTGGATTACCCAATAATAATCTAATGAGATTATGACAATATCACTCCTTCTACATTTTGCAGATATTTCCCAAGGTGTTACTATGTACTAGACAATGGGGACTTAAAAATGATTAAGACATAAAGTCATCAGAGAGTTCACTTGAATTAAGCAGAGACACATCATGAAGCTCATTTTACAAAAAGTGATATAATATTATAATTGAAGTATATACAAGATGCTAGAGGACCCCCCCCCAAAAAAAAATAAAAAAACAGAAGATATTGATTGCAAAAAGTCTGGTAAGACTTTATAGACATGGTATCTTGTAAGCAGAACCTTGAAGTATACACAGGATCTTTGATAAGGAAGTGTGACAATGCAGGCCACAGATGTGGCATGAACAAAGGCAGTGACCTGAGGTGGTTCAGTGTGGCTTCTGTAAAGGCAGAGTAGCAAAGTGACTAAGGAGTGCTCAATTCCACCCTGGCACTCCATCCTTTGCTAGCTACATGATCTCAGGCAAGTCACTTAACTTTTTCTTTATATCACTTTCCTCATGTGCAAAACAGGACTAATAATAGTTTTTTGTTCATAGTTGTCCCACAGTTCATTTAAGTAAGTTCTATTACAATTAAAGTATCCATCACTCAAAACATGCTATTATTCAGAGAGAGATCATTGATTAGGCTGTAAAGGAAGACTGGTGCCAGACTGTGACAATTCTTATGAACTCTGCTAAATAATAGATTTTATATAATGTAGTTTTATATAATATAATGGGTTTTATATCATATAATGTATGCACCAGACATCAAAGGTTTTAAGTAGACATGAACAGGTTTGTATTTTAGAAGAAGAATTGTGACAGGGTGACTATTGAAATTGGATGAGGAGAAATTGAAAGCAGGGAAATGGGAATGTTAAAACAGCCCTTAGATGATAAAGGATGCAGCCTGATTCAGGACAGTGATAGGAGGGGTGAAGAAGTGACAGAAATGCAAAAGTGAAGGATCAAGCATGGTGGCAAACTTTCTGGTGGATGATAATACCTTTAATAAATAAAGATCAGAAGAGAAGGAAGAGGGCTGGAGGAGGAAACAATAAGCCCAAGTTTTGGACCTGCTAGATGTTAGTTGTCCATATGCCAAACAAATGAAAAATTACAGAAGCTGTTGGAAAAATGAGTTCAGGAGGGAGTTCCAGGCTGGAGATTGATAGATGAGAATCAACTGCAAATGTATTATAGCTAAAGAAAGGAAGATGATGTGAGTGCCCAACAACGAGGCTAGAACCCCGAAAAACACTAACACAAATAGAAAGAAGAGTCAGCAAAGAAAACTTAAAAGTAAACACCAGTGTGGGAGAATGTGAAGTGGAAGAGAGTCGAGATCTCAAAAGCAAGGGAGGAAAAAGCTTCAAGGAGCAACCTTTAGAAATGAAGGGCTTACAGAGATGGCACTTAAGATGCATAATGACTCAAAGGACACCACTGCTAACAAGAATCATTTTCAAACCCAGAGAGAAGTTTCGGAGATGCGATAGAAGCTGCACTCAGACTGCAGTGGCTAATGGCAAAGAGAAAAGTGAGGACCTGGACCAGGCTGAAGGATCCACTCTTTCAAAGAGCTGGTTGGCAACTCTCCCAGGCTTCCCTCACTTTGAAATTCCACTGACCTTAGTGTCAGACCATGTTATAACCACACAATGTGTGTAATAGGGCTGTGTTGTTGGCTGGCACTCATCAAAATGGATCTTTTATAATCAGAAAGGCTTGTTTTTGAAAAGCCAGGCAGTTACAGACAGCATTTTGTTTGACTTTTCAAGAACTTTCCTCTATTCCCCTTGTAAGAACTTTACTCAGGACAAGTAGCAGTGATTTAAGAATTACATTTCCAGTTCCTGAAAGCAGACAATAAAACACTGATGAGGTCTTATTCATTCACGGGTCATCATCAAGAAATAGTGAATGCTAAGAAGAATTTTATGCAATTCAAGCAGTATAGAAGCTGTCCATATATATATTAACACTATCTTTCATATTTATTATGGCTCTGGAAAAGAGAGGTCAAAGCTTATTTCCAAAGTTATCTTGTTAACCTTCAGACCCACCTTTGGATATAAGAAAGAGATAAATATTTGTCCCAATATATAAATAGATAAAAAGAATTTCAGAAGATCCAGAAGGAACTCAGTCTCCAGAGTTTACAATAGAGATTTCTGGGCATGATTATTGAAGCATCAGAGCAGTGTCCATCAAAGTGTGGTCCATGAACCACTTGTATCAAATTTAGGTTAGGTCCCTTTTTTTAGAAATGCATATTCCTGGGGTCCCTTTTAGATCACTGACCTCCTTCTCCGAAGGCAGACCTTGAATTCTGAATTTTTAAAAAATGTCACAGGAGATTCTGATGTATCTCAACATTTCAAAAGTATTTAAAGATCTCCAATGACTCAACAAGGATAGAGTACTTATTGAGCATCTACTAAATGCCAGTTATTTGCTAGTCACTTCAAACAATGCCAGTACATATAACATTTCTCCTATCCTAAAGTAGTTTTACCACAGTTGAGTATTATTGTCTTCCCTGTTCATAACCACTAGACTTGGGGTAGCATTATCACACAGCCCAGCTGATTGGACCAGGAATACAACCGGACAGCTGACCAACAATTCTCTCTATGTATCAATAATTTGAAATAGGACACAGAAACTGTAGGTGGTTGGTGATGAATGCTGAAGCTGATCAATTAGGAATAGATTTTTGATTAGTGACCATGGTGAGCCATATGCAAAGGGAGCCAGCAGAAGTATCAAATCAAGAAAAGGAGAAGGGTAGAGGAAACTCACAGAGAGAAGCAGGCCTTGAGAGCCAGAGAAAAAGGTCTTAGTTCCTGATAACTTTCTAGTTTCCCCAAGGCCCTACTGCCACTGCTTCCATGAGATTCCCTGTATTCTTACATTAAAACTTTTACTTAGACCAGGCACGGTGGCTCATGCCTGTAATCATAGAACTTTGGGAAGCCGATTGCCTGAGCTCAGGAGTTCGAGACCAGCCTGGGCAACACAGTGAAACCCCATCTCTACTAAAATACAAAAATTTAGCCAGGCGTGGTGGCATGTGCCTGTAGTCCCAGCTACTCTGGAGGCTGAGGCAGGAGAATTGCTTGAACCTGGTAGGTGGAGGTTGCAGTGAGACGAGATCACGCCACTGCTCTCCAGCGTGAGCAACAGAGCGAGACTCCATCTCCAAAAAAAAAAAAAAAAAAAAAAAAAAAAACTTTTGCTCAAACTAGTTTGGTTTTCTGCTGTCAGAGACTATAAGAGCCTTATGTGGAGCATCTAATGTGTAATTGAATAAATTAATCTCATGCAATTCCATTCTTCCCCATCGCAGTAAAAGGGAATCACTTTCTGGCCAGTTGTGTGATCCAGAAATCTTGATGCCATTTCACTCTCTCATCTCTCACATCCAATATCACCAAAAATTACTGATTTCAGCTCTGGTATCTATTAGTACTATTTACTTCTTTCCATAACTGTTATCTGTTATCCTAGATTAAGCTACCTAAGTCCCTGCCTCAGGCACATTCTGGTCTACCCATAACTCACTCTTTGTCCTGACCAGGTAGACATCTCCAATACACATCTGAAAATCTGATCACATCCCCAGTACCCTACTGCCACACCAACCATCATCCAATGGTTCCCCATCGCACTTGGCATAAAGATCAAAATCCTCAACAGAGCCAACAAGGCCCAATGTGGTCTCACCTGACCCTGCTCTTATCTTGACCCTTGTATTCTCTGTTCAACTCTCACTGGCCTTCTCCCAGGAAATAACATTTCCCATGCTTCTTTTCACCACAGCACCTCTGCGAATGTGCTTCCTCAGTCTCTAATACTCCTCTCTCCCTATATGCCTAGGTAACTCCTCCTACTCATCCTCTGGACCTCGTCTCAGGCATTTTTTTTTTTTTCAAGGAAGCCTTTTCTCATCTCTCTGACAAGGCCCAATACCTCTAGTGTAAATTGTCATGACATAGTGTGACTTAACTTTTTAGCACTTATCACGATTGCAACTTTAAAGTTGTGTGATAATCTAATAATCTAATAAGTACCCAGTAGGCTACCCAGTGTCTGTTTTGTTCACCAGTGTGTCCCCAACACTCAGCACTCTACCTGATATATAGTGAGTTATCTGAAATACTTGCTATATCAATTTGGAATGTCTAGAATTGGTAAGAAAAAAAAATCAGAGACAGTGCTTGACAACCAAATTTTTATTAATCAAAGCATAAGTTTGCCCAAGCTGGAGACCAGATGAGGAAAGTAGAAGATGGAAAAGTCAGGCACGCTTATGAAAGGTACTGATATGAATGAGGTAGAGACAACAGGGAGCATGAGCTAGTTGGGACTTGATTAGGTTACGGACCAAAATCATTTAGAAACTTGAGATAAAATAGCAATCTAATGACAAACAGATGACAATCCATATGACAGGCAATCTGGGTCAGGAGCCAGAGCAGGACTATAACAAGACTTCTGACTAAGAGAAAATTTCTGGGTGAGGATACAGATAATTGAGTCAGAATGAAGGGAATGACCTGGGTTGTCAAGGAGCCAGACAGAACACGGAGAGGAGATGCTGCTGGTGGAGCAAGATGAGAAGCAGTAGAAAGGAATAGCTGCAGGGGAGTCAGATCTTAATCTATACTTAGTATGTGCCAGGTAACCGTGTAAATGCTTGAAGGCACTATTTCAATTCTCACACTAATCCAATGAGGCAAGCAAGCTTATTGTACCAATTTTACAAATGAGAAAACTGAGGCCTGGGGTCCCTTTTAGATCACTGACCTCCTTCTCTGAAGGCAGACCTTGAACTCTGAATTTTTAAAAATGTCAACACTTAGTAAATGGCAGCACCAAAGTATGAACCCAGAGAGGCTGACTCTATACTTTTATCTACTATAGTATGCTCTTTCTTTATAAAATATGGGACCAAAATGGCTTATTGATGAAGTTGGTTCTTGCCTTGGCTACAAAACAAGATCAGAAAAAAAAAAGACTGTGAGAACAAAAGTAAGATGGGAGAAGCTTCTTATAAAAGGCAATCAGATGTCCCTAAACAGATCAAGAAGTGAAATTATTTAATGTCATGTCATTTAATGAGCACTAAGTCATAGTTTTTAACAGTATAGAATCAGATAAATCTGGTTTCAAACACTGACCTAGTTGTGTGGCTGTTACTTAAACTCTCTGACATTTGGTTGCTGTTCTTAATGGGACTATTAAAATCTGGCTCATAAATTTGTTTAAAAGAAATGAGATAACGTATTTGAAAGTCATTACTACAGAACTAAAGGATGCACTTGATAATTAATCAGAAAAGGTATTTTACAGAACTGAGATATTTGTAGAGGTTGTTGAAGGGGGAATATGAAACTTCGTTGTTGTTATACCCATGAACCAAATGGTTCATTACCGGTGATTTGACAGATACATATATGTGCATGGAAAAACCTTCTTATTAGCTAAATGTCTCCTGTGGGAAGACTAAAAATTCCACGATGAAGGCTATTGAATGAAGCTGATAACTCTGTAGATACATTTTGCCCTAAGAAATGCTGACAGCTAAAGCGAACTTACCTTACGTGACACTCAGAATTCTCCAAGCAGCTTTAGAATCGGCTTTAGAAGTATTTCTGAGAGTCAAAAGCTTTAAGGCTTCCATTTTCAAGCCATGCCTTAGAGCATACCCATAAGAGCTACTCTTCCATAAAGCAGTGAATCTGGCTTTGCAAGACTGTCATGCCTATCTTTAAAAAACTGAAGAGCCTGAGGATTTTGAGGCAGACTCACCAGTGACATTGCAGCTCTTGACTTTGAAGATGGAGCTAATGAGAATATGAAAAGCGTTCAGCCTCAAACCTTTTAATAGACTTGACACATTTTTGGAGGGCAATTTGGCAAAATCTATGAAAAAAAATGTGATGCACATTTTCTATAATCCAGTAAACCAACTTCTAAAAATCTATTCTATAAAATGTTTGCACAACCATGAAAACAAATATATGTAAAAAAAAAGTGTTTTGGGAAATACTGTAATAAATGTCCATCAAAAGAGAAATGATTTTATAAATTAGGGTATCTACATTAAGTAAAATGCTGTGGGGCTAATAAAAAAGATAGATATATGTCTACTGACCTGAAAATATTCTATTATACTAAGGTTAAAAGGCTGCAGAACATCAAAAATACATAATGTAGTCTTTTTTGTTTAAAATATGTGCCATATATATGCACATACACATGTATAAACAAAACACATATATAAAAAAATCTGCATCAATGCATATTAAAATCTTCTTTCCACTTTCATCCACTGCTTTCTTATCCCATGACTCCTCTATTGCCCCCTCCTCCTTATTTCTAGGAAAAGTCCGGCTCTAGCATGAGTGCCCAGCATGAGAGCCTTTTGTCTTTCTTAGCCTATCTTCTTGCTTCTCCTGTTTTGTCTACCTCTTCTCTTTTTCCCAATTCTGCATCACCAACCCCAAAAAACAAGAAGTCAATGTGGAACATTTCTTAAGGAGAATGGAAAGAGAAGATACTGAATATATTTTCCTTGGTAAAATATTTTCCTTGGTTAAAAAAAAGAAAGAAAGAAAAAGAAAACCCTCTTTACTGTACAGGAGAAGAAAGACACTAACATACAGATGCTCCTCAACTTATGGTGGGGTCATGTTCCAATAAACCCATTATAAGATGCATTTAGTACATCTAACCTACCAAACAGCTTAGCCTAGCCTACCTTAAACATGCTCAGAACACTTACATTAGTCTACAGTTAGGCAAATCATCTAACACAAAGCCTATTTTATAGCAAAGTGTTAAATATCTCATGTAATTTATTGAATGCTGTACTGAAAGCGAAAAACAGAATGATTATATGGGTACCCGAAGTACAGCTTCTACTGAACCTGTCACTTTTGCACCATTGTAAAGTCAGAGATCACAAGTGGAACCACTGTAAGTTGAGGACTATACTAATAAGTGTTGTCTATACTAATAAGTGTTGTTCCATCATACTTATTCTCCCCTCTCTCTCAACCACTAAGCTCAAGTGCCACAAAAACAGAAACTGTAGCTTCATTATTATATTCTCAGAGCCTATCACTTACCCGACACATAGTAGGTGCTCAATAATGTTTGTTGAACATATGTTTGAACAAGTAATGCCCTTAAGCAGCTTATATCCCATTAGGAAGGCTTATAATTGGTAATATTAAGTAATTTATCCTTAATATCACATGTGCTGCTGACCCACTATTACCTGAGAGGCTTTTAACAGCTTTAAACAACCAACTGCCGATAACTAAGGACTTGCTTCTGCAAAGTCTGGCATGCTAATACAGCCTGTCAGCCAGGGAACCCAGTGGAGCTGTGCTTAGCAACCAGTCCCTTTGCTATCTATTTTGGTTAGCTATGTCAAAAGTTATTCTAACTTCATTCAATCAATGGTTTCATGTTGTGAAAGAAAGACGCTGCAAAGAGATGAGAAAACACAATCAAAGACATGTATGTTCAACGCCTCTAAAGGCTGTTCCAAAATGCCTCTCTTCTTTCCCAGTGCAGTTAAGGCTGTAATGCACACTTGTTTACAATCCATTTGGGAGGGACCTATAAGCAGAAGGAAGGTGTCTTTGACCTTCATCTCCCTGGAAGGAGAAATACAGAACAGCTGCCTGTTTACCATCCCGACCTCATTTCCATGACGTTGAACCACTCATTTGGGAATCATGAAAAATAAGACTGTTTCACTTTTTTTTTTTCTTCCTAAAATGTTCTTGAAGACACTAGGCCCTGGGTAAGCTACAAAATGATTAAAACTGCATGCCACAAAGATTTGTTAGGTGGAAAGGGAAAGATGTTTAGCCCTCAAGTTATGAATAAAGTACAATGCACAGTCTGTATATTTTTGTCTTTCTGTACCATGACTTCTACTTAGTATTTTGACTCCTGATTTCCAGAAAAAATTCTTTAAATGCAAATACATGATAACTTCCAACAAAATAACTAAGGCGAAAGTTGGGCCCTTGACCAAGAGCAGCACTTTTTTTTCTTTTTTCTTTATTTTTTTGTTTTGTTTTGTTTGTTTGTTTTGGTGGGGTTTTTTTTTTTGGTTTGTTTTTCTGTATTGGTGTATGCCATCTTTGTTCAAGTGAGTGCAGACAAGACTGAGCAAGATCACATTACATCCCCTAAGCATGGCTCCCAGACAGGGGCTTTATTATTTCATGTATTCTAGATACACCAGTGAAAATGGAAAGAAATCCTGCTGTTTTCATTCGATAAATTCTTATGCCTTAAGTGAGTCTTGACTTCAAAATTAACAGTGCTAGGTGCCAGTTTGAACAGGAAGGCACGATATAAGTCCTTGAGTCCATGCATCTCCTTGACCGAGGACAATTAGGACAATTTTTTAGACAAAAAGAAAGGGAGAGCATTACCTAAAGGCACAGCTGGTGTCAGGCAAAAAGAAAAACTAAAACTAACTCCCTGCTCAGTATTCTTTCCACTATCACGTAGCCTCTCACCTTGAACAGAGAACAACATCAACATAAGATTTAAATTCAATACATTTGCATGAATGCTTCTTATGGCCCCAGAATTGGGCTAGACTTCTGTGAGAGACATAGAAAAATATAGGTCTCAGCCACTGCCCTCAAGGAGCTAACTTCAGAGACGAGAGTCATGCATTTCGGAGGGGCAAATAGGGGTGACCACTGATGGGTATAGGTTTCTTTTTAGGATGATGAAAATGTTCCGGAATTAGATAGTGGTGATAATTGTTTAACCTTGCATATACACTGCCACAGCATTGTATGTACAATGGCAAATTTTATAGTTTGTAGATTAGATCTCATTTTTTTAAAGTCATGCATTTCAGGTAATTAGTAATGAACCAGAATCTAGTGGCAAAAGATGGCTTGTGGGACTAAGTGAAAATCAGAAAGGCTGACTAGCAAGTGCCAAACACTTCATGTAAAAGCAAGAACTTAAGGAAATGTACATTGGGCTTTCACAATCCCATAAATCCTGTAATGATGAGTCAGTCTTTTACAACCTCTTCCTTGTTGAAATTAGTCATTGACTCCAGAAAAAAACTCCAGTTTTGCCTAAAATACCAGGATTATATATTATTTTGCATAAATTTATGACATAAACATCCATCTTCAATTTTTGCTCTGTGTATCTAAACTCAGTTAATATACATTTAGATGATTTATTATGGTTCATTTTCATGATTCATAAAATGTATGTGTACATTTGAAGTAGTTTGCTTTGGTGCACCCATTGGCTTCCTGGCTGTACAAGTATCTGGAGTCAAAATTTGGTGGGAATAACACGAATAAGGGCAGGAATGTAGGCAACGAAATAAAGATAGATTCTGTACAAAGATTGTCCTCATGTTCTTTGTGGGAAAAGGTACCAGAGTAAGTGAGTAAGCATTTGCACCAAACCAAAATGCTTCAAATGTACACATAAGTTTTATAAATCATGAAAAAGAACTGGAGGAGAAAATCTAGATGTGTGTTAACAGAGTTTAGAGACACAGAAAAAATGGAAGGAGAAGATGGGTGATTATATCATACATTTAAACAAAATAAATACATAATTCTGGTATTTTAGGCCAAAGTGGAGTCTTTTTCTGGAGCCAATGACTAATTTCAACAAGGAAGAGGTTTCAAAGAACTGACTCTTTATCTCAGGATGTATGGGACTACTAAAGCCCGAAAGAGCATTCATGGACATTTCCCATTTGCCTATTCAGAACCCACTTCCTGTTCTTCCCTTTTCACGTGGGAAATCACAGCATCACCATTCTTTGTTAATGTGGTTCATGCTGACTCCAGGGGTGGGCACATGATCCAGGCTTGGCCAATGATCTTATCCTCACACCCTGGCCACAGCCATGGTCATGTGCTCCAAGTCAGGATGTAATTCTGGAACTTTTGATATCACTGTTTAGGAGAGAAATATCCTTTTGCACAAGAATTTCTAATTCTATGAATGATGCTAGCCAGGAACTGAGGGAAACCACTCATAGAAGGGGCCTCCTGGAGAGTGAAGTCAGTAAAGAGCCAAGAAATGGAGAATCAGATTCCTGGTGACTAAATGTGAGCTCCTGGATCCACACATAACTGGAGCCACTGCCCTTGGATTGTTCAGATAGATAAGTGAATATATTTCTTTCTGTTTAAGCCATTTTGAACCATGTTTCTGCCAAATTCAATAAGAAGTCATGATAAATGCAACATTCTGCTCAACCTTAAAGTTTCCAGATGAGGAACTGAGGTCCAGAGAGGAGGAAGAAGTTGCTTATGGTTGCACAGCAGTCAACAGCAGAACCTAGGCAAAAATGCAGACAACTTGGATTTTGGTCCACTGCCTTTTCTCTACACTGTCACTAAAGATTCATTTTGGTAAGTGAAGTAAGCCAGACACAAAAGAAAATGCTACATGATCTCATTTACGTTTAAAATCTACAAAAGTTAAATAGACACAAGCTGAGAGAATGGTGGTTACCAGGGGTAGGGAGGTAGAACAAATGAGGAGATGCTGGTCAAAGAGTATAAAGTTATAGTTATGTACAATGAGTAAGTCTAGACATTTAATGTACAGCATGAGTGCTACAGTTAATAATATTGTGATCATGCTAGAAATTCCCCATGAAAGTAGATTTCAAGTGCTCTCACCAAAAAAAAAGCAACTATAAGAAGAGATGGATATATTAATTTACTGACTGTCATAATCATTTCACTATGTATATGTACATCAAAACATCATGCTGTACATGTTAAATATTATATAAATGTAAATGAGATCATGTAGTATTTTTCTTTTTGTGTCTGGCTTACTTCAGTTACCAAAATGAATCTTTAGTGACAGTGCAGAGAAAAGGCAGTGGACTAAAGCTCAAAAAACCATTGGTTTTACTTTTTGAAAAAGACTCATTTTGGAAACAATTAGACATCCAAAGTTAAAATGTCACCCATAAGCCAAAGCTTTTAAAGAGAAGTTTTGGTGTACCTGCCTCTGAAAATTACATGTTTTCTCTCAACGCACCAAAAAGCATCAAGGATCAACAAACATCCAATGGCTTCCCACTGTTATTAGAATCAAATTCAAACTCCTTTCTGCAGTCCTCAAACACTTGACTGATCGGTCCCCTGACTTTCTTACAACCTCATCGCATGCAATGCTTTCCTTCTGTCACTACGCTCCAGTCACTCTAGTTTTCTTTCACACCCTTAAATGTCCCTCACTCTTGTCCCACTCACCTTTGCGTATGCTCGTCTCTCTGGCTAGGATGCTTGTCCTGAACTCTTGGTACAGCTGGCCCCTTCTCATCTCCAGGTTTCAGTTTCAATGTCACCCGCATCCTGGAGGTCTTTCATCAAAGCAGATCCCTCTCCTTATAACTCTTGAACTCAGAACACTGTTTGAAATTTTATCTCTATTATATTGTCATTTTATTCATTATTTACATGTTTGTTGTCTTCCTCTCTCCTGACTTCATGTGAGCAGAAGCACAGCTCTACAGACCACCGTGAAACCCCAGTGCCCAACATTTAGAATGCGTTGAATAAATATTCAAATTGATGGAAGAAATAAATAAAAGATAACTCCCCCTTTCCTAACTTGAGCTCACAACCTTTCCAACTTTTTCCAATCAAGGCTTCATCTCCTTTATTCCCAACACAAGAAAGCTTCAGGAGACTTCCACTACAGCTTCCCTTGGCTAGGCAGGGAGTTCCCCAACCCCTTGTGCTTCCTGTGCTTCCCGGAGGAGGCGACACTGCACCGTGCTCCGGCTCACCCTCCGTGGGCTGCACCTACTGTCTAACCAGTCCTAATGAGATGTGCTGGGTACCTCAGTTGGAAATGCAGAAATCACCCACCTTCTGTGTTGATCTTGCTAAGAGCTGCAGACCACAGCTCTGCCTATTCGGCCATCTTGACAGCCGCCCAGAAGTATTCTTCTTAGAAAACCCTTATAAGAGCATTTTTGCCATTTAAACAGCAGTGATTTCACAAAGCCATTTCTAAACCTAAATTGCTGGGCAGCTTAGCTTCATCCAAGCCTGTGTCTAGCAAAGGAAGGCAGGTGGCTTACTGCCTCATTTGCCAGTGGCGATCAGACCTAAGTGATTGAATTGCCTTCCAGGTGATTTGCCCCGTTATTGTTTTGACATGGAACCATTATATTAATTCTGACATTGGCACCCCTTGCTGCATCAAACCAAGTGTCTTTGCTGCCAGCCTGAATAGCTAAATATTGTATTTTCATCCAATTCAATTGCAAATCTCATAAACTAAGCCTTGAGAAAAGGTGTATTTAACCTCACATGGATTGCAGACAATTGCTAAATCAGTAATGCAGGCCACTGTAAGCCAAGAAGCTTGGTCACTTATAGTCAGCTGGCAGATTCGTCAACTCTACAGCTCATGCTCACCTCGTTATAATCCTTTTGGTTTAAAGACACAAAAACAAACGTTTTCAGCAAAAATAGAAATGTACTGGGTCACTTAACTGAAAACTCCAGTAATAAATCTGTGCCTGGATTCAGGATTTCAAATCATGTCATTCTCAACTCTGCTCATTCACACACTTCCTTTGCAGGCTCCTCAGGGTGGCAAGATGGACAGCCATTCTCCAGGCCTCCATGCCAGTAGGTGTAAGTCTAAGCAAACATTTCTGTAAGTTTCATTGGCTCCTATGAGACCATATGTTCATTCCTAAAATAATCAGATTATTCTGAAAAATGTCTAAGGCAATATAATTCTCTTAATGTAGATAGAATGATCACATGGACACATCTAGAGCTTTGGAGTGGAGTCAACTCTACTTGAAGCTCATGGTTAAGGACTAAGAAGTGGATTATTCCTCTGGGGTAGATCAGAGTGCTGTCACAAGAAGAAAAGTGAATGAAAGCATGACAATAATAATAATGGACTTCTGCTATACCACACAGGTTACTGCCTCAGAAGTGTTCTTACAATGGTGACAACTGCCAAATAGCCCCTCTATCCCTATGACACCTGGGTCAACCAAAGAGAAATAGGGGCAAGAGACAACAGAATACAGAGGACTGTATAACTGACATATTCTAAATTATTTACAAATCAAAACCCATCTACCTACTTCTCTTATTTTTTGCCAGGTACACCACATATCCACTCTTTCAATGCCATCAAGAGTAACAACCAATCCGGGTTTAGACTGAAACACAAAGGGAAAGTCTCCAACTCCAGCATTTTGCCATTCCATTCATACACACCTCTGAGAAGCAACAAAGAGACACAAAAATGGAAAGAGAAGAGGAAAAGAAAGGGGGCAGTATAAAAAAGGAGGGAGGAAGAAAAGATACAAGAAGGAGAATAATCTATAAAGATAAAGAAAAGTGAAAAATGCCCTGCACGGTGGCTCATGCCTGTAATCCCAGCACTTTGGGAGGCCAAAGCAGGCAGATCGCTTGAGGTCAGGAGGTCGAGACCAGCCTGGTCAACATGATGAAACCTGTCTCTACTAAAAATACAAAAATTAACCAGGAGTGGTGGTGTGCGCCTGTAATCCCAGCTGCTTGGGAGACTGACACAGGAGGATCGCCTGAACCTGGGAGGCAGAGGTTGCAGTGAGCCGAGATTACACCACTGCACTCCAGCCTGGGTGGCAGAGTGAGACTCCATCTCAAAAAAAAAAAAACAAAAAAAAAAAAAAAAAGTGGAAAGAAAAAAGGTGAAAAATATCTCTGAGGGGTTAAAGTATGGACAGTTTTCTTTCTCTATTTATTTTGCTTATCTAATTTTTCTATAATAAACATGTATTATTCATACTAAATATGTTTGTAATTAATAAAAGAATGTCTTCCAATTATATCCTTCTATTGCCAGAGTATAAATATCATTTTCATATATGATGTTGGAATTTTAATAAGGATGATAATAAATAACAATAAATAATATCTCTTTATTTTCCCCACCAAAATTCACATCCATTTCAGAGATAAACACAGGAGTGAAGCCAAGAAAGATTAAAATACCAGCTTTATTCCCTATTGATATGGTTAGGCTTTGTGTCCCCACCCAAATCTCAAATTGTAATCCCCATGTGTCGAGAAAGAAAGTGATTGAATGATGAGGGTGGTTTCCCCTTTGCTGTTCCCCTGACAGTGAGTTATTACGAGATCTGATGGTTTGTTTTGTTTTGGTTTGGTTTTGAAACAAGGTCTCACTCTGTCGCCCAGGCTGGGGTGCAGTGGCGCAATCTCAGCTCACTGCAACCTCTGCCTTCTAGGTTCAAGTGATTCTCCGGCCTCAGCCTCCCAAGTAGCTGAAATTACAGGCACATGCTACCACACCGGGCTAATTTTTGTACTTTTAGGAGAGACGTGGTTTCACCATGTTGGCCAGGCTAGTCTCAGACTCCTGACCTCAAGTGATCTACCCACCTCCGCCTCCCACAGTGCTGGGATTATAGGTGTGAGCCACCACACCCAGCTGATCTGATGGTTTTATGTGTCTGGCATTTATCCTGCTGGCACTTCTCTCTCCTGCCACCATGTGAAGAAGGTTCTTGCTACCCCTTTGCCTTCCACCATGATTGTAAGTTTCCTGAGGCCTCCCCAGCCATGTGGAACTGTGAGTCGATTAAACTTATTTCCTTTCTAAATTGTATAATCTCAGGTATTTCTTCACAGCAGTGTGAAAACAGACTAATACACCAATAAACCTGATGTTGGATAAATAAAATGCTGTTTTCAAGACAATTAGGCTGATACTTCAGCATCTCATTTAGACAGACTTGCCCAATCATAGCTACTTGTAATTCTGGACAATACTGGGCCTTCTCCCTTGGAGGCCTGCTCCTATTATATGGCAGAAAGGAGAAGCACAGAAGGAATGCTCCTGCCGGCAGAGTTCCTCCCAAAGACCAAAAAGAAAGAAAAACGTTCAGCCATGCATGCTTAGATACTTCTCCTAAACTCACCAATCAAACTACTCAATTTCCTGGGAAAGCATGAAAGAGGGAGTGAGGAAGAGGACAAGCGCACCCTAATAGAGACCCCTCCACATGGAATCCACTGCCAGGGGACAGAATTCTCTCCCAACCCCTGGCAGATTTTAGGGTCTATTGTAAGCCAGCCATAATATATTAACTCTTATCCCTATCAGTGGAATTAAGATAAACAAAAAATGTTATTCAGTATTTGGTTATCCACGACTATTCTCAATTACTAGAAGTCAATAAGAATCCTTTTTTTCTAAATCAACCAACTAATTAGACCAGGTATCATAATGGATAAACTTGGCTCAGGAGGAACTTGCAAGGACTGTATTATGATAATGTTTTTCTATTATTTACTACCTATAAGATTAAGAAGATGATGACATGAAAATAAATGTGACACTGGCTTCTTTCTCTTTTAGAATTTCTCTCCCAGTCAGCCGTTTTCTCAGGAGAAAGATGGTGCTTGCTATTGCACTTTTAGGTCTTCTTCTTCTCCCTGGCCTGCCTCATAAATAATGATGAAATCTTAGCTACTTAGATTTCTGTTGCAGCCAGCTGCTTTTATTTATGAATAACGTGGGCAGCCAATCATTTTCTGAATGCTAGCACAATACTACTCTCAAAGAGAAGGCATCAGGTTACTGGGAAAACCTGGGACAGGATGTTACACACTGTGCCTGCCACCCCACCACCATCTCAGAGCAAAGATTTATTCAGCCCACTGGAATTGGCATATATTTTATTGCTGCCATCATAAAGAAACATGGTAGTCTGAGCCTTCTGGTCTATTGCTGTTTGAAACTTTCCTATTTGCATGCTTCCTTCATGCTGTTTCAAAGAAACACTGTAAAGATTTTACAAAGGCTATCAATTACATCATCACCTAGAACATCAGATAGCATCCTCACCAGTTAAGAACCACTGAGTGATGAAAAGCACAGACTGAAAAACTGTCAGGAATAGTTTCTGTCTAAGCAATGAAACCTTGTTAAATAAAATTCAAAATAACTTAAGAGAGAAGGCAAACCAATGAAAGTGTCTCAAATGTTCATCTCATTCTTACAGATGAATTAATAAAGAAGGAACATACTAATTGATTGAAACCCACAAGAAAACCTGGTTTTTCTACAGAATATGTTCTAAACTTAAACTATTTTTAATGTAGCATGTCTGGGTAGATCCAGCCCTTAATTGTAATTTTAAAGGAATATAACATAATTATGTTGCTGGGATTTTTATTTTTCATTTCTGCATTCTCTTTTCTTCTCATTATCATGGTCCATGAAGATAGAGGCTTGGCTTTTGGCTTCCTAAAAGCTACCAATATTATCCTGCATTATAGAATCTTGTTGCAGTGATATGGTTTCAGAGAAAACCAGAACCCTTCTGGGCAGCAAGATCTGACTGTGCTGACATTGGAATATTTGATTTCCTAGGGAAGATCTCAAAAAAACCTATGACCGTTTGCAATTGTTTTCACTGCTCAAGCTAAGGGAGAAAGAAAGTAGTTGTTGAATATTTATTACGTATTATGTATTTACATACATTAGACATTCTGTCAGGCAACAAATGTTCATTGAGGGTTTACTGTGTGCCCGACACTGTACTAGGTGATGTAGTGATGGTACCTCCCAATGTTTTTGCCAGTTGTCCATCACAGTCAATTGTGACTTTTGAAAGTCTTTGCTCAGAAAGCTTGTGTTAGTTTGCTAGGGCTGCCATAACAGAGTATAGCAAACTCAGCAGCTTAAACAAAAGAAATGTATTACCTCACAATTCTGAAGGTGAGGAACCCAAGATCAAGGTGTTGGCCAGGTAGATTCCTTCAGAGGGCTGTAAGAGCTACCCCATGCCTCTCTCCCAGCTTCTGGTGGTTTGCATTGGCATCATCACCCAGATTTCTGCCTTCATGTTCATATGGTGTTCTCCCTGTGTGCATGTTTGTGTCTAACTTTTCTCTTTTTATAAGTATACCAGTCATATTGATTAGGACCCCCCCAATGACCTCATCTTAACTAGATTACCTCTTTGACAGTCTATGGCACTGGGGGTTAGGACACCAATATATCTTTTATTAGGGGACACAGTTCAACCCATAACAAGCCTCCAGAACAGAGGCACTTACGTCAGAGGTTTTCCACTATGAAGTGAATACAACATTCACATGAAGAGCATACTTCTGTGGGATATTTTCACAAAGCACATTTCCACTCACTTGAACTCTACCTTTGTCCTCTCATTTATGAAAAAAAAATTGCATGAGTAGTTTTTTAAGCACAATAAAACTACATCTTACAAGCGTTATAATAATGAGGATAGCCTCAACCAGTAAAGGCTTGTGGTGCTGATGCTATGAGCTTCAGTTTATAAGTAACTCTCAGAATTAGCAGTAACTTATTTCCTCTGTGTCAGATCTCAGAACCAATCCATGCATTAATCATATTAGTTCCACCTTCAAAATATATCCAGAATCTATCCGTGTCTTATCCCCTCCTCTGCTACCCACTTGTCCAGCTATCACTATCTCTTTCATGCACTCTTACGACAGCTTCCTAACTGGCCATGCTTTTGTCATTGTCCTCCCATTGTTCCCTAACTTATTTTAAATGTAACACACAATTCTTTCACAACATAAGTCAAGTCCTAACACTCCTCTACTAAATACCTTCCCAAGGCTCCCCATCTTACTGAGAATGAAACTAAAGTCCATACAGAAACCAAGACATTACATAAGCTGGTCCATTACCTCTCTTACTTTAGCTTCTACAATTCTCTCTCTTGCTTACTGTAATCCAGCCATTCTTTAAACATGCTGGGCTCTTAATAAATGTCTGCTGAATGAATGAATCCAAATGGCAGAACATAATTCTAGTGACTTGAAAAAGCATTTTTATACTAATTACACATAAATATGTTCTGATGGTTTTTCAACAGTTAATTCTTTGAAAACATTAATATTTCAGCTTAATTTCCTAGGTTCAAATTTCAGTTCTACCACCTATATCTGTATGGTGCTGGACATGTTATTTACTCTCTTCATGCCTCGAGTAAACCATAAGTAAAATTCTAAGTCCCACTACTGTCAGAATTGGCCCTTCCTCTTGGCCAAGGGCATTCCAAAGTTAACCTGAAAAATGAGTTCAGGCTCTGACAGCAAGTGGGGATCAGACATGCCTCATCATATCTCCCTCCCTTTGGAATTCAGACATAACTGACCAGCATTCACATTAAAACAGAGACCTTAAGACTTTTTATAGCACTAAGACACCACATTCTGGACTGATTCTTGTCTAGCATCACACAACAGATAGCAGGCAATGAAAGAAATTAAAGTATTTTACCCTAATATATATTTCTTTGACATATTTTCAAATGGTCCTGAAAAGCTATCTCTTTCTGGGAAAATCTACTTTCTGTAGAGAATCCCCCTCCCTCTTTCCAGTCTTTTCCTTGATCCAGGAGAGAATTAACTAAGAGTCTGGCACCTTTTTAAGTCTGATATGAAACATTTACAATCTATTTTTTTGGTTGGGTGTGGTGGCTCACTCCTGTAATCCCAGCACTTTGGGAGGCCGAGGTGAGTGGATCACAAGGTCAGGAGATCGAGACCATCCTGGCTAACATGGTGAAACCCCATCTCTACTAAAAATACAACAAATTAACCAGGTGTGGTGGCAGGCGTCAGTAGTCCCAGTCACTCTGGGAGGCTGAGGCAGGAGAACAGCATGAACCTGGGAGTCAGAGCTTGCTGTGAGCCGAGATGGCACCATTGCACTCCAGCCCGGGCAACAGAGTGAGACTCCGTCTCAAAAAAAAAAAAAAAAAGAAAGAAAAGAAAAAAAAAGTTAAAAAAAAAAAAAAAAAAAAGAAAGAAAAGAAAAGAAAAGAAAAGAAAAATAAAGAAAAAGAAAACATTTACAATCTATTTTTTTAAGCCTGCTGCCTGGAGACTTTATCTGTATAAATAAGAACCTTGGTCTCCACAATGCCTTGTCTTAACCCACATACTCTCTTCTATGGATTCCAGGTCTTTAGATAAATTCGTTGAAAAAACCAATTGCCAATTAGAAAATTTTTGGCTTTCCCAATGACCTGGACATCCCCACTACCAGTTCTCCTGCCTTTCCAGACTGAACCAATGTACATCTTACATATTTTGATTGATGTCTTATATCTCCCTAAAGTGTATAAATCTAACATGTACTCTGATGACCTTGGGTGTATGTTCCCAGCATCTCTGTGTCACTGGCAATTGTTCACTCATAACTTGCTCGGAATAAATCTCTTAAAATATTTCACAGAGTTCTATTCTTTTTGTTGATATCTCATATAATCCTAACTCATAGGATTTTTAAGGATTACCTAAATTAATACATATAAAGCATTTAATGTACAGCATCTGTGTGCTATATAAATGCTAACTATCATTATCATCATTATTTTTGTTATGAGAAGTCTACATTTTGAATTGATTCAAACATCAAATAATTTTATTTTTCCCAATAACTGCTACTGACTGTACTATATCAAAGCCTTTGGCACCCTCATTACCATTTCCACGGCTAAATAAATTATGTCTCTCCCAGTTTCATATGTAGGGAAGGATGCAGTCCATCCCTGTACCTGCCTCCTTTATAAGATGTATGCACATCATTGCTGGGCAGAAAGCAGAACTTATCTCCAGTGTAATTGCTCTGACTGAGGTATTCCCATTCGGTCTGGTTCTTGGTCTTCACTGAGGCTGTCTGGAAGTTAGTTCCTCTCTTAGCAGGGTTTCAAACTCTTGTGGGGTATACTTTGTGATTACTCTTCTAGCATGATAGACCCATCTAGCTCAAATTCTCACCCCACCACCAGCCCTCTCCTGGATACTCCAACCCATAACCTTTTATTGCTCAAGTATACATAGCCCAATAAGCTACCCTCCCTTAGGCAATAGGATATAGAGGGAGTATCAGGCTACCTTCTGAGGTCTCTACTCAACCCAAGGAAAGTTCATATATTCTTTCACACCAAATAATGAGAATAGGGGCTGATTTCTCCTGGCCCTTTTCCCCCTCATATACCCATAACTTTTTGTATCTCTACACAATCTCTCCACCATCACTTTCTACATTCTAGCAACCTCAGTACTCTACTAGTCTTGACTTCTAGCAACATTCAGACAGAATATAATAACCAGTCCCCAAATAATTGGGAAAGAGAATGTTTCAGCACCCTCAATCTTTCTTTTTTTTTTTTTTTTTTACTTTAAGTTCTGGGATACATGTGCAGAATGTGATGGTTTGTTACATAGGTATACATGTGCCATGGTGGTTTGCTGCACCTATTAACCCGTCATCTACGTTTTAAGCCCCACGTGCATTAGGTATTTGTCCTAATGCTCCCTCTCCCCTTTCCTCTGCCCCTGCAACAGGCCCTGGTGTGTGATGCTCCCCACCTTTGTGTGCAAGTGTTCTCATTGTTCAATTCCCACTTGTGAGTGAGGACATGCAGTGTTTGGATTTCTGTTCCTGTGTTAGCTTTCTGAGGATGATAATTTCCAGCTTCATCCACGTCCCTGCAAAGGACATGAATCCATTCTTGGTTATGGCTGCGTAGTATTCCATGGTATATATGTGCCCACATTTTCTTTATCCAGTCTATCACTGATGGGCATTTGGGTTGGTTCCAAGACTTTACTATTATGAATAGTGCTGCAATAAACATACGTAGCATTTTCAATCTTTTAGAAGGGGAGTGGAGAAACGCATGCCAAATTTTTACCTCCAAGAAAAGAGGAGAGGGTAGATATGATTACCATTTTATAAACTCTGCATTCTGTGTGGGCAGAAAAAGGCACCACCAGAGATGTCTTTTATCCCTGGAAACAATGAATATGTTATGTTACATGGCAAGGGGGAAATAAGGTTGCAGAAGGAATTAATGTTATTAATCGGCTGACCTTAAAATAGGAAGATTCTCATGGATTATCTGAGTAGACCCAATGCAATCACAGGATCCTTAACAGTGGAACAGGGAGGCAGAAATGAGAGAAATAGAAAGGTTACTGCTCTTGGGAAGAACTCAACCCAACTTTGTTAGCTATAAAGATGTAGGAAAAGAGCCATGAATCAAGAAATGCAGGCAGTGCAGTCTCTAGAAGTCTGAAAAAAGCAAGGAAACCGACTCTTCCCTAGAGACTCTAGAAATGAATGCAGCTCTGCTGATACATGATTTTAGTTCAGCGAGATCCATGTCAGACTTCTGACCTCCATAATCATAAGGTAATATTTATGAAGTCTGTGTTGTTATACGCCACAAAGTTTGTGATAATTTCATATAGCAGCAATAGAAAACTAATACACCCTCCAAATGTAACCCTCTATCTACCTTGCTGCCCCACTCTGAGGTGGTGGCACTGGTGCTAGTGAAATTAGTCATCTTGTCAGCATGAAGAAAAGGTGGCTGTCCTCACCAACAGGCAGTTTTATAAACTTATGTTTTGGGGTCTTTACTGACTTTGTTTTCAACTGAGAGCCTTCGCCATCCATTACAGCACTCTTCACCTAGTGCCATCTTGCTATACATTCATCCCTTGGTATCTGTGGGGGAGAGGTTTCAGGACCCCTGAAGATGTCAAAATCTGTGGATGCTCAAGTCCCTTATATAAAATGCTGTCACATTTGCATATAACCTATGTATATCCTCCTGTACACTATAAATCATCTCTAGATCACTTATAATACATAATACAATGTAAATGCTATGTAAGTAGCTGTCATACTGTATTGTTTAAGAAAAATGACAAGGAAAAAGATGTGTACATGTTCAGCATAGGTGTAACCACGTATTTTTTCAAATATTTTCAATCCACAGTTGGTTGAATCCATGCAAGTGGAACCCATAGACACAAAGGATTGACTGTATCCGCAATGAATTATGATAATGTCATGCTTAATGACTGAGACCTTTCAGTGATAGGAAATGTTATGGGACCCTGTTGTAGTGATGCCCTGAATCATCCCTTGAGCTCTTTTCTGCTGCTGATTCATTAGGCCTGGCTCAGGGCAAATGCCTCTTCTCTAATTCCAGAATTCAGGTTTGTCTGACTCAAAACCCCATGTCTTGAATCCCTACACTTTATTTACTACCTGCTGATACTCAGGTCAATAAAGTCAAATGATACAAATCTTTTCTCATCAACCTGACATCTATCAGAAGATGCCTGAGGGACTCAATGCTCTGCCTGCTGGAGACAGCTAATTTGTCTCAAATTGATTGAATAATGGAACTATGATTCATGCGTTTGAGGAATAGCTCTTAGATTATGTGCAGGACACTGTGCCTAGCTTTCTGAATAGTGTTATTTCTCCATGCTGTCCATCCACTGATTCTTCAAAAATAAACACAAGATAGATAGCAGAAATTAGAATGTAAAGGGACCTTTCTATAGTTTCCTCTTATAAGACTTAAAGTTTATGATCTCTTCAGTCCTAGCATTGCTTTACACAACAGCCAGAGGGATTTTAAAAATACATACCTAATCACATGTTGCCCGTGTTCTCTTCACTACTCTCCAATCTTACAATCAAGAAAAATATATTGAAAATAA
The DNA here is from genome assembly GCF_001698545.2 of Rhinopithecus bieti. Classification (NCBI taxonomy): domain Eukaryota; kingdom Metazoa; phylum Chordata; class Mammalia; order Primates; family Cercopithecidae; genus Rhinopithecus; species Rhinopithecus bieti. The sequence goes on along the minus strand of NW_016807158.1, from coordinate 14,034 downwards.
TCTATACAAGTAGCCCTTCATTTTTGGTCCCTGACTATAACTGTTGCTACCTCAAGGGAGCATGAGGAAGATTATGTTAGACCTTGCATATATTGCATCTGGAACACAGACTGCCTGCAGTAAGTAGGCACCCTTTTGACCTCTCCAGCCCACCTTGCATCACTCCTTTTCTTGCTCTCAAAGCTCCAGCTATTCTGGCATTCTCTATACTCCTTCTATGCTCCACAGACCTTCTTATGTTGGGAACACTCTTCTCCATCCTCCCAACCCCTTTACCTAAATTATTCCTACCCATCTTGAAGATCTCCATTTAGACATCACTTCTTCAGGGAAGCCTACTTCTCTAGCTCTGAAGAATAGATCAGGTTGCTTATTTATGTGCTCTCATGGGCCTTTTGGTAACTATAACAGCTTTATTAGTATATAATTCATATACTATTTAATTCAACCATTTAAAGTGTGTAAGTCAATGTTTTTTGGTACATTCACAGAAATTTGCAATCATCACTATGTTAAACTTTAAAACAGTTTCATCACCCCAAAAAGAAATCCCATATTAGCAGTCACTCCCCATTCCCACCAACCACTCTAGTCCCTGGTAACCACTAATCTGTCTTCTGTCTCTATGGGCTTGCCTATTCTGGGCAGTTTATATTAATGGACTCATACAACATGTGGTCTTTTGTGTCTGGCTTCTTTTGCTTACTGTGTTTTCAAGGCTCATCCATATTGCAGCATGTATCAGTACTTTGTTCTTCTTTATAGCTGAATAATATGTTATTGTACAGACATACCACATTTTGTTTATTCATTCCTTACGTGATGGATGAGAAGGAAAACAATATGGCAGAATAGAACTCTCCAGGAACTGCCCCGTAGAGAAACATCAATTTGAACAATATTTACATGCAAAAAATCTTTCACAGAAGTTAAGAAAATAAGGTGAAAGATCACATTACAAGGTTATAGCACAATAATCAAAGAAAGATGAAGTTTGTTAAACTGTACAAAAATAGAAGGAATAAGTTCTAACAGTAGTAGTATAGTAGGATAATTCTAGTTAACAACAATTTATTATATATTTCAAAATAGCTAGAAGAATTGTAATGTTCTCAATACAAAGAAAATAGTAATGTTTGAGTTGATAGATATCCCAATTAACTTGATTTGATCATTATGCATTGTAAAAGGGTATCAAAATATTACATGTACCCCTAAAATGTGTACAATTATATCCATGCCAGTCTCAGAGACCATAAAATTCCTGTCCAGAATTATGCTAGTTGCAGCAGTCTTGAATTTAAGGTAATTCCCAGCACCACAACAGCCACAGTGGTTCCAGGCTTAGGGACCCTTCCAGTCAGCCTTCACAGAATCTCTAGACAGGTTTCCTGTTAAACAGCATCGCAGACAAAACTAGTTTGCAAAGACTGGAATAAATACCTATTTCTTTAAGTGCACATACATCAGTGCATAGCCAGAGTATCAAAAGAAATCAAAGAAACGACAGCATCAAACAGACAAAATAAAGTACCAGTTATCAGTCCTAAAGAAATGGAGATGTATGAACTACCTGGCAAATAATTCAAAACAACTGTTTTAAGTAAGCTCAACAAACTGCAATAAAATACAGAGAAACAATTCAATGAAATGAAGAAAACAACACATGATCAGAACAAGAAACTTCACAGAGATTAAAGTTTAGAAAATCAAACAGAAATTCCAGAGCTGAAAAATACAATGAAGAAAATAAAAAATGCAAAACAGAGAATCAATAGTAAAATAAGTCTAGCAGAAGAAAAAAAGCTGTGAACTTAGACGGTTTACTTGAAAATATATAGGAGAAAAAGAAACAGAATGAAAAGGAATGAAAAAAGCTTGCAGGATTTATAGGATAGCATCAAAAAAGCAATTTTTCAACACTTAGAAGTTCAAGAAGGAGAAGAGAAAAATAAAAGGTCTCCAATCAGATTCTATCCAAATAAAACTACCCCAAGATTTATTATCATCATTTGATGAATATTTGGGTTCTTTTTAATGGAGAGAGAGTTGGGGCTTCTGTACTAGGAAGAGGCAAGAGGTATTTGAAGGCAAACAGAGACAAAAGTCTGGCATTTTCCTCTTGTTGGAGGTAAATGGTAGGAAGAGGATAAAAGGAGAAAGGGAATGACAAGATACGAAGTAGGTAAGGTAGGGGGGATGCAGATTATAGAAGGCTTTGAATTTAACAGCTGGTAACTATATGTGATGTGATTATTTCTTTAACATGTGTCTCCCACACTAATAGGCCCCTTAAAGGCAAGTATCATATGTGATTTTTGCTTATCATTATATCCCCATCATCAACAAATGTTAGCGGAATAAAAAATCAACAAATACAGAAATGAATAAGTTAACTATAGGAGATTCAAAAAAATGGAAGTAATCAATGAGGAATGACATTTCTTCTCAATGTAGGGATCCTCCTCTCGTTTCATCCAGAAAATTTTTCTCACTAATTTCCCCAACCTTCTGCAGTTTCATCTTTTGGCATAATACAAGCCAGGTGCTGCATCAGCTTAGCTGATATCTGGACAATTTGACCTTACTACCATTAGAAACTTCATCCAACGAGAACAAAATCCTGAGGAAGATATCTCCCATCTTGTCACGTGCTGAAAGCAAGCATTTCTAGCCCATCTTTATTGACCATGAGTACCTGCGAGGAAACAGGCAAAAGCAACCACCCATTCTACCTCCTACAAAACACGTGCTCCCCAACATCCCAACTTTCACTTAGAAAATGTGCGAAGCTTTTAAAATAACTTAGTAGAGCTGCAAGTGGTGGGAGTGCAAAGAAAGTATGATTTGAGTCCCAGGCTGCAAGCATTTCAGGCATGCTCAGATATGTCTAGCTCCCTTTTTTTTTTTCCCTAGCTCAAAGGTAAATATGGCCATTTTTAGCCTGTTGTGCTAAAAATGTGTGAAGAGCAAAACCATTGCCAGCAGAAAAGAAGTAGTCTGTCCTGAGCAGTCCCTGCTGGAGAAAGCATTTTGGGTGACTGAGAATGTCCTGCTGTTAAATACAGATCCAGTTTTATAATGGTAATCTTTCACTATTTATTGCTGAAGTACTAACACTTCATACTTATAGATCACAGTACAACACAGTGTGATGAAGACTAGGAATTAGTCTTAGTGGTACCTATTCATTTTTGAGTGCTTGCTATGTGATGGGTCCGATACTATGCAATGAATACACATCAACTTGCTGGATCCTCATAATGGTGCCATTAAGTAGATTTTATAATTAACCCAATTTTTATAAATGAGGAAACAGAGTTAGAATGGTCATTGTGAAGTCTGAACAGTTTGTAGTTGGTAGTGGTAGAGCTGGGACTTGATCCATGGATAAGATCTGTGTTCTTAGTCACCACGCTAAAAATATGTCAGTCAGATCACTGGGTTCTAGCTCTATCCTGATACTCATCAGTTGTATGGGCCATGAGTAATGCATTTAACAACTCTGTGCCTCTACTTGTTCACTTGTAAAATAGGGGAATGCCCTGAATACCCTGTTTAGTCTTACAGGGGTCTGAAGATCAGGCTGACATAAAATATACTTGGGAACACTATGAAGAGTGTGAAAACACTAGAGAAACCCAAGGAAATGTATATAACATGATTATTAGCATGCATAAAATCTTCACTAATTGATAATTTAGAAACTTCCCAGAGGAAAACATCAACATCCACACATATAATTCTTGTAAATTATTAGTCTGGATGAGGACAGTTTGCTGTTAAAATTTTGGTAAGAAAGAGCTAGTATTCACAGATGCTATATGGTTCTGGTTATGTCATCTTAGCTAATCTTTATCATTTCATCCATCAATTTTATTGCCCTTGGGCAGAGCAATAATTGTGTAATTGTATTTTCTGGCCCATTGAAGTTTAAGGATACTGTCAAGCCATGACAAGAGGAGTCAAGTTTCAGGTTTACTGAATATATAATTTAACTATGTGGCCTGCATCTATTAAAAGTCAGAAAAAGCAAATAGAGTTTTCTGTAGACACTGGTTGGAGTGAATCACTGAGTCACCTGCATATCGGTTTTTGATGCTAAATAAATATAAAAAAGACTTTTAAAGTTCTTATACATAGGAATTTTGGATCAAGGCTGAGTACCCCTGTGTCTGAGGAGGGGTGTTGGCAAGTTTTGTGATACTTGACACTTATAAGTTAGTGGGTCTTACCCAATAGAAAGGAAATGAACACACATTCACATTTTAGTAGCATGTCCTCTCTCTTATACTATCTCCCGTTGGCTTCCCCAGTGTTTAAGGGAACAACCTTGCCAGATTCATCTTTAATCTTACATTTCACCTAGAAGACAGCTCTGTATAGAATGGGTATTTGGTAAATCATTAATACTTAGCCAAGCTGAATTAATAACTTTATAAATAAGACCAAATAACTTTCCAAATAAGATTCTATTCCTACATGGAATTCAATCTATTGACCATTCCAGAAATATTTTATGGTAGGCTGAGAGTCAATTTATGATTTTGGCAAGACTTCAGACCAAGACTGTAGCAATCCAAGAATCTGTTACAATAGCTTGTGTTGCCTTAACTAATATAGGTGGCAAGGTCATACATTCTTGGATAATGTCACAATGGGCTATAGATAACCAAAAGCAATCAGGGAACAAGAATACCAAGTTATAAAATATTGTCAGAAGAAGAGTTATATGGTAAATGGAAGCCACCCCCTAATACTGAGGTTAGTATTCAACCGGTTTATTTAATAGCAGGAGAGAAATTCACTTCATTGTTCATGGCTGTCAATTTGAGATTCTGAGATATTCCATCAGTCTGACTTGACTAATATCTCCAATTCTTTGTCTAGTGCTGAGTTGAGTAGAGCCATACCACACTCCCATCTCTTCTCAAGAGAATGTTTGTAAGTGCTAATTCTGTAACCAAGGGGCACAGTTGAAAACAGCCAAGCCTTATGTGAACCAAGCCCTCAATCTTATTTTTGCCCTGCTCTTCTGAATTAGCCACGCCCCTGTGTTCAGGAATATCCTGAGAACCCAGGTGTCATCCTAAACATGGAGTGTTCTGCAATTGCAGAGGAAATGTAATGCAGGTAAAAATTCCAGGATATCTACCCGAAGATAAATAATGTTGAACTTCAATTACTGGGGCTAGCTATTAGCATTACCATATTTCTCCTACCACCAGTTGAAATTTGCTTAGCAAGATGCCTGTTTGAAACCTTTCAATGAGTTTCCATTGACCTTAGAATAAAATCTCAATATTCTGAGTACAAATTACAAAGCCTTCTATAATCTGCATCCCACCTACCTTACCTACTTCATATCTTGTCATTCCCTTTCTCCTTTTATCCTCTTCCTACCATTTACCTCCAACAAGAGGAAAACGCCAGACTTTTGTCTCTGCCTTCAAATACCTCTTGCCTCTTCCTAGTACAGAAGCCCCAACTCTCTCTCGCTTGGCCAACTCCCATTCATGTTTCAGTCTGTATTTAGATATCCCTTCCTGAGACTGGCCTTCCCAAACTGTCTTCTACTTCCCACAAAGTGCTGTCATAACAGCCTGTCCTCTTCCTTTCATAGAAGCCATGTGTTGTCAATATCATCACACATTGGTTCAGGCCACACCATAAGCCTAAAATGGTTTTTATGTCTTCTCCTCTGCTTTCCTGCTGTCTAGCACGATGTCTGGTATTGTACAGACATGCAAGGATGTATGTGGGAGGTTTGCATCTTCATTCTTGGGACAGTTGAGATTTGCATTAATGCAGTAAGACAAGTCTCTTGCAGTTTTTTAATCTCCCCACATCCATTCTGTGATTCCTTTTTTGCACAACTGGATACTTGGTGCCTGCCAAGTCACATCCTTTCCTATCTCTGAGTTCATGCATTGTTAGGCATTAAAACCTTTAATTCCATCCATGTGAACATTTAGGATGAGAGTGCTTAGTCAAAAAGTGTATTAATTATTTGGCCTGCATGGTACATGGCACCTAACCAGATGTTGAAGCCTGAGGGTCACTTGGGAATGAGCCTCTTGTGATTTTACATTAGCCTAAGAGCTTCCAGGAAACCTGAGTGCATCACCTGTGTACTACACATGATAAATTGAGGACCAGTCATGCACCACATAGTGAGGGAAAACATCATTATTCTAGCCATTATTTCAAACAGTAAATGTCGTTGCTCAGCAAGACATGAGTGTCCTAGAGTTACCAGTTATCTTTCTCTTTCCAAATCAACTGATTCAAATTAGCCATATTTAGTGCAGCTTAAAAGAAATCACAGAAAATAATCCTGTACCTGAGTACTGTTCAACCACAGGGATAGTCCTAATTTCGTGTTATAATGAGTTGTGAGTGCTACACACAGATAACTTTCTATTCATATTATTGTCGTTAAGAACACAGTCTCGGGGGTCACAAAATCTTGGTTCAGATCCCCACTCTACCACCTACTGTCAAGAAAGGACTTATACGCGTCCCTTCTTGTCTGTATTAGTCTGTTTTCACACTGCTCTAAAGAACTAGCCAAGACTGGGTAATTTATAAAGAAAAGAGGTTTAATTGACTCACAGTTCTGCAGGGCTAAGGGAAAGCCTCAGTAAATTTACAATCATGGCAGAAGGTAAAGGAGAAGCAAGGCACATCTTACACAGTGGCAGGAGAGACAGAAAGCAAACAGGGAAGTTCTGCACACTTTCAAACAACCAGATCTTGTGAGAATTTACTCACTATCACAAGAACAGCAAGGGGGAAGTTGGCCCCCATGATTCAATCACCTCCTACCAGACCCCTCCCCCAACACATGAGGATTACAATTCAAGATGAGATTTGGGTGGGGACACAGAGCCAAATCACATCACTGTCTCAGAGTCTGTTTCCTCACCTATAAAATGGTGATACAATCAGAAATAATGAGGATATCACCACTGATCCCACAGAAATACAAACAACCATCAGAGAATACTATAAACACCTCTGTGCACAGAAACTAGAAAATATAGAAGAAATGGATAAATTACCAGACACATACACTCTCCCAAGACTGAACCAGGAAGAAATTGAATCCCTGAATAGACCAATAACAAATTCTGAAATTGAAGCAGTAATAAATAGCTTACCAACCAAAAAAAGCCCAGGACCAGACAGATTTATAGCTGAATCCTTCCAGAGATACAAAGAAGAGCTGGTACCATTTCTACTGAAACTATACCAAAAAGTTGAAAAGGAGGAACTCCTCCCTAACTCATTTTATAAGGCCAGCATCACCCTGATACCAAGAGCAAGCAGAGATACAATTTAAAAAAGAAAACTTCACGCCAATATCCCTAACGAACATCGATGCAAAAATTCTCAATAAAATACTGGCAAACCAAATCCAGTAGCACATCAAAAAGCTTATCCACCATGATCAAGTTGGCTTCATCCCTGGGATGTAACGTTGGTTCAACATATATAAACCAATAAATGTGATTCATCACAAAAACAGAACTAAAGACAAAAACCACATGATTATCTCAATAGATGCAGAAAAATCCTTTGACAAAATTTAACATCCCTTCATGTTAAAACTAGGTATCAAAGGAACATACCTCAAAATAATAGGAGCCCTATATAACAAACCCACAGCCAGTATCATACTTAATGGGCAAAAGCTTGGCGCATTCTCCTTGAAAACCAGCAGAAGACAAGGATGCCCTCTCTCATCCCTCCTATTCAACATAGTGTTGGACGTCCTGGCTAGGGCGATTAGGTAAGAAAAAGAAATAAAGGGTATTCAAATAGAGAGGGCATCAAATTATCTTTGTTTGCAGATGACATGATACTATATCTAGAAAACCCCATCATCTCAGCCCAAAAGCTTCTTAAGCTGATAAGCAACTTAGGTAAAGTCTCAGGATACAAAATTAATGTGCAAAATCACTAGCATTCCTATACACTAGCAATAGGCAAGCAGAGAGTCAAATTATGAATTAACTCCCATTCACAATTGCTATAAAAAGAGTAAGATACCTATGAATACAGCTAACAAGAGAAATGAAGGATCTCTTCAAGGAGAACTACAAACCACTGCTCCAAGAAATCAGAAAGGACACAAACATATGGAAAAACATTCCATGCTCATGGATAAAAAGAATCAACATTGTGAAAACGGCCATACTGCCCGAAGTAATTTATAGATTCAAGGCTATGCCCTTTAAACTACCATTGTAGTCATCACGGAATTAGACAATTCTATTTTAAAATTCATATGGAACCAAAATGACCCTGAATAGCCAAGAAAATCCTAAGCAAAAAGAACAAAGCTGGAGGTATCATGCTACCCAACTTCAAACTATACTACAAGGCTACAATAACCAAAACAGCATGGTGCTGGTATAAAAACAGACACATAGACCAATGGAACAGAACAGAGAATTCAGAAATAAGACCACACACCAGCAACCATCTGATCTTTGACAAACCTGACAAAAACAAGCAATAGGGAAAGGATTCCCTATTTAATAAGTAATGCTAGGAGAACTGGCTAACCATATGCAGAAAATTGAAGCTGGACCCCTTTCTTACACCTTAAACAAAAATTAACTCAAGACAGGTTAAAGACTTATATATTAAACTCAAAACTATAAAGCCCCTAGAAGAAAATCTAGCTAATACCATTCAGGACCTAGGCACAGGTAAAAATTTCATGACAAAAACACGAAAATAAATTGCAATAAAAGCAAAACTTGACAAATGGGATCTAATTAAACTAAAGAGCTTCTGCAAAGAAAAGAAACTGGCATCAGAGTGAACAGACAACCTACAGCATGGGAGAAAAATTTGCAATCCATCCATCTGACAAATGTCTAATATCCAGAGTCTACGTGGAATTTAAACAAATTTACAAAAAAAAAAAATCCCATTAAAAAGTGGGCAAAGGACATGAACAGACGCTTCTCAAAAGAAGACATTCATGCATTCAACAAACATATGGAAAAAAGCTCAACATCACTGATCATTAGAGAAATGCAAATCAAAACTACAATGAGATACCATCTCCCACCAGTCAGAATGGTGATTATTAAAAAGTAATCATCAACAGCAGATGCCAGCAAGTTTGCAGAGAAAAGGAACACTTTTCACTGTTGGGGAAGTGTGAATTAGTTCAACCATGGTGGAAGACAGTATGGAAATTCTTCAAAGATCTGGAGACAGAAGTATCATTTGACTAAGCAATCCCATTTCTGGATATATACCCAAAGTAATATAAATCATTCTATTATAAAGATACATGCATATGTATGTTCACTGCAGCACTATTCACAATAGAAAAGACACAGAATCAACCCAAATATCTGTCAGTGATAGATTGGATAAAGAAAATGTGGTATACATACACAATGGGATACTATGCAGCCATTAAAAGGAATACAATCAAGTCCTTTGCAGGGACATGAATGGAGGTGGAAGCCATTATCCTCAGCAAACTAACACAGGAACAGAAAACCAAACATCACATGTTCTCACTTACAAGTGGGAGTTGAACGATCAGAACACATGGACACATGGTGGGGAACGATACCCACTAGGGCCTGTTGTGGTGGGGTGGTGAAGAAGGGAGAGCATCAGGAAGAATAGCTAATGGATGCTAGGCTTAACACCTAGGTGATGGGATGATCTGTGCAGCAAACCATCATGGCACATGTTTAGCTACGTAACAAATCTGCACCTCCTGTACATGTACTCCTGAACTTAAAATTAAAAAGCTGAAGATTTTAAAAAATCATAGCAACAGTTAACATTTTATAGTGCTATGGTTGGAATTATGTAAGGTAATCCATGTAAAACTTAATACAGAGCCAGACCCCTAGAAAAGGTGAGTATAATAATCGTCCATACCTCACAGGGTTATTGTGACATTTAAATGATAGTCACCTTAAAGTGCTTGGCCTAATGCCCAGCACCCACTAAACACTCAATAAATGAAGTCTACCATTAACTAAAAACAGTTAGGTTAACCAAGTCTGCAAAGGGACCTTTTTTTAATGGATTGAGCAAAAGTAATGACTATAACAATGTCTCCCCTGCTTATTTGCATTCTAGTATATTTTCTTCAGTGGGACAGAATGGGGTAGGGTGTCAGTCTGGGGGCCAGAGACACTGAAAAGCCTTGGCATACCCATAGAACAGAGTACACCACATGTGTGGACCTCTCCTCTTTGGTATCATCACAGATGAAAGATTGTGAGTCCATGAATCACTGCTGTAGATCATGCCATAAATCTGTGCTCTTGAAACCTAGAGAAATGCCTGGATCATCCAGAGATTTCAAGTCTATTGTTCCAGGCTCTTAAGAACCCTTTCTTAGAACTCTGAAGCAAGTGAAAGAAAACTGATATTTGATCCACAAAAGCAGATTTCTTGTAAGAAAAAAATCATATTGAAAAAATGCAGGGGACAGAAGGGCAGACAGAAGCCAAATCAACAGTGCTCATCCTGTGTCCTCCCCTTTCCTCCCACGAATTCCCCTGCCAGGAATGCCCTTTGTTGCTGTACTTTGCATTTCCACACCCATTGTCTCTACTTACATAAGTCCTAATTTCTGCATAAAACTTCTCCCATCAGTGCAGTTCACAATAACCTGCCCTTCCCTGACAACACAATATTCATTAATAACACAAAGGCCAAGTGCAGTGGCTCACACATGTAATCCTAGCACTTTGGGAGGCCAAGGCAGGTGGATCGCCTGAGCTCAGGAGTTCAAGACCAGCCTGGGCAACACAGTGAGATCCCATCCCTAAAAAAGAAAAATTAATAACATTGCTTAAGAGCCCTTAACTCAGTACCTAACACATAGTGTTATAACTGCTGCTAACTCATTAGCTGTCAGCTTGTTTTAATCACATATCAGCTCATTTTGTTATTTATTCTCTTATTCCCTCAATAAGAATATAAGCTCCTATCCTATGGGCATAGACTCATGCTTCTCTTCCACCTCAGAGAAGTCCCCATATATCCGACATCTCTGAGCATGAGGTAGGTCAGACTCACTAGATTTTAGAAAAGGAAAGTTTGAGATTGTTAAATCCAACCTCCTAATAGTACTGATGAGAAATCTCAGGCCCAGAGAACTTACATAACTTGTTTGAATTCAAATATATAGATGATTATAAAGCCAGGATTATAACTACGACCTTTAGACCCATTATCCAGTGTTTCTCAACATTCTTGTTATCGCTAATTCCAAAGCAAGGAAACATGACAAGGGAAGAGACAGGAGAGGAACTAAATATAAAATACACACACACACACACACAATTCAGTGAAAGTAATTGGTTATTGTAAAGGCCAAATATGCCAAGAGTCTATCTGGCCTGGTATCAGACTAATGCTGTGAATGACTACTGAATTATTACCCACAACTGGGTGATTGTGGCCAATGAAATGAAGATACAGCATCAAGCCCGGGAACATCTGGGAAACATATCGATCAAGACTCATCACCATTCATTACCACCAGTTGGTGACTGGTTAAACTTGGCCACTCCCAGATGCCATGGAGTTGGGAAAACAGTGTGAAACAGTATCCTATTTGGTGTGTGATGCTTCTGTAAAAACAGTCCTCAAGCTTGGAGAACACAGAGACTTACTATCCTTTGTGGCAAAGCAGTTTACTTCTAGCCTTCGGGCCCTGGTGGCTGGGATGTTTTATACATCAGCAAGCATTAGAAAGATGCCGATCTCGAATTGACTTTCTCCTCTTCATGCATCTTCAGTTAACATCTGCTGACAGGGCATATGCCCATGAAAATAGTCATAAAATTCAGCTCTAATTTTGCAGGAGATACTAAAATATATCTTTGGGGGCAATAGAGAACCTAGTCTTAATGATGTTTACATAGGAGCATAAATAGTAAAATTTGGCTTTTCTATAGCACTTTGAGAAAGCATAATACTTTATACTCAATTTTATTAGCTATTCCTTATGGGTTTCCATTACATTATAATAAGGTACACCAAGCAAACTTTACAAACAGCCCAATCATGTCCTCCTTATTCAGCTGCAACCAAACTGTAAAATGTCATTTCCATTTCTTTGATTCACTGGTATTTGACTCAGATTTTCCCTGGATGACTCAGCTACTCCCAGGATGAAAACAAGCTTTGAAGATAAATTAATTTTTTTCATGCCACTGGGGTACCTCTGAGTAATTTACTTTGAAGTATGATAGCAAATGAGTAACAAGGAAGATTTCATTTCTGCCATTCTGGCAGCCACCATTTAGAAAGAGGGAGTAGAAATTTCTTAATTAATCATTTTTGCCTGCTTACTAGGGTTCAGGTACAAGAAGTCTCATGCTGCCAGATGGGGCAAGAGGAAAATTCCATTTCCCTTCCAGCAGCCCCACTGATGTTTAATACTGTTTCATTCATTTAGAACTACTCCCCTAATCAACATCACTGTCACCAACATCATCATTTCCATTTCTACCATTTATGGTATGCTCAGATATTCTAGGCACTATCTTATTTATGCTACAGTATATTTATCCTATACGTAGATATTTTTCTTATGATACAAGTAAGGAAACCGAAGCTTAGAGACTGGAAACCATCCAGACTGTTCACATTGCCCTAATTCCTCCCGGGCAGCACATCTCCCTGCAGGCTTCTACTCAGCAAAGAACACCATATGCCAAAAAGCCCTGCCTTTGCTTTCCCATGAAGAAAACTCTTATTCCCCCAAGTGTAATCAATCTGACTGCTTTTGTCCCAAATCATACTTAAGTATGAATGAATGAATAGACCTGTAATCCATCCAGAGATTATGGTTCTTATAATCATACTCCTACCTATATGTAGAAGATTATTGTCCCAAATTAATTTTTAACTCTTAGAATTTTAAGTAGTACAATAAGGTGGCATTAAGATAATTCAGAGAGAGAGGGTGCGCATGTGTCAAAAATGGACTGACTTGGCAGGTCAGTCCTACCTCATGCTCTCCTGAAGCACTTACTCTTGCTCACAGTTTCACTCACGCCATTGCGTGAAATCTGAAACCCCCGCATTCTCTCAAAAATGAGGATGATTCCTTCCCATTCTCCCTTGGAAGGCAGCACCAGCAGGAGCCAGGCGTAGAAAGGAAGTGAAGTCCTGCAATGACNCAGAAACTAGAGAAGATAAATAAGTCATCTATACTCTTACCTCCAATTTATTACCACCTCAACTGTTGGTTGTATTTTCTTCCAGAGAGAGGCAGAAAGAGAAAGCCAGTGGCTGACTATATAAATAAAACTTTGCATTTTTTTTGCACAAAATACCTACTGCACAAACAGTTTAAAATTACCTTTGTGTGCCTAACCTTAATTTTCAATGGGTGCATAACTGTATTTTTGCATCATCCTTCCCTTACTCTTAAACATTAGGTTGTTACTCATGTTTTACTTTTATTTTTTTTTTATTTTTATTTTTTATTATACCTTAAGTTCTAGGGTACATGTTCACAACGTGCAGGTTTGTTACATATGTATACATGTGCCATGTTGGTGTGCTGCACCCATTAACTCATCATTTACATTAGGTATATCTCCTAATGCTATCCCTCCTCTCTCCCCCCACCCCACAACAGGCCCCAGGGTGTGACGTTCCCCTTCCCGTGTCTAAGTGTTCTCATTGTTCAATTTCAACCTATGAGTGAGAACACGCAGTGTTTGGTTTTTTGTCCTTGCGATAGTTTGCTAAGAATGATGGTTTCCAACTTCATCCATATCCCTACAAAGGACAGGAACTCATCCTTTCTTATGGCTGCATAGTATTCCGTGGTGTATATGTGTCACATTTTCTTAATCCAGTCTATCATTGTTGGACGTTTGGGTTGGTTCCAAGTCTTCGCTATTGTGAACAGTGCTGCAATAGACAATACATGTGCATGTGTCTTCACAGCAGCATGATTTATTGGGTATATACCCAATAATGGGATGGCTGGGTCAAATGGTATTTCTAGTTCTA
>NW_016807157.1:0-2519 GCF_001698545.2 Rhinopithecus bieti | reverse complement strand
TATATATATATATATATATATATATATTTTGTTGTTGTTGTTTTTGAGATGGAGTGTCACTCTGTCACCCAGGCTGGAGTGCAGTGGTGCAATCTCACTTCACTGCAACTTCCACCTCCCGGGTTCAAGCGATTCTTCTGCCTTAGTCTCCCGAGTAACTGGGACCACAGGCATGCACCACCACCCCCAGCTAATTTTTGTGTTATTAGTAGAGATGGCGTTTCACCATATTGGCCAGAATGGCCTCGAATTCCTGACCTCGTGATCCACCCACCTTGGCCTCCCAAAGTGCTGAGATTACAGGCATGAGCCATCTTGCCCAGCCTAATATTATGTTTTATTTAATTTTTTTATAGATATCATATAGCAGATTGTTTCTTTTATTTCTGATTTTCAGAGAGTTTTGCTAAATGCTTTTCTGCCTCTGTTGAGATAATCATGTATTTTTTCTTCTTTATTCTCTTACAATGATAAGTTACACTAATTTTCAAATGCCACAAATAGAATAAATTCCATTTTCATGATGTATTGCTCTTTTCATATATCAATGGATATAGTTTGCTAATATTTTGGCTAACATTTTTGGATCATAAGAAGGATAGACCTAGACTGAGTGTGGTGTCTCACACCTGTAATCCCAACACTTTGGGAGGCCAAGGAGGGAGGATTGCTTTAGCCCAGGAGTTAGAGACCAGCCTGGGGAACATAGTGAGACCTCATCTCTACAAAAAATTTAAAAATTAGCCAAGTGTGGTGGTGCACACCTGTAGTCCCAACTACTCAGGAGGCTAAGATGGGACAATCACTTAAGTCCAGGAAGCAGAAGTTTTAGTGAACCAAGATTGTACCACTATACTCCCGCCTGGGCAACAGAGTAGGAGCCTAACTTAGAAAAAAGAAAAAGAGAGAGAGAGAAGAAGAAGAATAGAAGAATAGACGTGTAATTTTCTTTCTTTAATATTTTGTCAACTTTTGGTATCAAGACTATTCTGGCCTCATAAAAAATGTTGGAGATGTGTTCCCTTTTTTCCTACATTCTGGAAGAGTTTGCACCTGATATTATTCCTCCTGTTTAAAATAATTCACCATTGAAGCCACTTGAATGAGAAGTTTTCTTTGTGGGAAAGTTGTCATTAATTGGAATATACCTTGACCACTTACAGTTAATGTAATTATTATTGGTTTTAAGTCTACCATCTTACAATTTCTTTTACATTTTTGTCCTATGTCCTCTTGCTTCCTGTATTTTGTGTCTTCTTTTGATAAACCAAGTCTTTTCTTTTGTCCAGTTTTTCCTCCTATGTTAGTTTGTTAGAGATTTTTAGAAATTCATTTAGTACCTTAAAGATAACAGTGTGTATCTTTGACTTACTGCCTTAAATTGGTACATTACCATTTCCCAACAATGCAGGAATTTTATGACAGTTTAAATCTGTTTATCTGTCTCCCCCCCCCCAACATTTTTTTTGAGACAGAGTCTCTGTTGCCAGCTGCAGTGCCGTGGCATGATCTCGGCTCACTGCAACCTCTGACTCCCTGGTTCAAGCGATTCTCCTGCCTCAGCCTCCTGGTTCAAGCGATTGTCCTGCCTCAGCCTCCCAAGTAGCTGGGATTACAGACACATGCCACCACCCCCAGTTAATTTTTGTATTTTAGTAGAGACAGGGTTTCACCACGTTGGCCAGGATGGTCTAGATCTCCTGACCTCGTGATCTGCCCACCTCAGCCTCCCAAAGTGCTGGGATTACAGGCATTGCCCCTTTTTCCTTTTGTGTTAATGTTGTCATGTATTTTACTTCTACATTCTATGTATATTTTACCTCTATATATTCTATATGTGTTTTAGACTTCATAAGACATTTTTATTAGTAGTACTACTACTATATATTTTATTTATTTTTTATTTTTATTTATTTATTTTTTTTTGACACAGAGTCTCACTCTTATCACCCAGGCTGGAGTGCAGTGGCACAATTGCAGCTCTCTGCAAGCTCTGCCTCCGAGGTTCATGCCATTCTCCCACCTCAGCCTCCCAAGTGGCTGGGACTACAGGCACCCGCCACCACGACTGGCTAATTTTTTTTTTTTTGTACTTTTAGTAGAGACGGAGTTTCACCATATTGGCCAGGATGGTCTTGATCTCCTGACCTCGTGATCCACCCGCCTAGGCCTTCCAAAGTGCTGGGATTACAGATGTGAGCCACCACACCCAGCCTACTATATATTTTAAAGACTCGCTGGGCACGGTGGCTCACGCCTGTAATCCCAGCACTTTGGGAGGCCTAGGCACGCAGATCACCTGAGGTCAGGAGTTCGAGACCAGCCTGGCTGACATGGTGAAACCCCGTTTCTACTAAAATACAAAAAATTAGCCAGGCGTGGTGGCGCACGCCTGTAATCCCATCTACTTGGGAGGCTGAGGCAGGAGAATCGCTTGAACCCAGAAGAGGGAGGTTGCAGTGGGCCGAGATCGCACCATAGAGCTCCAGCTTGGGCAACAAGAGCAAAACTCCATCTCA